>NC_083341.1:52540217-52904226 GCF_019175385.1 Lycium barbarum | reverse complement strand
GGAAGTCTTAGGTTTGTTTCCTCTAAAATATTCGGCCAAAACGAAGTGGGGAAAAGTTTTTCGAAGTTAGGCTTTTATAAAATTCTGGAAAAATCGCTTCGAGCATAAAATGGTCTAGCACGTCACGTGGGACGTAGCACCCAGCACGGTATAGTTTCAATGGTGTCCAAAATTTTGAGTTTTCTGAAAACTTGGCCTGGGGTGTCACACCCTAATCTCCCTAGGGTGTGATGGGCACCCGACCCTTACTTAGGGCCGAGCGAACCCTCAGACCCTTAGTGCACACATAAACTTCTTAGACTTTTAAATCAAATGAAGATGAAATACATATTACAGCTTCAGAAATATTCTTTTTCATCGTTATTCTTAAATCAAACAAAACCTGTAAACATAACGGATTTGTAACATGATACAATAAAACACGTCGGCTGATGGAGCCGCTTACAAAACTGACACTCTATACCCACGACTCTGTCTGCAAAGTCTCTAACCCCGATCAGAAGTCATATCACACAAACTCCGACTCGGCAAACGCTCCGAACGGAAGTGGAGCTCGCCAATCCAGCTGAAGCATCTTCTAACGGTGTCCTTTACTCATCTGGGTGTACCTGCGTGGCATGAAACGCAGCCCCCGAAGAAAAAGGGGTCAGTACGGAATATGTACTGAGTATGTAAAGCATGGAATACAGAAAACAGAACCATAATCGAAACAAACAGAACAAAAGTAAGTACATTTTCAGAATACTCAAAATACTTATTTTTCATAATGCAATCGTGTATACCGATGTCATGAGTCAGAAAAAGTATAGAAAATGAGTAGATCATCCGGAGTGCCAAAATGCGTACTTTCCAAACACAGACCGTGCGTGCCAACAGCGTATGTCATCATATACATATACACATAACTGATTCATATGTAACATAATAGTGCCGAGGAACGTACCGCCCGATCCACATATATAACGTATTAGTGCCGAGGAACGTTCGGCCCGATCCACAAATGTACTTGCTGCGGAACGTGCAGCCCGATCCATATACACATACTATGTTGTTGTGGCACGTGCAGAAGGTTAGTACAGACATTAAGTACGATATGCAGAATAATAAAAACGACTTACTGGAAACACGAATCATGCATGCCAAGAACGGTATCCGGCCCCTTACGGGACCCGGGGAACGTGGCGCCACCCTGCCTTTGGCGCCACACACATCATACTCCAGAAGGTTTGCACTGTAATCTCCGTCACACATCTTAATATCACATCATAAGATCAGAATATATATATATATACACATATATGGTTCGGCGAACCATGAACACATCATACTCCGGAATACATATATGGCACCCGGCCCTCAAGCAAGGGACCCGGCGAACCATGCGCACGATATATACCGGGCCGGGACTCGGTGAAAGAGATCACGACACATGCACGAGCAGAGTAGTGAGAAACTATATGCACATAAATAAATAAATTTCAAGACTTGATGGACAGATATATTTACCGACATCTGAAGGCCCAGAAATAGGTTTCGGGTCAATCGGAACTAGTAAACGAAAGTTATGAGCTTTTGAAGTACAGAACCTTCTAAAAGCGTTTCAGGAGTTATTTCTGGGAAATCAAAGCAATAACCATATCAAGTATCTTTCGGATATCGTTATGGATCAAATCAAATATACCTTTGGAACCATATGTACATATCGTAATATATCAGAGACTCAATGGAACAATCGAACATGCTAGCATTTAGGGATCAAACTTTTGTCATATCACTCATCTTTCGATGCCATCCGGAAACATATCAGACAGGACTTGGACATCACAGATATGCATCGGAACCATATGAAACAGTTATGGAAGTCAAGAATGTTAGCCATCCTAGTGGCTCTAAGAATAGAAGTTTCTTTGGAATCATATACATACCGTATGCTCGTTCCACAAGATCATGCCAAAAGAAAGAAAAGGATAAGCCTTACATACCTGCTCCACGTCCTATTAGCTACGCTTATTTATCCAAGCTTGCTAGTCTACATACAAAATAATTCACATAATCATTAGATTCATTGACATATACTTATCTTAATTTTTCAAGTAAACTCGCTTATAATCTGCCGAAATTTCGGCAGCATTTCCCCTGTAAATACACCATCCCCGAGAATCTAACTCGGCCAATTTTAACAACAACAAACCCGAGAATGCAACACGGCCAAATTATCAACAACAATGCCAACAATCATATCTCTAACTTCAACAATTATTTCAAAATACATTCTAACATTAACAATTCTTTCTACACGATCCGACGGCATTCCATTTATATTCAATTCAATCACATGTAATCAAGTCAATACCAATGATCTCACATTCAAGTACTAATCCGAAATCTTTCTAACATGATTCAAGGATACTCCAAACAATTCACATAACATTCTACTTCACCCGAAATCTCTACAAATGCCACAAAACTACAACGTCGCATTTTCTTCTTTCAAATTCATAACTATCACAACAATGCACACTTTAGCAACTCCATTTCCACAATTACATAAAACCATATTAAAATCACATTAATTCCTACAACAAATTTCAATGCCGACTTGAACCATTAAACCTCCATTTACATCATAAAGGCCACAACAACACAACTAACATGCTAAATAAAATTAACTCATCTTCCCTTCACCATACAACATCACACGGCCACAAACACACACACACCCACACGGCCCACACACAACACATAATGTTTCCATGATTTTCATTCAATTCTACTTACTACAACATACATAAACCTTCCATAACATATAAAAGAAGAAAAATTCTTACCTTTTCTTCAATTTCCCACTTGCCACCAAGAGTGGTTTTCTTACTTAAATAATTATACCACGTTAAATAGGATCTTTGAATTAGTAAGAATACTAGAAGAATCAATTTTTTTGAATCAAAGATTGAAGGCTTCAATTTTTTTCTTCTTTCCTTTTCTTGGCCGAATGGCCTATTTTTTTGGCTCTCAAGTTCTCTTTCTCTTGAATGTTCTTGAAGATGAATAATAGTGGCCCCTTTTCTCTTTTTATTTACTAGGATTTAAATTCCACATGGGCCTTGGCCCATCCCCCTATGGCCGGCCCCCTTTGGGCCTTTTTTTTCCAAGCCCAATTACTTATAAATAATATTTTGTAATTCATGAAACTATTTTCCAAATTTTCAATTTTTGCCCTTAGCCTTCCCCAATATTTCCGCATCAATATTTTTCATGAACAACTTATATATTAAGTAAGATCAAAATATTGCCTTATCTCTTACTAGTCACAATTATTTCGATTTATCCAAACGTGCAAAAATACGGGATATAACATGGGGCATCGCGCCCGGAGACGCAGGGCGACGCGTACGCCTAATTTTTCCACTGCACTGATGATGTTCAATAAAATGGTCATAATTTCTAGTACAGACCTCCGTTTGAGCTCAACCATATATCGTTGGAAAGGTATTTCAAAGATCTACAACTTTCATTGAGGAGGTTTTCCCAAATTCTCAACGTATTTTCACGAAACTGGCCTAGAAGTCAGACCCGCTGAAATTTAGACGAGTTTGAGAACTCTTACGAATTTCACTATTTGGTTTGACTTCAAAACGACTGTTTATCACCCGAATTCATCCCGAATGGATTCATATAGCTAAAATATCATCTTAATACTAGTTTTACACGTTCAAACCTGACCCGGATTTACGGAGTGTTACATAAATGATTTTTTACACTGAGACTAACAATTTTGGGGAGACTCACAAAGGACATGTTGATCAAATGGGGCATGGATATAGCATATGAATGCCCGCTATGCAACACTGAGATGGAAAGTTTTTCTCATATATATTTCCAATGTAGCTATTCATCCAAACATTGGTACAAGATACTTGTTTGGCTAGGGGTGCAGAGGACTTACTTGTTTGGCTAGGGGTGCAGAGCACTTCTAGTGACTGGCAGAGGGAACTTCAATGTACATATGCATATGTAAAAGGGCATAGCTCCAGAGCTGAAGTTTAAAGGAACACGGCTATGGCTGCAACTGTCTACCATATCTAGATAGAGAGGAACCCAAGGATTTTTCAGAAAACACAAAGAGACTGGGGCAGTCTTACTAAATGCGTCATACAGGAAATACATATTAGAGTATCAATGAGGAGTAGATTGACCATAACACTTAATCAGCTGAATTTTTATCCATAGATTACATTGAATAGCTGAATGGTTAGAGGACAAATATAGATATAGATGCTTCTGCGTTTGGGGCCTGTCCAATTTTTTTATTTTTTTTTTCTGTGCTTGTAAATGCTCACTGTGGTAATAAAAGTCTTTATTTACCAAAAAAAAAAAACATTCAAAGAAATTGACCAATTAATTTAAATTATGGAAAGCCAAAATTGGATGTCAAACACCAAAAATACCCTTCATTTCCCATTTGGACTCATTCCTTGGCATTACCGATAAATTTCCACGCACTTTCATTCAACTTACATCCCAAAAACTTGGAAGGACTTTATTTAGTTGAAGAAACAAACCCCAAATTATCTGAAGAAAAGATTACACTAGTAAGTTTGCAAGAGGGTAACTAATTGGTTGTTGCGTGTGGAAAGATTTACTGAAAGAATATTCAAGTCGTAATAAAATAGCAAGTCTATTTCCAGTCAATGCTCTCCGCAGCAGCCATGTTGTTCATAATACATGCAGTTTGTAACAACAGTTACGTTGACACTCAAAAGTTAATTAAAATCAATTGTAAAGGAGTGTATGAACCTACTACGAATTTGATGATTCAAATTCCACGAAGCAACACATGAGTTTCTCTTAATACAAGCATTACAGCTAGATTATTAGCACCTAAGCTACGCGATATTTTCTTCCATTATACGGAAAATGTTGATTCAATTGTACTAATGCTATTCTTTATTGGAACAATATTAATTACCTTAGGAAGTTGGCTTGATTTTGTACAGCCTTTTGTTTCAAGTGCAATTAATGTTGGAGCTTACTGATCGTTAGTAGTTTTATTGGGTAATCCCAAAGTTTCATTTTATGTGCAGTTATTTCCTTATTTCTTCGTCAAAAATGACATCTTTTTACTTTAAACATACTTTAACTTTAATTTTTTATTTTACTTATGATGACATATTTTTATCTAGAGACATCTCATGATATATTTAAAACAATTAGTTTCAAAGGTATTCTATTTTTCTTAAATTTCGTACACAATCAAATTACGTCACAACAATTGAAACGGAGGGATTCTTGTGTCCATTTGCAAAGATATGTTTATAATCAGGTATACTTGTTTCCCCCTTCAATGACGTGAAGAGTTGAAATATTTTAGAATTACCTGTCAAAATAGTGATTGTATCTCAAAACAATCTTATAAACTCCGAATCATCTCAACTTTAGTCCCATAGTCCATAATCATGTTATAATTCAGAGAAATCCACAGTAACTTTCGAACATTATTCAACTTCTTGATCGTTATATCCAACTTTTCTACACTTTTAATCTAACAAGAGAAGACCTAAAACCTTTTTATTAATTTTGACTTTCCGTGAAATTTCAAGTATTCTAATAATGAATTACAAGCCTTTAGTCGCTTAGTCTAGCAATGACTTGCCAATTTTGAAAAATAACTATGACTTGCCAGTTATTAAAAGCATATTTTTGACCAATGACATTATACTTTTAAATGAAGAACATGCAGAGATAAAACCATAAACAACTGCACATGATTGCAAATATAGATGTTAAGATATACTCCCTCCGATCCATTTTGCTTATTCGTGTTTTTCTTTTACACGCTCATTAAAAATATAATAACTAAATAAATAATTTGACTAAATTATTCTTATTTTTTTAATCTCAATTTTGATACTGCTTCTTATCACTATTCTACAATGACAATTATTATGGACCAGTTACTTTCAGCAAGCATGACAACTAAAATGGACTGGAGGGAGTATTAGAATATTCAATCCCCATGTATAAATAGCCTTCGATCCTCTCCTCTTTCCTTCCCTTCCCTTCGCCTTCCAAAAACATTCCAAAGCACACAAGAAACTAAGGAAGGAATTCATTCAAAATGTTCCTTCTTTGTATTCGTGCAAAACCTTATTTTCATCACTCAACAAAAGCATTAATACACAAACATCAACATTATGGATCATACCAAATTTGTGTTGGAAGCCTCAGAGGCTGAGCTCATGGCACAATCCCTTGGCCTCTCTTCCGTTCTTCAACTTCTACCAATCTTGATTCAACCTGCCAAGAACAACGTGCGCCCTCCCATCTCCAACTTCCACGTTAGCGCAGTTGGCCTTGGCTCTGATGGTCGCGTCTTTCTAGGTGTTAACCTTGAGTTCCCTGGCCTTCCCCTTCACCACACAGTCCGCGCCGAGCAATTCTTACTCCTCAACCTCGCTATCCATAACTGCCCTTCCCTCATAGCTTTCGCTGTCTCTGCTGCACCTCGCGGCCACAGCAGACAGTTTCTTCAAGAACTACGGAACTCTTCCACTCTCCAAATCCACATCACGTCTCTGAGCAATAATAATCCTCATGATATGACATTCAAGCCTTTGGCTGAACTCTTGCCCTACCCGTTCGGTCCATTTGATCTTTTGGATGACGAAACTCCTTCGCTGCTAGAGCACCATAAAAACGGCTTATCTCGGGCCTAACTCGATCCCAAAAACTGGAGACCATTCATGAGAAGAACAGTCATCATGGACATGTAAACTGAAAGAGTATAGCCATGTAACATTTGCAGCATTGGAAGCTGCTAATGAATCACATGCACCATATAGTGGGTGTCCATCTGGGGTGGCGCTTGTGGATAGTGATGGTAAGGTTTATAAAGGTTCTTATGTGGAATCTGCAGCTTATAATCCAAGTTTAGGGCCAGTGCAGGCAGCATTAGTGGCTTTTGTGGCTATGGGAGGAGATGAATATGAAAAGATTGTTGCTGCGGCTTTGGTTGAGAAGGAGAAAGCAAAGGTGAGGCAGGATGATACAGCCAGGCTGCTTCTCAATTTGATCGCTCCTAATTGTGACATCAAGGTGTTTTATTGCATTGTTGCCGAAAATTGATGTAAGAAGGCTTCAAATTGATGCTTATAAGTACTACAACAACAACATACCCGGTGTAATTTCACAAGTGGGGTATGGGAAGGGTACAGTGTGTGCAGATCTTATCCCCTACCTTGTGGAGGTGGTAAGTTGATGCTTATAAGCACTCGAACAAATTTCTGTTCATGACTATTCTGTAATCGCAGATTGATCACATTGTAATAAATGAAAGCTTAATTTTGAATCAATGTATGAATAAACAAGATTTGATCCACCATATACGTACATTAATTTACCTGCCTCAAAATAAGGTGTTAGGTGTATCTTATTTTAAGGCTTAATTATTGGCACTGCATGTGAATCATACTTCGAATCTACCATACAAATAAAGCTGCTAAATTATTCTATAGTAGAACGTTCCATAAACCCATGATCAATAAAAAAAAAACTAACCCCCTCCTTCTCACGCTTTCTTCTGCTGGGGTAAACGATCCACCAGACCCTCCAATTTATGCAACACTACTCAAACCAACCCTTGGCACAACTGGGAAGGTATTTCAATTGAAACCTGTTGAGATAATCAATCGAGAACCTACTATAGTATTCGACTCATCTGATATTCAAGGGTATATTAAAGAGGAAAATTTTGCTATATGCTCTTCTTGCAAAGTTTTCATATGGGAGGCTGACAATGACTGAGTTGAGAAAGTTTTTTCCGCAACAACTCGTTTAAAGGGGCATGTAACATTGGTTCATTGGATTCACGCGACATATTTTAATCCGATTGAGGCACATGAGGATTTTATTACTGTCTATTCTACGTCAGTTTCTTCAATTATTGTTAGGAAAATATCCATGGCGGAAGACTGTCAGTTTAGATTTTTTTTTTCGTTGGACCCGTGGTTTAATCCCAAAGAAGAATCATCCCTTGCTTTGCTTGGATATCGTTTCAGAATTTATCAATGCAATTCTTCACGCAACAGGCACTGTATTCGTTAGCCTCAGCTGTTGGCAGACCTTTGGTTGTTGATCGAGCTACCACAGATCAAACAAGACCATGCAGAGCAAGAGTTAAAAGTCGAAGTGAGTTACTGGCTTCTTTGTGCCTGAACGTGTGAGGATGTTCATTAAAGAGCCCTAGTCGAATGAATTGAAGGTAGTGTATTAAATAATTACTTATGATTATTTACCTTCGTATTGCTGCACTTGTAAACATCAAGGTCACAAAGATGAAGTACGTAGATTGAATAGTGTCAAAACCTATAGGGGAATTATGTATGAAATATGCAAGGTGAAAAGCATCAGGGAGATGCTAGGGAAATTATTGATGCAAGGCGAGCTGCACAAAGTGTTACTTATTAATTTGGGTGAGAAATCAGATGCTACAGGTATTGGAACAAATAATTTCAACACAATGGAAAGATGCAAGGGAATGAATTAACCGTACAGAACAGCCTGTTTCAGTTGTTAATGGCAAGGACGAAGACTCTGGTAAAGTAATTGATGCTACAGGGTTCAAGAAAATTGGGAAGATGAGTACTTAGATCAAGCAGTCGCTGTGAGTGATCAACAAGCTTTGGTCTTAGTTGATCAAGTTGAAAGAGCTGGACAAACTCTTGATGAACAGGGGCGTGAAACAGTGCTCAAACCAACACATGCTACAGCTCTTGATCGAGCTTTAGTCGTGTCTTTGAAACTCCAAAATTCTAGGCAAAAGATAAATGAAACTGAATGCGCGAAGCCAAGCAAAGATTTGAATATTAATTCTGATCAAGCAGAGGCAGAACAAGGTGACATAGCTGGGGGTATAGTGATGTTGATAATATTCTTCAAGTTGAAAATTCATCTAGTGATTCTGAAGAGGGAGTGACCACAAATCTTCTCAAAGTTGAAGGCAAGGCTACTGAAAATAATGTTGAAGGAGAGTGGACTGTTTTGACAAGGAAAAAAATTGGTGGTATACGGATTGGATCTCTTATTAATAGGAGTCCTAAGGTCGTGCAACAAACAGTCAAAAATCCATATGATGCATTATTGCATGACGAATATGGTGCAGCTGATATTTCTGATAAAGGAGAAGCTGCTGACGGTTTTGGAAAAGCTGCTGATGGTTTTTGAGAAGCTGCTATGAATTTACAAGTCGTCACAGAGGCGCATGTTGATCAAGATAATTCTTATGATTGCAGCAAATTGGCAATGGTGGATGGTTCGATTCAGAACGAAATAGCTATGGGACAGCAGCAAAACTTGAAAGAGCTCGGGCATGGATCAGCTAATTCTCCAGTATTTCGAGTCAACGAGTATGGGATTGAAATCTTGAAGCGAACTAATCCTATTTGTTCATCTATTCTGATGGAAATTACTAACAAGATTCAGTTACCTTTGCTTCCTATGAATACCTCGATGCAAGAAATCCCTTCTCAATCTATAGAGAGTTGGAGAGCAGCATGACGAGTCCGGACAGCAATTCATATCAATAGGGAATGATAAAAATTTGGAAAAAGCTGAAGCAAAGGGGACAGCCAACCTTTGTGTTCTTCTACAGATCCAGAAGGGACTATAGTAATGAAGAGGCTTCGTCCAAGAAATGTTGGGCTGATCAGGTTGAAGAAGATGATAGTGCTGCCTCTCAGGAACGAGAGGATGGAGAATATTATCCAGAAATTAGCACACCACAAACGCCAGTTCGAAGCAAATTGAGCCCAAATGCTACTGTTTTTGTACCTAAAAAAATAAAGAGATATCTGGTGGTGAAAAAGAGGGTGCAACAACTGGACAGTCAAGTCATTTAGCTACTGGACAAAAGCAATTGACTTGTATCCATAAACTTTGATAGTCTCAAAAAACAGAAACAAACTAATAAAGAAAAATCCAACAAACAACTGCAAGAAAAGGAAAAGACTGCTAGTTAGATACCAATAGACCATTTGATGTTGACAATGGTGCTAGTGACATTATCGATGATGTTGAAGGTATAGAAGAAAAGAACCATCTGTTGAACTTGTCGATGGAAACAAAGAAGGCTTCAGACAATATTATATCTTGGGCCAACTCAGTTAGAAGCTTTGGGCCTCATTCAGCAGACTTGGGCGTGGCCCAAGTTCCAAATACACAACATGATCCAGATTGAAATCACCTCATAATTTACACTTAGAATTCATACGTGTACGGGTAGCATAGAAATATCTAGATGAGGAATATTCTTTACAAAGTTTGTTACAAGTCATCAAATAGAAAGATGACAAGTGTCAATAATTATTAGCTAGAATATGCAAGTCATTTTCCTATATATTTAGTTGTACAGTGTAATGGTTTGATCATCAAGAAATGGAAAATTTTATGCCAATATTGTTCTCTTCTCACATGGTATCAGAGCAAGCTTAGTCCTCTCTTTCGATCTCCTTCTTCCTTTCTTGATCCAACTTTCTTCTTCTCTCTTTGTTCAGTTTCTTTCATACTTGATTCACCATGGGAGATACAACAGAAAATGTTACCACTCAGACGAGAAACCCCACTGCAGTCGACTCCACCCATGCTTATTATCTCCATCCCTCTGATGCACCAGGAATGGTGCTAGTTAGTTCACCTTTTGATGGCAAAGGTTTTGGAGGATGGAAGAGGACCATGTTAATAGCATTATCTACCAAAAATAAGACTGGTTTCATATATGGAACCCTTACAAAACCTCTTGCTGGTGCTCCTCTGTTGAATGCTTGGACAAGATTCAATGACATAGTGTTGTCATGGCTATTAAACTCACTCTCAAAAGAAATTGCTGAGAGTGTAGTTTACTATCAGAGTGCTCAACTTCTGTGGTCAGATCTGGAGTCCAGATTTGGACAAACCAATAGTGCTAAGCTGTTTCAATTAGAAAAAGAATTATCAGGATTGGTTCAAGGTAATCTCACTGTCATTGCGTATTTTACAAAGCTAAAGTGTATTTGGGATGAACTAGATGCTATGAAGACATTTTCTATGTGCACTTGTGATTGCAACTGTGGATCTAGAGAAAAGAATGATAAAGCACAAGATGATGAAAGACTTTTGCAGTTTTTAATAGGCTTGAATGACTCTTACCTTGGTCAGAGAAGAAACATTCTGATGAATACACTATTGCCCTTTGTTAGTCATGTTTATTCTCTTGCCAAACAAGATGAGAAACAAGCAGAAATTCACCATTCCTCCCCTAATCCAATAGAATCTTCATCATTTGTTGCTGCTGGACAAAGCTCTAACAGGAGGTCAAACTATCAGGGAAACCGAACAAACTCAGATAACAGGAGAAACTACACAGGACATGGAAACACTTGCTCTTACTGCAAAAAGGTTGGTCATACCACTGACAAGTGCTTCAAGCTGCATGGATTTCCCTCAGATTTCAAATTTTACCGAGCAGAGACAGCAAGTCCAAAATGGACCTAGAGCCAATTTGGCCAATGCTACAGCAGCACCTGATGTAAAAGGACCATTAGCATAGATCATGGAACTTCTCCAACAATTCAATTTTGAACAAGGTACCCCCATATCAGATGGAGCCATAACTGCAAACTGTGCTGGTATGAAACACTCTACAAATACACATGTTCTAAATACAGTTTGATGAATATACTTGGATTTTGGATAGTGTAACGACAGAACACATGAGTTATAACAAATAAATGTTTGATAATTTAAAACCTCTTGCAATTCCAGTAATGGTTAAGTTACCCAATTCCTTTAAAGTCAAGGTCACTCATGCAGGTTCTGTGACCCTGATGCCCAATTTGGTCTTGTCTAGAGTTCTGTGTCAGTTTTCCAATTGTGTCATCAGTTTCAATGTCATCTAGCATTCACCCCCACTATTTGTCTTTTGCTGGGCCCTTCAGTGAGGAGCCCTCTGGGAATTGGTGAAGCACAAAAGGGTTTATATGTCTTCCATTCAAGACCAGCTAGTTCCAGTTTTCAGCCACCCATCCTCAACACTTTCAATCCAGTTTCAAGTCAAAATCAAGGCATTGCCAATGGAGTTTCTAGTTTAGTTTCAGTTTCTAATCAAGGCCTAGCCAATGTTGTTCCTAGTTTAATTTCAATTTCTAATCAAGGCTTAGCCAATATTGTTCCTGTTTTAAATTATGCAGTATCTACCAATTGTACCAGCTATGTTATAGCATTATAGACTGGGCATTTGCCTATTTATAGTATGAAGAATGTTGGTACTATTCCTGCTTTTATTTGTTCTAAATTCAGTACTCCTTGTTCTATTTGTCCATTGGCTAGGCAACATAGACTCCCTTTCCAACTAGTTCTATTTCTACAACACAGAATTTTGAATTGATACACATTGACACCTGGGGGCCCTATTCTACTCCTACACACAATGGATTCAAATACTTCTTAACAATTATGGATGACCATAGTAGGGGAACATAGACATATTTGCTATCTATCAAATCTAATGCCTTTCCCATCTTAAAGTATTTCTTAGAAATGGTGGAAAGACAGTTTTAATTAAAGGTTAAAATGATTAGGTCTAATAACGCATTTGAGCTTTGAATTGGGAAAATACAATTTGAATTTTTGTCATTCCAAGGGATAATCCATCAAACTACTTGTGTTGGAACACCTCAATAAAATGGTGTTGTTGAGAGAAAACACAAACACCTCTTAGAAACTTCAAGAGCCCTTTCATTTCAATCACATTTACCTATTGAATGTTGGGGAGAATGTGTGTTGACTGCCACCTACTTAATTAACAGATTTCCCTCCAAAGTCATTAACCTAAAAACACCTTACGAGAAGCTATTTGGAAGAACCCCTAACTACCAAAATTTGAAAAGCTTTGGGTGCTTGTGCTATGTTTCTACATCTTCTGTGAATAGGGGTAAGTTTGATCTTAGGGTCCAAGCTTGTGTTTTCATTGGATATCCCCATGCTATGAAGGGATACAAGCTCCTTAACCTGCAGATCAAAAGGATATTCACATCCAGGGATGTGTTATTTCATGAATTGCATTACCCTTTTGCTTCTAAAAGCCAAAACACACAGCTACTGTTTACTACACCATCCACAAATTCCCTAACTGAGCAATCACCTATCCTTTCTTCTATACCTCCACCAACAGAGAATGTCACTCCTATTCCTCCAACACAAACAACATCATATGTTCCTACCCCAACCACACACAACACAGAGTCTTCTTCCTCTTCTTCTATTCCATTAAATGAACCTGAAATTCCTGTCATTCATGATCCTACTAGACAATCTACTAGGGAAAATAAACCACCCTCATATCTGAATGAATACTACTATAATCTTGTTCACCTCACTGATGTTTCCACACCATGTTTTGACACTACTCTTTCACCCAATGTGTTTTCTTTTTCTGCCCTATCCCTTCCAAACCAGAAATTATTGAATTCTATCCATCAAATAAGTGAACCCTATAGTTATACCCAGGCTGCACTGCATCCTAGATGGAAATCTGCCATGGATCAAGAATACAGGGCACTGATTCATAATGGGACTTAGGATGTTGTTGATATTCCTAATGGACACAAGGCCTTGCCCTGCAAATGGGTCTACAAAGTCAAACACCACTCTGATGGTTTAATTGAGAGACTAAAGGAAAGGTTGGTTGTGCGAGGTGACATTCAAGTTGAAAGTGTGGATTTCACAGAGACATATTCCCTAGTGATTAAAATGACAACAATTCGATGTTTATTAGTGGTGGCAGTAAAGAAGAAGTGGGATTTGTTTCAATTAGATATGAATAACGCCTTCTTGCATGGTGATCTAGCCGAGGAGGTATATATAAAGTTTCCCCCTGGGTTTTCTCCTCCTAATTCCACTAAGGTTTGCAAGCTTCGAAAATCCCTGTATGGTCTACACCAAGCATCTCGACAGTGGTACGCAAAATTGACTGCAGCTCTCAGTTTTAAGGGATATTCAAACAGTTCTAATGATTATTCACTTTTTATTAAGAAATCTAGGGATTCAGTAACTATTCTAGCTGTGTATGTCGACGATATTGTGTTAACATGGAACAATCTAATAGAAATTCAAGACATTAAACACTTTTTACATCAGGAATTTCAGATAAAGGATTTGGGAAACTTACATTACTTTCTAGGTATGGAAGTATTCAAGGAAAATCATGGTCTGATTCTATGTCAACGAAAATTCACCATTAAACTACTTCAAGAATTCAACTTAGTTCATCTTCGTCTAGTCAATTCACCTCTTGAGAATGCAGAAAAACTTCATCTTGACCATGGTCCCATCATTTTTTACCCTACCTTTTACCGTAGACTCGTCAGAAAACTCAATTATCTCACCCACACTCGTCTGGATCTATCATACACAGTATAACACCTTAGCCAATTCATGTCCAATAACTGATAACCCCACCTAAGTGCTGCTTTAAGGGTACTCCGATATCTCCTCAAAGACCCGAATTTGGGGCTTTCCATGTCTTCTTCTCCTTCCTACGAAATACTTGCCTTCGGTGACTCTGATTAGGGAAAATGTCCCGATACTCGGTGTTCTGTTTCTAGGTTTTACATCTCCCTTGGAACTTCTCCCATTTCTTGGAAGTCCAAGAAACAAACTTCTATTTCATTAAGCTCTGCTGAGGCAGAATACTGCTCTATGAGGCGTGTAGTCGCAGAAATAACATAGCTCCTTCGTCTTCTTTAATATCTCACTGTGCCCTTGAAATTAGCTGTTCCTTTACACTCTGACAGCCAGGCTGCCATACACATCGCCAAAAACCCCATTTTTCATGAACGAACGAAACATGTCAATATCGACGGCCATTTAATTCGTCAACATTTTTTTGCTGGCCTAATTTCACTCTCCTTTGTCCCATCTTCTTCCCAATTTGCAGATCTTTTTACTAAATCCTTGACTGGACCTCTTCACCTTCAATCTCTCAGCAAGTTGGGTGTATTTTCAGCCCCCTCCAACTTGAGGGGGGTGTTGACAATGGTGCTAGTAACATTATCGATGATGTTGAAGGTGTAGAAGAAAAGAACCATATGTTGAACTTGTCGATGGAAACAAAGAAGGCTTCAGACAATATTATATCTTGGGCCAACTCAGTTAGAAGCTTTGGGCCTCATTCAGCAGACTTGGGCATGGCCCAAGTTCCAAATACACAACAAGATCCAGATTGAAATCACCTCATAATTTACACTTAGAATACATACGTGTACAGGTAGCATAGAAATATCTAGATGAGGAATATTCTTTACAATGTTTGTTACAAGTCATCAAATAGAAAGATGACAAGTGTCAATAATTATTAGCTAGAATATGCAAGTCATTTTCCTATATATTTAGCTATACAATGTAATGGTTTGATCATCAAGAAATGGAAAATTTTATGCCAATATTGTTCTCTTCTCACATTTTATTACATGGATAATGGTAAATCAGAGAACACTCTAAGAAACACTTTGTAACCATATTTGGCTTTGGCCTTATAACATAAGCAGGTCCAAGTAAGAAACTACATTTCTATTCATTGAAAAAAGAGAAACCTAATGTTGTAGGGAACAAACAAGATTATGAAACTAACAATTCATGAAATTTCCTTCATGCTACATTAGGAAGCTTTGTACAGTAAAGATCAATTGATAAAACATTGTTGTGCTGAAACTAAATAGATCTTTGGTAATCAGAAGGCTTATAAGGGACAAAGAGTTCACTCAACAGGTTTTTCTTTCTTCTGGGATTCGAATTCATGTCCCTGCAAAGCTGATCATTGCATTATATTTGTAACAACACACTCACACAGGCTCTTTTTTAGTATCCACAAGCATAACGTGGCATACATTCTTCCCATTTCAGGACATCTTCTTCCATTTCCATTGTCGTTGGTAGCTTAAAATTTCTGCAATGAAATAAGCTAGCCATTTTCTCTACATCTCAGTGGTGTATAGTATTGAAGAGCTCTCAGAATACCCACGTATCGCAAGCTGTGGAATACACGGGTATATGCACTCGCGGTAGAAGGGAGCTGAAGAGCCAATAATGTTTTTCTAAAAATAGGTTGAGGTGAAAATATCACAAAGTTTATTATCACTTCTGTATCCAGTTGCAAAGATGGCAACGTCTGTTTCCAAAGGAAGATTTTCCTCCTCGTCCATGATGAGTCCGGTTCTACAGAAGTAATAACCTTTCAACTTCTTTAAGATGAGGCTCCCTTCTTCAAGCCTCTTGTAGAAATCAGTTGGCAAGACTGTGAACACGCAAGAAGATATCTGTCTAAGAAAGCCATGCTATGGAACCATATTGTACTTCTTTAATGGGTATATCCATTTGAGATAACTTTCCACAAACTTCGAAAATATCCAGAGCTAAAATTAAGAAGCAAAACAATCAATTGTACACAATGCTAAAAGCAAAACATCACTGAGGGCTTAAAAAGATTCTGAGTAGCCCAATGTGAGGTAAATTAAGGAAGTTACCAGAGGTGACAGTAAAGTTGCCAACAACCAAAGAAAAAATCCTTCATGGGACTTGTGGATCATTAACTCTGAGAATCTATTCAAATTCCGAAAACAGATTTTCAAAAAGCCTTCGGGTGTTGTCCAATGTACGGTCCTAAGTAGCAATGTGCATGGATGTTCCACTTCTGAAAATGAACAAATTATAAAGCCCTTTATCAGTCCAAAGAAGTCTGCCGCAAACTAGTAGATTCTCTCCTGAATGGCATAGCTAGCATTCGCATAGCGAAGCATGGAATTTTTTTGCATAACGTCAATTATTGAAAATTCAAACATCTCTAGTAAATAACTTATTAGTTGGAAATAGATCTAATGGCAAAAATTGAGACTGGTTCTATGCAAGAAATATTGAGCAGTAGTTTAATGTATCCAGTTAATTACTAAGTAGGAGTACCATTTAGCCTGGCAACTTCTGCGACTAGATCTATTGCTAATTTTTGGAATCCAATAACAGTGACATGCTTATATTTTAACACTTCCAATTTTAGCATAGTCCATGGAGTGTATAACCTTGCCATCAAATACTTCTGGCCCTTTGTTCATTGGAAAGTGGAGGATATTTGGCAGGCCACTAAACTTTCCAATGCATAAGATAACGAAATCAACTTCATAAACCTACCATTGCAAAAACATTTCAATATCATAAGATCCACTACAAAAAATTAGGTTTTCGGGAGTGACCCCTTTAGTCGCCATAAAAGTACTACAAAAATGCAAATTTTGATCACAAGGGAATGCTGCATAACAACAAATAGTACTTCATCTGTTTCCTTTTATAAGGCAGTACCAAAAGTACTCTCTAGAACTTGTGCTCTTAAACATATGAATATAAAGCAACAAACTAAAGAAAAAAGAGTGTCGTGTAAATTACCTTATATGGGTCCAGGGGATGGAGGATATCAAGTATTGTGACAACCCATTTGCGTTTAGGAGGGAATGCCTGGCCTGTGCACCCCACAGACCCTCATCACAACCAGCGGGCATTTCTTCACCATCATCCTCACAGCAGTAATCAATGCTAACTACCTTGGAGTTAAACCGAATATGGGGAACGATGTTGAAGTGAAGTGCACAGGAGTCAATATAGTCCTTGACTTGATCATGATGAGGGAAGCCCTCGGTGACTGGCTCTGGCTATGCAAAATCTGAGAACTAGTAAAAATCTTTGGGTGTTTGAAGCTTAGTGGACTCAATGGTGTTGGACCATACTTCGCCAATACCATTTGAGGATTCAAAGACTATAGGATCAAATCCTTGTTCTCGTGCGTGTTTGCATACAAGAAGACCCCGGCACCGATGATTGCTATTTGCTTCTTACTCTTTTCAGCATCAGTTTCTCTATTGTTTTCTTCCATGTTGACTTGTCGCTCCATGACAAAAGGACTATAATACCCAAATTATAACTCCTTTTAAGGAAATTGGATGGCTAAGTCAATCTTGTAACTTGTCTAATGAGCAAAGGCCAACTGCAAAGTAATTACGGTCAACTGGCATACTTAAAGGCGTGGGAATAGTCATTAAAATTCTCGAACTAGACCTTAGAGCAATATTTAGCAACAATAAGCCAGTTTCTATGATAACAGATAGAAGAAGAAATCTCGTCCAGTAAACCTTGTAAAGGGAATATGACAATCTGCTTGTTGTGGTTCTTTGGAAGCAATTATGGTGTAAGTCTAGTTTTTTTTTTATGAAGTAAGAAGGGTAATTATAGTCTAAGTCTAGTTGCCTTTTCAGGGGTAGTCACTTGACTTTGAGGATTAAATTTATTACAGTAGAGTGAGGAAGGTGTTACACCTTGGAAAATTTCCCGTTAACGTACAGTGAATAAGCTAGCGAAGAGCACGACGTATACGAAGTTTTGATAAGTAAGAAATAGCATTTGATGATCCTAATCGAGATTCAAAGACATTTGACGTAAGGGAAGAAGGTCGTCAAGGAAAGCAAAGGATATGTTGCGTGTCGGGTAAGAATTATGAGCGACAAGTTGATGATGGCTTAAAGATGTTTCAGAGAAGGGTGATAATGTCCCTTAGATTGGTATTGAGGTGTTAATCTAGTGTCAAGAAGGGTCCATAAGGATTGGAGATCAAACAAGTCAACAAGAAAGAGTTCGGATGAACTGGGCATTATACAGCCCAACATACTGGCCGTATGTCTGGCCGTATAATCAGCCAAGAATGGCACACCTCACTGGAACAGATCTACGGCCAGACATACGGTCAGTATAAATTATACGGACCGTATGTTGGTCCGTAGAATCCGGTCGGTACAGATTTTAAATGTTGATATAAGGACCCTCTCTCATTTATTTCATTTCATTTCATTTCACTTCTCCACACCTCAAGAATCTTCTAGAACTCTCTCCATTCTTCTCCCACAAGAACCTAAGAGAAATTGATGATCAACTTCATCAACCCCACAAAAATCAAGTATAGGAAATGTCACGACCCAGCTAGGGGCCGCGACGGGTACCCGGGGATAACCACCGAGCACCACTCACTCTACTACTCATCATTCTCATTAACTACTCTTTTATCGATTTTTACACTCAAATCATAAGAAAGTCAGGTTTCATTTGTAAACATAAATAATTTCATATACATAAGCCCTTTAGGCTATCAAAATAATATATATATATATATATATATATATATATATATATATATATATATATATATATATATATATATATACACAATTATACCATAGTGACTTTGTCCGACCACATAACCCACACTCTGTATCTACGAGCCTCTAAAGAAGTACAAAATGCATGGACGGGACAGGACCCCGTCGAGCCCAACATATACAATTATACACAAAAGAATAGTCAAGCACCTCCGGAACAAAGGAGTGCTTTCAATCGGCTAACAGCTTCTACGAGTCTGGCTCAAGCTCGCCTCCCTGTCTACCTGTGGGCATGAACACAGCGTCTAAAGAAAACGAACGTCAATACGAACATTGTACTGAGTATGTAAGACAAGAATGAAATAAATATAATAAGAGGATCGTGAGCCATGAGAGAAAGATATAACCTGCAAGAGTGTCATAAGCAATTACATTTCGTACATATATCATATTTTACATAATCATGGCACATATCTCGTCACATCACATATCTCGTCACAGCACATCACACATCTCGTCACATCATATATCTCATCGTTATCCCGCGTCCGAGTAACCATCATATGCCGCCCACTAGTGGTGATCATGCCCGGCCCTCTAGGCTCGGTGTAACATCATAGCCCGCCTTAGCGGTGACATGCCCGGCCATCTAGGCACGGTGGAATCTCATCATCACAAAATCAATCATTACCCGTCACTATTACACATCTCATGAACGTGTCACAATCTTATCATAGCTTGGCATATTCATACATAACATAGGCATATTATAAGTTAGCATTATTGATCATCTTATAAACATACCATGACTTTACATCATTTCACATTTAGCATTAGGGGTATACATTAGACTTTGAAGACAACCATGGCTATGTCGGGGTGACGTAAGGTCGTGAGCCTCCGATTATATTATGAACATTTATGAGTACCTTGCCTCACCTTGAAGGAAATAGTGCATAAGGTGAGTGTTATCAATAATGACATCATCAGTGTTACGGGATCATCATATCATGAACTATCGAATCCCTATACTTCAACTCATTATCATCATTATCATGCTCGTATGTAATTTAGTATATTTGAGGACTCATAAGCTCCATCATATAGGAGGACCATGGAAAGTTTGAAAGATTCATGCCTTTGAAGGAAGGGATAAGCCTTACATACCTTTGACATTTAACTAAGCTATCGCTTGCGTGTTCTCCTTTAATGCACACGTTCTACCTTCAAGAGAATTTATATCATCATTAGCTAAGCAATTATAAGAACGGGCTTTCTAAAGCTAGGGAAAATTAGGCAGCACCTCCTTCGTTTACACTACTTTTCCCATGTTCTATATCAACTCCCAAACGCTCACAACAACATTCACAATATTGCAATCAACAATCATCATTCATATACATTGACCACAATCCACCATTTCTCTTCAATTTCTTCACATTTATGGTTATAGCTTACTATCGCGTTTTCTCATGTATCACACTTATTCCATGGCCTAAATATCATATATAAAGTATTCACAATCACAACACCCCAACATTTTATGATTCAATCTGACTACCATCCAAATATGACACTATTCACTCATTAATGACCCATTTCCTATGTCTTTCTACAATTCAAGTATCTTAACCTTCCAATACCTTAAACAACATGGTTTAGTCATGAAACATACCTTAGGTGATGGTTGAAAAAGTCTTGAGTGGAGTTTCTCCTCTAGCACCAAAACCCTACTTCACCTCCTTTGGGGTTTCTTGAGAGAGATGAACTTTAGTTAGGTTTTATACACTTTATTTCATGGATTTGGTGTTATTGATCATGGATTTCCTTTGGTTTTCTTGTGATGAAGAGTAGAGAGCATTTTAAAGGTTTCTAGAGAGAAATATCGTGGAGATGAAATGAATTGAATGAGCTTATGTCTCCTTTTAATGACTTAAAATCTAATCCGAAATGAACAGTGACTGAAGTGCTCAGTGGTCATAAACCCAGTTTACGGTCCGTATTCCAGTTTACGGGCCGTATATTGTGGTCGTATTTAAGCATATCAAAACCAGAAAGGTATGTTGAGGATCATGGTGATTTACGATCACGGTTTACGAGCCGTATTTCAATTTACGGTCTGTATTCCAAGTCGTATTTAACCATTTAAGCATTTGACAGAAAGTTGAAGTTTTGTAAGTTGAAATACGACATGGTGGTTTACGGGCCGTATACCACTTTACGGTCCGTATTTCACTTTACGGCCGACTGGGCCAAAGTGCAAATCTGTGACTTCCAAGTCTTCAAAACCTATAATTTAGTCATTGTGGAGCATAACCTATCTCTTGTTCCCATTGCCTTTGAAATCTTACTTAAGGTCGTCAAACGTCGTTCCCTTCTCCTTAAAACATCATCTACCCGTATTCTCCGTTAGTCTATTCCTGGTACATTCACGGAGAAATTTCTGAGGTGTAACAGGAAACATATCAAAGTTCATCTAAGTCAAGAAATCTCAAGGGAAGTGGACTAGGGTTTTTGTACAAGAAGAGAATTCCCACTCAAGGCTTATTCTTCCATTATCTAAGGTGAGTTTTATGATCATTCCTTGTAATTTAAGGTGTTGAAAGTTAAAAACACTTGGATTGTAGAAATATATAGAAAATGGGTCACAAATGTGGGAATAGTGTCATTATTGAGTAGTAGTTTGGGGTGAATTATGAATATTGATATGTTGTGATTATAAGTACGCTATAAATGACATTTAGAACATGGGGTAAGTATTATATGTGAGAAAACGGGATACTGAACTATAACCACAATTATGGAGAAATCGAAGTGAAATTGTGAAATGCGGATAATGTAGGTGAATGATGATTGTTGCCTATTATATTGTGAATGTTGTAATGGATGTTTGGGAGTTGATATATGATATGGAGAAAGTAGTAGAAACAGAGGAAATGCTGCCCAATTTTCTCTAGAAATAGTAACACGTTCATATAATCGATTAGCTAATGTTAATGCGAATTCTCTTGAAGGTAGAAACGTGGGCATTGAAGAAGAACAAGCAAGTGATAGATTAGTTAAACGAAAAAGGTATGTGAGGCTAGTCCTTTCTTTCTAAGGCATGAATCCTATGGCATGATTTTCCTTCTTCTCCATGAATCTTTAACATCCCGGAAAACTAAGAGTCTATGTTCATGAATAGCCACATGAGATAAGAGATACATTATGAGTCCAATAATGATGATGATGAGCTTAAGTCTAAAGATTCTAGAGTTCATGATATGATGTTCCTACAAAGTTAAAGATGTTGTTATTGTATACACTCACCTTACATGCTATTTCCTTCAAGGTGAGGCAGAATGCTTATAAATACTTCATAATGGAATCGGGGGTTCACGACCTTATGTCACCTCGATAAAGTATAGCTGTCTTTGAGTTTCTATGCATGCATTATGATGAGTATATATTGATGATATTACACCGCACCTATATGGCCGGGCATACACCGCTAAGGCGGGCAGCGTATACATCATGTCTAGATGGCATGGGCAGACACCACTAGTGGACGGCATGAGATGGTACCCCAGACGCGGGAGGCCTGGACGCAGGCTAATGATTATCACACCGTACCTATATGGTTGGGCAGCTTATACATATATGCATACATGATATGATGATGATTATGAAATAAGTTAGTATGCATTATTTCAGTTTTAAGTGACAGTCAGTTACAGATCACTTTTTATTCGATGTCTCCGTATTTCATTGATATATCATTATTGTTTATGCCTTACATACTCAGTACAATATTCGTACTGACGTCCGTTTTCTTTAGACGTTGTGTTCATACCCACAGGTAGATAGGGAGATGGTGCAGATCCCTTGGGGCTATCATCAGATTTACAGGAGCATTCCATTATTCCGAAGGTGCTATTGGTTTATTCTTTTGTGTATATATGTGTGTATTTTGGGTACAGCGGGGTCTTGTCCCGTCCATATGTCTAGTACTCTAGTAGATGCTCGTAGATACGCATGTGTGGGTAGTATGGTCTCACTGTGTTACTATTTTATATGTTTATATTATTTTGATAGCCGAAGGGCTTATGTATATAAAAGTAATTATGTTTCCACACGAAAAATGATTTCTCTGTGAATTGAGTATGAATTTGATAAAAGAACGCTTAAAGAGTATGATGAGTAGTAGAATGAGTGGTGCTTGGTGGTTATCCCCGGGTCCCCGTCACGGCCCCTAGTCGGGTCGTGACAAAAGTGGTATCAGAGCAGTTCAGTCCTAGGAAGTGTCTACGAGTCGTGTCTAGTAGAGTCTTGTTTGTGGTGTTTTGCGCGCCACACTAGTAAACAAGAGGCTACAAGGCATTTAGGAAAAATTCTCATCTTTCATCTTAAGAGATCGTGTGATAGAGCTGTGTTCTAAGATTTTCTCCTCTTAATAGTGTGTTATAATTTCATAAATGTCGCCAAAGGAAAAAGGTACAGCCGCCCAGAAGGGCAAGACTACGATGAAAAGGCGGGTAGAAAAAGAGTCGCCAATGAATGTAGAAGAGGGCGAGTCAAATAATGAGGCCCCATCTAATACTTCCTCCACCCTGCCCAATATAGAAGAACAAGGAGGAGCTTCAGCTCCAGTTCCTCCACCGGTTGCTTCGGGTCAACAAGTGACCGAGGCTATCCATCTATTGACACAGTTAGTTGCCGCCCAGGCACAGTGGCAGAATGTAGGTCCAAGTGATCCGGAAGCTAGTACCAGAGCTCGTTATTTCATAAGTTTGAATCCTCCGGAGTTTTTCAGGTCAAAGCCGGATGAAGACCCGCAAGGTTTTATTGATGAGATGCTGAGAACATTGAGGATTATTCATGCCTCCGAAACTGAATCGGTGGAGTTGTCATCTTATAGACTCCGAGATATGGCGGTATTATGGTACAATAATTGGCTAGCATCAAGAAAAGAAAATGCGCCTCCTCCCGTGTGGCAAGAATTTGTAGATGCTTTCATCCGCCACTATTTGCCACCCGAGGTCCGCCGAGCTAGGGAGGATAGGTTCTTAAATCTAAAGTAAGGAAATATGAATGCCCGAGACTATAGCCTTCAGTTTAATTCATTGGCTAGATATGCCCCGACTATGGTGGCCGATATGGGAGATAGGGTACACCGGTTTGTGAGTGGCTTAGGGCCACATTTATTTAAGGATTGTTTGACAGCTTCGTTGTAAGATGGGATGGATATTTCCCGAATACAAGCCCATGCCCAGAATTTAGAAGGACAATAACCTCCGCAAAGGGGTGATCGTGATATCGATAGAAGCCAAAGTAAGAGGGCCAGATCTGTGGGGGCAGGAAGTGATTATAGAGGGAGATCAAGGCAGACACATTCTAGACACTCAGGCCAGTCGGTAACTAGTGCACCTCCACGGTTTGCAGGTAGGAGATTTGATCATTCCTTTCGTTCAGGACAGGGTCAGAGTTCGAGTTCGAGGGCCTCAGATTCTAAGTTTGGGGGAGATTATAGCCAGAGGAGACCCCCAGTACCGCGATGCAGCCAGTGCGGTAGATTACATTCCGGACAATGTCGCCAAGGTTCAGATGCTTGCTATGCCTGCGGCCAGGTTGGGCACATGATGTGAGATTACCCATCGGTGATTGGTAGAGTTGGGGTTCAGCCCACAGGATCAGCGGCTGGTTCCTCTTCAGTGCGCCCGGTACGGCAGACTCCCCAGATTTCAGCAGGTCGAGGTAGAGGCAGAGGGGGAGCAACTACTTCAGGTGTCACTCAGCCCCGTGTGTATGCTTTAGCCGGACGACAGGATCTCGAGTCCTCCCGGGATGTGGTTATAGGTACACTATCTGTATTTTCCCATGATATGTATGCATTGATAGATCCGGGTTCTACCTTGTCTTATATTACTCCGTATGTTGCTGGTCGTATTGGGGTGAAACCTGAGCCGATTAAACCTTTTGAGGTATCTACTCCGGTTGGTGATCCTGTGATAGCTAGACAAGTGTATAAAAATTGTGTACTTGTGATATGCAATCGCCAGACCAAAGCTGATTTAATTGAGCTAGAGATGATAGATTTTGATGTACTGAGTATGAGAGGCATAAACAATGAAATAAGACAATGATATAAAAGAAGTATTAATATGGAACACCTGTATCTGACTATCAAGTATAAAGGAAATAGTGCATGATGGCTTACTCATAATCATCATCATGTCATGTATGTATAAGTATATATAAGCTGCCCGTCCATATAGGTACGGTGTGATAATGTATAAGTTGCCCGTCCATATCGGATCGGTCTAATAATCATAACATTAGCCTGCGTCCAGGCCTCCCGCGTCCGGGGTATCATCTCATGCCGCCCACTAGTGGTGTCTGCCCATGCCATCTGGCCATGGTGTATACGCTGCCCGCCTTAGCGGTGACTGCCCGACCATATAGGCGCGGTGTTATATCACAATATGCTCATCATAACATGCTCATCATAATATACTTATCATAGTACATGCATAAGGCTCAAGGACGACTATACTTTATCGGGGTGACGTAAGGTCGTGATCCCCCGATTTCATTCTGGAGCACTCATTGACATTCTGCCTCACCTTAAAGGAATTAGCATATAAGGTGACTGTAAGCAATAAATAACATCATTAACGCTATAGGATCATCATATCATAAATTTTAAAATCTCTATACTTTAACTCATCTTCATCATTATAAGGCTCATAATATATCTCTTATCTTATGTAGCTATTCATGGACATAGACTTTTAGCTTTTTCGGAATGTAAGAATTCATGAAGAGGAAGGAAGAGTCGTGATATAGGATTCATGCCATTAGAAGAAAATGACTAGCCTCACATACCTTTTTCGTTTAACTAAGCTATCGTTCGCTTGTTCTCCTTCAATGTCACGTTTCTACCTTCAAGGGAGAATTCGCATTAACGTTAGTTAATCGACTATAAGAACGCACTACTATTTCTAGGGAAAATGGGGCTGCATTTCCTTTTTTTATACTACCTTTCCCATGTTCTATATCAACTCTCAAACGTTCATATCAACATTCACAATATGGCAACAACAATCATCATTTACATGCACTTACCATAATTCACCATTTCTCTTCAATTTCTCCACAATTTATGGCTATAGCTCATTATCGCGTTTTCTCATATATAATGCTTATTCCATGGTCTAAATATCATTTATAACATATTCACAATCACAACACACCAACATTCATGGTTCATCCCAACCACTATTCAACAATGACACTATTCACTCATTTGTGACCCATTTTCTATGTCTTTCTACAATTCAAGTGTCTTAGCCTTCCAATACCTTAAAAAACATGGTATGGTCATGAAAGTTACCTTAGGTGATGGATGAACAAGTCTTGAGTGGAGTTACTCCTCTAGCACCAAAACCCTACTTCACTTCCCTTGGGTTTTCTTGAGTTAGATGAACTTTGGATAGGTTTCATACACTTGGTTTCATGGATTTGGTGTTATTGATCATGGATTTCCTTCGAATTCTCATGGATGAAGAGTGGAGAGAATATTCTAGAGTTTTCTTGAAGTGTCGAGAGTGGAAGTGAGTTGAAATGAAATGAAAAAAGGGTCCTTTATATTTTATTAAAAGCTGGCCGGATCAACTTATACGGACCAACATACGGTCCGTATATTTTTCACTGACCGTATGTTAGACCGTATATTTGGTCCAGTGAGGTATGCTGTTCTGGACTGAATCTACGGCCTGGACATACGGTCCGTGGATTTTATACGGCCAGTATGTCTGGCCGTATAATGTTCAGTTGTCCGGGACTTGTTTTCGTCGACTCGTTTGATCTCCGATCCTTATGGAAACTTCTTAACACTTGTTTAACACTTCAATACCAATCTAAGGGACGTTGTTACTTGTCTCCAAGACATCATTATGCCATCATTAACTCGTCGTCCGAAATTCTTACCCGACATGCAACATATCCTTTACTTTCTTTACTAAACTTCTTCCTTTTGGTCAAATGTCTTCGAATCTCGATTAAGATCATCAACTGGTATTCTTACTTATCCAAATCATTGTATACCTCGTGTTCCTTTCTAGCCTATTCACTGTACACTAACGGGGAATTTTCCAAGGTGTAACAAGATGTAGATAAGGGCTATATTTATCACTTAGTCCGAGTTCATGATACCAAAGCAAAGCTGCTAACTTTTCAATTCGTTCCAGTAGTGAATGAATTTCCGGATGTATTTCCAGATGAACTTCCAGGCCTTCCTTCGAAAAGAGAGATTGATTTCGCTATTGATGTGTTGCCGGACACCAAGCCTATTTTTGTTCCTCTTTACCGAATGGCTCTGGCAGAATTGAAAGAGCTAAAGGCACAGTTGAAATATTTGCTTGAGAAGGGGTTTATTAGACCCAGTTCATCACCGTGGGGAGCACCAGTCTTGTTCGTGAGAAAGAAAGATGGTCCCTACGAATGTGCATCGATTATAGGCAGTTGAATAAGGTGACAATAAAGAAAAAATATCCTGTCCCAAGGATTGATGATTTGTTTGATCAACTACATGGCGCCAAGTGGTTTTCCAAAATCGACTTGCGGTCAGGCTATCACCAAGTGAGAGTTAAAAAAGAAGATATTCCCAAGACAGCTTTCAGAACGAGATACGACCATTATGAATTCCGGGTGATGTCGTTTGGGTTAACTAATGCTCCGGCAGTGTTCATAAATTTGATAAATAATGTATTCAGGCCCCTATTGGATTTATTTGTAATAGTATTCATTGACGATATTCTGGTATACTCTCGCACAGAATCAGAACATGCAGATCATTTACGTATTGTTCTTGGAATTCTTCGAACCCGAGAATTATATGCAAAATTTTTAAAGTGCGAGTTTTGATTGAATTCTGTGACATTTTTGGGCCATGTTATTTTAGATGATGGCATTCGAGTCGACACTCAGAAAATTGAAGCTGTGAAGACTTGGCCAAGGCCTACGACGCCTACAGAAGTCCGTAGTTTTCTGGGATTGGCAGATTATTATAGAAGGTTCGTAGAGGGATTTTCCTCTATTTCAGCCCCCATTGACGAAGCTAACCCAACGTCAGCTAAATTTCAATGGAATGATGCTTGTGAACGCAGTTTCCAAGAGTTAAAGGATAGATTAACCTCAGCTCCAGTCTTAACACTTCCAGAAGGACCAGATGGTTATGTTATGTATTGTGATGCTTCCGGTGTTGGGTTTGAATGTGTGTTAATGCAACACGGTAAAGTTATTGCTTATACTTCGAGACAACTGCGGAAACATGAAAAGAACTACCCAACTCATGATCTCGAATTGTCTGCAGTTATTCCTGCATTAAAAGTGTGGAGACATTACTTGTATGGTGTGTATGTTGATATCTATATAGATCACAAGAGTCTTCAGTATATTTTCAAACAAAAGGATTTGAATCTGCGGCAAAGGCGGCGGTTAGAGTTATTAAAAGATTATGATATAAGTATTTTATACCACCCCGGAAAAGAAAATGTAGTAGCTGATGCGCTTAGCTGCCGATCAATGGGCAACCTATATGAAGTTCCTCCGGAAAAGAAAGAGATGATTCATGAGCTCCACCAACTAGCTAATCTTGGAGTACATGTAATTGATACAGGTAGTGCAGGGATTGGTATTAATAATCCCACAGTTTCGTCCTTGAATATGGAAGTAAAGGAGCGTCAATATGAAGATCCTCAGTTGAGCCCTTATAGAGACGTATTTCATGAAAAAGAGAAGTCCCCATTTGAAACTTCTATTGATAGAATTCTCAGATACCGAGGCAGGCTATGTGTTCCGAATGTCGCAGAATTGCGTCGTCGAATTCTAGAAGAAGCTCATTATTCTCGGTATTCTATTCACCGAGGTGCAACAAAGATGTATCATGATCTCAAGCTGATATATTGGTGGGATGGCATGAAGAGAGACATAGCGGAATTTGTAGCTCAATGTCCAAATTGCCAACAAGTGAAAATCGAACATCAAAAGCCAGAAGGATTATTGCAAGCAATGGAAATCCCTACTTGGAAATGGGAAGTAATCGACATGGATTTTATTGTGGGATTACCTCGTTCCCGAGGAAAGTATGATTCTATATGGGTGATTGTGGACAGATTAACGAAAGCAGCTCGTTTTCTTCCAGTTAGAACCACTTACTCAGCAGAAGATTATGCGAGGTTGTATCTCAAAGAAATTGTGAGACTCCATGGTATTCCAATATCCATTATCACAGATAGATGAGCGCAATTTACAGCCAAATTCTGGAAATTCTTCCAAGAAGGTCTAGGTACTCAAGTGAAACTTAGCACGGCATTTCATCCGCAGACCGATGGACAAGCCTAACGTACTATTCAGACCTTAGAGGATATGCTAAGAGCATGTGTCTTAGATTTTAGTGGTAGCTGGGATGACCACTTACCTCTAATTGAGTTTGCATACAACAATAGCTACCATTCCAGTATCTAGATGGCTCCGTATGAAGCTTTATATGGAAGGAAGTGTAGATCCCCAATTGGATGGTTTGAAATAGGAGAAGTATAGCTGATAGGCCCTGAGTTGATTCATCAAGCGATAGAAAAAGTCAAGGTGATCCGAGATCGACTGTTGACAGCCCAAAGTCGCCAAAAATCTTATGCGGACAACCGCCGGCGAGACTTGGAATTTCAAATTGATGATTGGGTATTCTTAAAGGTGTCGTCAATGAAAGGTGTGATGAGATTTGACAAGAAAGAGAAATTAAGTCCTCGATACATTGGACCCTATAAGATTATCCGCAAGGTGGGTCAAGTAGCTTATGAATTGGACTTGCCTTCAGAGCTTGAATCAGTCCATCCAGTTTTTCATGTCTCAATGCTCTGCAAGTGTGTTGGAGATCCTATGAGAATTGTCTCAATAGATGATGTCCAAGTGACTGAAAGGCTAACCTATGAAGAAGTGCCCATTGCCATATTAGACAGGCAAGTACGAAGACTTCGAAACAAGGAAGTAGCCTCAGTTAAAGTCTTATGGAGGAATGACAACCGAGAAGAAATGACTTGGGAAGCAGAAGAGAGTATAAAATCCAAATACCCGCATCTATTTCAGCACCCAGGAGAGATCCAAGATGAAACATTAACATTATGAGGTATGTATACTTTCTTTTCATGTTTTTGGCCGTGTGTGGCCAATTTATATTGTTATTGTGTTGTGGCCTTGTGAGGCAATATTATTATGGGTTGCTGTGACAGGATGGTAGTGTCATATTACAGGGGAAACTCTAGTGAAATTTTCGTAGAATTCCCGAGTGTTTAACATTCGAGGACGAATGTTCCAAAAGGGGGGAAGAATGTTACACCTTGGAAAATTTCCTGTTAACGTACAGTGAATAGGCTAGCGAAGAGCATGACGTATACGATGTTTTGATAATTAAGAAATAGAATTTGATGATCCTAATCGAGATTCAAAGACATTTGACGTAAGGGAAGAAGGTCGTCAAGGAAAGCAAAGGATATGTTGCGTGTCGGGTAAGAATTATGAGCGACAAGTTGATGATGGATTAAAGATGTTTCGGAGAAGGGTGATAATGTCCCTTAGATTGGAATTGAGGTGTTAATCTAGTGTCAAGAAGGGTCCATAAGGATTGGAGATCAAACGAGTCAACGAGAAAGAGTTCGGATGAACTGGGCATTATACGGCCCAACATACTAGCCATATAAATTATACTGGCCGTATAATCAGCCCAGAATGGCACACCTCACTGGACCAGATCTACAGCCAGACATACGGTCAGTATAAATTATACGGACCGTATGTTGGTCCGTAGAATCCGGTCGGGACAGATTTTAAATGTTGATATAAGGACCCTCTCTCATTTATTTCATTTCATTTCACTTCTCCACACCTGAAGAATCCTCTAGAACTCTCTCCATTCTTCACCCACAAGAACCTAAGAGAAATTGATGATCAACTTCATCAACCCCACAAAAATCAAGTATAGGAAACATATCAAAGTTCATCTAAGTCAAGAAATCTCAAGGGAAGTGGACTAGGGTTTTTTTGCAAGAAGAGAATTCCCACTAAAGGCTTATTCTTCCATTATCTAAGGTGATTTTTATGATCATTCCTTATTATTTAAGGTGTTGAAAGTTAAAAACACTTGGATTGTAGAAATATATAGAAAATGGGTCATAAATGTGGGAATAATGTCATTGTTGAGTAGTAGTTTGGGGTGAATTATGAATATTGATATGTTGTGATTATAATTACGCTATAAATGACATTTAGAACATGGGGTAAGTATTATATGTGAGAAAACGGGATAGTGAACTATAACCACAATTATGGAGAAATCGAAGTGAAGTTGTGAAATGCGGATAATGTAGGTGAATGATGATTGTTGCCTATTATATTGTGAATGTTGTAATGGATGTTTGGGAGTTGATATATGATATGGAGAAAGTAGTAGAAACAGAGGAAATGCTGCCCAATTTTCTCTAGAAATAGTAACACGTTCATATAATCGATTAGCTAATGTTAATGCGAATTCTCTTGAAGGTAAAAACGTGGGCATTGAAGGAGAATAAGCAAGCGATAGATTAGTTAAACGAAAAAAGGTATGTGAGGCTAGTCCTTTCTTTCTAAGGCATGAATCCTATGGCATGATTTTCCTTCTTCTCCATGAATCTCTTACATCCCGGAAAACTAAGAGTCTATGTTCATGAATAGCCATATGAGATAAGAGATACATTATGAGTCCAATAATGATGATGATGAGCTTAAGTCTAAAGATTCTAGAGTTCATGATATGATGTTCCTACAAATTTAATGATGTTGTTATTGTATACACTCACTTTATATGCTATTTCCTTCAAGGTGAGGCAGAATGCTTATAAATACTCCATAATGGAATCGGGAGTTCACGACCTTATCTCACCTCGATAAAGTATAGCTGTCTTTGAGTTTCTATGCATGCATTATGATGAGTACAAGTTGATGATATTACACCGCGCCTATATAGCCGGGCATACACCGCTAAGGCGGGCAGCGTATACATCATGTCTAGATGGCATGGGCAGACACCACTAGTGGACGGCATGAGATGGTACCCGTAACGCGGGAGGCCTGGACGCAGGCTAATGATTATCACACCGTACCTATATGGTCGGGCAGCTTATACATATATGCATACATGATATGATGATGATTATGAAGTAAGTTAGCATGCATTATTTCAATTTTAAGTGACAGTCAGTTACAGATCACTCTTTATTCGATGTCTCCGTATTTCATTGATATATCATTATTGTTTATGCCTTACATACTCAGTACAATATTCGTACTGACGTCCGTTTTCTTTGGACACTGTGTTCATGCCCACAGGTAGACAGGAAGACGGTGCAGATCCCTAGGGGCTATCAGCAGATTTACCAGAGCACTCCATTATTCCAGAGGTGCTATTGGTTTATTCTTTTGTGTATATATGTATGTATTTTGGGTACGACGGGGTCCTGTGCCGTCCATATGTCTAGTACTCTAGTAGAGGCTCGCAGATACGCATGTGTAGGTAGTATGGTCTCACAATGTTACTATTTTATATGTTTATATTATTTTGATAGCCGAAGGGCTTATGTATATAAAAGTAATTATGTTTCCACACGAAAAATGATTTATCTGTGAATTGAGTATGAATTTGATAAAAGAACGCTTAATGAGTATGATGAGCAGTAGAATGAGTGGTGCTCGGTGGTTAGCCCCGGGTACCCGTCACGGCCCCTAGTCGGGTCGTGACAAAAGGTCTCCGCCTACAATGATTCCACAAAAATATTACTAACAGTTCAATCAAGGAAGGAAATAACCTTATGTAAATTTGGCAAGTACAACAAAATTTCATTCATAGATCAAGAGCTAAAGTACTGGTATTTTTCAGTATCTAGCATGTATATATGTGATGTTATCTCTTTCATCTATTTTCATCTTTCAGTACAATATTTCTAACCGCGTGTATAATTAGCAACTATAATAGATGCACCCAAATATCTATTCTTACCAATATGGATCCATAAAAGAGACAGTGATCTTTCTTCCTTCCACACAGAAATAGAAGACTTCCTTAATATTTGCAAGCTCTTCTATTTATAATATGCTAATATGGCAGAACAATAAAAAGAAGTGTAATCATCTTAGCTGTACAACTCATATAATATTCTTGGCATTTCAACAAAATAATGACATTCATGTGAAAATGAGGCACAAAGACTTATATGCATTGATAGAATTAATAAACAAACGAACCCAAAAGATGGGACTGCTAACAACTAAACATCAAACTCCCATAATCAACAACAGGCTGCAATAAAGAAAAAAATTGAAACCTCGGCAGAGTAAAAAATACAGCAAAATCATGAAAGCGACAACCAAAACAAAGAAATTACAAATCCAATCCAAAAAGTAAGGGCGAAAGAAAGAAAGAGTAAGAGAGCATACCAAAAAGCGCTTGAAGAGAAAGAGCTCTCCAATCTGTGCAATTGAAACGAAGAACGAGAAAATAAAATATAATCTGCTGTCTTACCTTTCACCACCAAAGTAACCTCTAAAAATAGTTACTAATTTAGAAGTCCATTCCCTGCCTCTCAAATATGAGCCACCCAAAGACCACCAGTTTCCATAGTTGGAGTCATGACTTGTTTCTTCGCATTGAACTCAAAAAGAAAAATTCAATCCGGAGTTTGATACCTTCAATTATATGGTCCATCTCTAAAAATTCTCAATTTTCAATTAGGTCCATCTCTGAAAATTCTCAACATGCAACACTTGAGGAATCAAAAAGTAACCATAAATAACTATAAAACAAATAGAGACGCTGACATAGAAACAGAAAAGGAAGAAGAAGCACAGAAAACTTAGAGAAAGTGAGAATGAGGCGTTATGACAACATCTAATAAAGTTAATTTCTACTCCAGCACAAAATTTTCATGGCGAACTTCTCCATAAATAATACTACTTCTTTACAGTCAAATATGTTACAATATGACTTAATAAAACATGTGACACTTACGGAGGGCAAGTATATTAGCATGTAATTAGAATATAACATACTAACATTTTTTTTTGGGGGGGGGGGGGGGGGGGCGGGGTCACATTCACATTGTCTAAATCATCATGATAATATCTAATTCTCCTCAACCATGACTAACTAAGAAATCTAAAATGACAAAATTCTTACATAATCACTACTAAAAAACTGCCAAAAATCGACGGACAAAAAACCGACGGAAAACCGACTCCCTGCGTCGGCTTTTTATTAAAATAATAATAATTAATATAAAACCGACAGACGATGTCGGTTTTATTTTTAAAAATATTTTAAATAATATGCAATTCAATTTGTTTTTTTTTAAAATAATAAATAATTTTTTTTAGGAAACCGACGGACAGGGTCGGTTTCCTATTATTATTTTTTTAATTTTTGGGTCAAATCTGGTCAAACGTGCGGGAAAAACCGACAGACAGGGTCGGTTTTGTTCGTCGATTTTTCTTTAAAAACATTCCAAACGAGTTTTCATACCCATTTAAACTCCCATTCCCAATTAAACTCCCATTCCCCTCAAACCCTAACTACCCGCCGCCCCCCTCCCCTCCACCCAGTGCCGCCGCCTGCGCAGCCCGTCCCCACCAACCCCAGACCCGTTTTGAAGTTAATTAATTGAGGTTAGTTTCTCTTAAATTAGGGCTTTTAAAATTCTTTCAATTTTAGTTTTATTTGTAGATTTTAGGCCTAATGCTAATCTATTTAGCTTTGTTAAACATCATTTGCAATGTTATTAATGTTGAATTTGTGAAAAAAAATATAAACTTTATTTGACTAGTTTAGTTGTCATTTTTTTTTTGGCTTGAGATTGTGCTATATTTCATGTTCTTTGTCAATGTATTTGTGTTAGCTTAGTTATCATTCTTTGTAATATTATTGATGTTGAATATGTGCAAAAATGTATACTTTAATTATTTGACTAATTTTTTTTTTTTTTGTTGTTGGATTGTGCTTTTTGTTAGAATTCCATAAGTTATTAGAATTGTTATTGATCATTCCAAATTAGAGTTGGTTGAGATTGTGATTTTCAAAGTTAGAATTGTTAAGTTATAGTATTTCTATAACCTCAATACTAAAATGTAGATTTTATTTCTCTAGATTTACTTTTCAATTTATAGAATTGGTTGGAATTGTGCTTTTCAAAGTTAGAATTATTAAGTTATGTTAGAATTATTAAGTTATAATATTTCTATAACCTCAAAACTAAAATGTAGACTTTATTTGACTAGATTTACTTTTCAATTTTTAGAATTAAAGTTAGAATCCATAAGTTATTAAAGTTAGAATTGTTATTGAGAATTCAAAGTTAGAATTGGTTGGATTGTGCTTTTCAAAGTTAGAATTGTTAAGTTATAGTATTTCTATAACCTCAATACTAAAATGTAGATTTTATTTCTCTAGATTTACTTTTCAATTTTTAGAATTGGTTGGAATTGTGCTTTTCAAAGTTAGAATTATTAAGTTATGTTAGAATTATTAAGTTATGTTAGAATTATTAAGTTATAATATTTCTATAACCTCAAAACTAAAATGTAGACTTTATTTGACTAGATTTACTTTTCAATTTTTAGAATTAAAGTTAGAATCCATAAATTATTAAAGTTAGAATTGTTATTGAGAATTCAAAGTTAGAATTGGTTGGGATTGTGCTTTTCAAAGTTAGAATTGTTAAGTTATAGTATTTTTATAACCTCAATACTAAAATGTAGATTTTATTTCTCTAGATTTACTTTTTAATTTTTAGAATTAGTTGGAATTGTGATTTTCAAAGTTAGAATTATTAAGTTATGTTAGAATTATTAAGTTATAATATTTCTATAACCTCAAAACTAAAATGTAGACTTTATTTGACTAGATTTACTTTTCAATTTTTAGAATTAAAGTTAGAATCCATAAGTTATTAAAGTTAGAATTGTTATTGAGAATTCAAAGTTAGAATTGGTTGAGATTGTGCTTTTCAAAGTTAGAATTGTTAAGTTATAGTATTTCTATAACCTCAATACTAAAATGTAGATTTTATTTCTCTAGATTTACACATCAATTTTTAGAATTGGTTGGAATTATGTTTTTCAAAGTTAGAATTATTAAGTTATGTTAGAATTATTAAGTTATAATATTTCTATAACCTCAAAACTAAAATGTAGACTTTATTTGACTAGATTTACTTTTCAATTTTTAGAATTAAAGTTAGAATCCATAAATTATTAAAGTTAGAATTGTTATTGAGAATTAAAAGTTAGAATTGGTTGGGATTGTGCTTTTCAAAGTTAGAATTGTTAAGTTATAGTATTTCTATAACCTCAATACTAAAATGTAGATTTTATTTCTCTAGATTTACTTTTTAATTTTTAGAATTAGTTGGAATTGTGCTTTTCAAAGTTAGAATTATTAAGTTATGTTAGAATTATTAAGTTATAATATTTCTATAACCTCAAAACTAAAATGTAAACTTTATTTGACTAGATTTACTTTTCAATTTTTAGAATTAAAGTTAGAATCCATAAGTTATTAAAGATAGAACTGTTATTCAGAATTCAAAGTTAGAATTGGTTGAGATTGTGCTTTTCAAAGTTAGAATTGTTAAGTTATAGTATTTCTATAACCTCAATACTAAAATGTAGATTTTGTTTCTCTAGATTTACTTTTCAATTTTTAGAATTGGTTGGAATTGTGTTTTTCAAAGTTAGAATTATTAAGTTATGTTAGAATTATTAAGTTATAATATTTCTATAACCTCAAAACTAAAATGTAGACTTTATTTTGCTAGATTTACTTTTCAATTTTTACAATTAAAGTTAGAATCCATAAGTTATTAAAGTTAGAATTGTTATAGAGAATTCAAAGCTAGAATTGATTGGGATTGTGCTTTTCAAAGTTAGAATTGTTAAGTTATAGTATTTCTATAACCTCTATACTAAAATGTAAATTTTATTTCTCTAGATTTACACATCAAGTTTTGGTTGGACATTTAAATATTTCTGAACTTTGAAGGTCTATTTAGATCGTATTTGATGTGTTTAGATAGTGTTTGATGTGTTTTATTATTACTTAGGATGATTTTATGTGTTGTAGCTCTTTTAGAATTGATTTGGAGCATTTTAATGCTAGTTTTGAGCTACTTTTGGTACTGGTTTCTGTGCAGGTGTGGCTGCAGAAAATGCATGAAATTTTCCAGAAAACTGACGGAAAACCGACGCAGTCCATCGGTTTTCTGGAAATTAATTTTGGAAATTTTCCAGAAAATCGACTCAGTCCGTCGGTTTTCTGAAAAAATAATTCTAAAATTTTATGAAAAAATCTCCGCACTGTGTCGGTTTTGTATTTAAAATAAAAATTTAAATAAAAAACCGACGTCGTGCGTCAGTTTTTCCATAAAATATATATTGTTATTATATAACATAATAAATCAGAAATTAAAAATTAAAAAAAACCGACTCTGTCCGTCGGTTTTTTAATTTTTTTTAATTTTTTAAAAGTATTGTATAAAACCTGACGGACCACATAACCGACGCAGTCCGTCGGAAAAAACCGACGTTGTCCGTCGGATTTCAAAAAGCTAGGCTATGTAAACCGATGGACCCTACAGGGTTGGTTTCCTGTCGGTTTCATTGAAAAAACCGACGCAGTCCGTCGGTTTTCGTCGTCAGTTTTTCCCGTTTTTTTAGTAGCGAATGTGACTACTAGTACGTCGTAGTTTGTTTCCTGCCTCAACATTGAGAATATACAGAAATGAGGATCTCTACAGGAAGATTTTCTAAATGGATTGGATGCAGATGAAGACAGTTGCTAAACCATTAGACGGTCGTGTGGAACGCGGTAGCTAAGCTCATGCATTTTTTTTAATTGTTTCCTGCCATATAGGACTTCCAACACTCAACAATAGAAAGTTGTACAGACGGAGATGTATACACTTCAAAGCATATACAATCTTTAATTACTCTATAGAGAAATAATAGGAAACATAGAATATCCATAGTTTAGATCCCTGCCACCACACTGTTGAATTTTGATATATTGAATTTAACAAAAACACAATAACTTTCTACCATTTCAACATATCTGTTGTGGATATTTGGCTTGTCCTACTCACTCTTTAACTCCTGAACCCTAGCCTCAATCTCTTGCCATTCAGCCAATCACTTTGCCTATTCCGCTTTTATATCTAGATGCAACCAATGACTAAAAGGAATATTTCATAAAACACTGTTGATTTGGTATTAATGATTAAGATTGAGATGTTGGTTTGATATTGATGATTAAGATTTATAGCTTAATTTTAGTAATATATTGTATTAATGCAATTGATTAAGAACTGATTGTGTAATATTGTCTTTCCTTATTTAGTCTTAGAACTTATGTATAAGTACCCATTCTTATGGGTTGTATAATCATTCAGAAAATCAAGAATGCTTTTCTTCTTACTATAAATCTTTATGGCATCTGAGCCATTACTGCCTTTGGAGGTGAGTTTTCTCCCTCGCAGCACTAGGGTTCCATGTTGTATCAAAGAGGTTGAGTTTTTCTCTCTCTTTGTGGTTGTCCGCACAAAAAACTCCTCCCGTTCAGTTTGTTTTTGGATTGTTTTTCTCTGTTGGGCTCGCTGGAACATTCTTAGCCTATCTCTACCAGTTTTGATTTTTTCGGATCACCGGAATTAGGATTCTGGCGTGGAAGCTAACTTTCGGGCGATTTTTTTTTTTGGTTTTTTTTTTTTTTTTCAGATCTCGGGTCATAGGCCTATTCTGACCCTTCCCATCCAGGTTCTAAATTTGATCTTTTCAGATTCTAAATTCTATTTGGGTTATTATCTATTAAAATTATGGGTGACACAAAAATGGTAGATAATATGGGTGACACTACTTCTGGAGAGATTTTGTCTTAAGATGAAGTTTAACATCTTCACGGTCTTCTGAACAAACTTGACTCTTCTAGTGTTGCTAGCCCCAATTATGTGCAGTCAGGTATTGCTTTTAATGCTCAGCTTAATTGTTGGATTATTGATTCTGGTGTGAATAGACACATGACAGGCTCTTCTAAAGGCCCTCAAAATTACTCTCCTAGTCCCAAAGGTGATTATGTCAGAATAGTCAATGGCTCCCTAACCCCTGTCTCTGGAACAGGTTCAATCGTTTGTACTCCTGATATTACCTTATCATCCATTCTTCATGTGCTTGATTTTCTTATTAACCTATTATTTGTTAACGCTATCACCAAAGAACTAAACTGTAGTGTCAGGTTCTTTCCTGATTATTGTGTTTTTCGAGACCATCATATAGGGAAGAAGATTGACAGTGGTAGATTGCATGATGGCTTATATTTGATTGATGGAACTCGAGACTCTGGTCAGACCTTTTTTGTAGGAAATAAGGATGTCAACCGAGAAATAATACAGTGGCATAGACGGTTGGGGCACCCATCTTTTTTTTGTTTTAAAAAAGTTATACCTTAGTTTATTTTCTAGAACTGAGTTCGAATCTTTGTCTTGTGATGCATGTGAATATGCCAAGCACACTAAAACTCTTATCCTCTGAGTGACAATAAAAGCACAATTCCCTTTTTGACTATTCATTCTGATGTCTGGGGTCCTACTCAAACACTTTCTTTGTTTGGTAGTCGATGGTTTGTTACTTTTATCGATTGTTGCACTAGAATGACATGGGTATATCTGTTAAAAGCCAAAAGTAAAGTTCTCTCCTATTTTCAGTTATTTCATAAGATGATTTGTACTCAGTTTGAGGCTAAGATAAAGATATTTCGAACTGACAATGGCACAGAATACATGGATAAAACTTTTGGAGCTTACTTGGAGTCTTTTGGGATAATCCATCAAACTAGTTGTCCTTATACTAGTGCACAAAATGGGGTTGCTGAAAGAAAAAATAGGCATTTGTTAGAAGTAGCAAGATCCCTTTTGTTTACCATGAATATGCCGAAGCCTTACTGGGGGTATGCCATTCTAGTAGTTGTTTACCTCATTAATAGAATCCCACTTAAAACTCTTAATTTTCAGAGTCCTTTAGAAGCTTTAAAGGGTAAAACTGACTATACTGTTCCTCCAAAGATATTTGGGTGTGTTTGCTTTGTTCACGCTAGGAATCCTAGGAAACTTGAACCTAGAGCTCTTAAATGTGTCATTATTGGGTATTCTCCAACACATAACGGGTACAAATGTTATCAACCTCCTTCTAGGAAATTCTTTGTCAGTATGGATGTTACCTTTCGAGAATTTGATCCCTATTTCAGTATTACACCATCACCTCTTCAGGGGGAGAATTATAAGGAAGAAGAGATGGTTTTCCTTAGTTCTATTGTTGAAACTACTGCTATAAGGGAAAGTGAAATTGGAGAAAGAATTCTGGGGGAGACCGTCGAAACTACTGCCACAAGGGAAAGTGAAATTGGAGAAAGAATTCAGGGGAAGACTATTGGGCGTTTGGATAGGCCTGATTTGATAACTTACTCAAGGAGAAATAAAGAAGAAGCAGCCATCATGCAACCTGCCGAAGCCGAACCTTCTTCTTCTGGTGAGTTATCTATACTTCCTAAAGAGTTAGACTTGCCTATTGCTCACAGGAAAGGAGTCAGATCTTGCACTAAACACCCTTTATCTAACTTTGTTTCCTATAATTATTTGTCGCCTTTGCCTTGTCTATTTCTTCCGTGTCTATTGCCCAGATTTGGATGGAACCTTTTGCATATTCTAAATGGAAGCAAACTATGATGGAAGAAATGAAAGCCTTATCAAAGGATAAGACTTAGGAACTTGTCGCATCACCACCAGACAAGAAGTTGGTTAGTTGTAAATGGGTCTTCACTGTAAAACATAAAGCTGATGATTCCATTGAAAGGTTCAAAGCAAGATCGGTGGCTAAAGGATTCACTCAGACTTATGGAGTGGATTATCAAGAGACATTTGCTTCTGTTGTAAAAATAAACACTATTAGAATTCTTCTGTCTTGTGGAGCTAATCTTGACTGGGACTTACAACAGTTTGATATGAAGAATACATTTCTTTATAGAGACTTAGAAGAAGAGGTGTACATGGAGTTTCCTCCTGGTTTTGGTACTGAACAAAGTCAAGGAAAGGTATACATACTAAAGAAAGCCTTGTACGGATTGAAGCAATCTCCTAGAGCGTGGTTTGACAGATTCTATAAAGCAATGATCTACTTTGGTTACCAATAAAGCAATGCGGATCACACCCTCTTTATAAGAAATCACAAGGATAAACTCACTCTTCTCATAGTTTATGTTGATGACATAGTAATGACAGGAGATGACAAAGAAGAGATGACTCGATTGAAGAAGTTGTTGGCACAGGAATTTGAGATCAAGATCTAGGAAATTGCAGTACTTCTTAGGAATTGAAGTTGCTAGATCAAAAAGAGGAATCTTTATTTCTCAAAGAAAGTATATTCTGGATCTCTTGAAAGAAATAGGTATGACAGGTTGCAAACCTGCAGAATCACCCATTGAAAGCAATCACTAACTGCAAAGCGGAGTTGGAAAGTCAGTTGATAAAGAGAGATATCAGAGACTGGTTGGAAGACTCATTTATCTCTCTCGCACTAGACCAAACATAGCCTATTCAGTTAGCCTGGTGAGTCAGTTTATGCATGATCCATGAGATCCTCATATACAAGCTGTCTTTCACATTTTGCAGTATCTGAAGTCTGCTCTAGGAAAAGGTCTACTTTACTCCATACATGGTCACCTCCAAATAGAAGCCTTTACAGATGTAGATTGGGCTGGATCTCTAGATGACAGAAGGTTTACATCCGGTTACTATACACTCGTAGGAGGAAACTTGGTCACTTGAAGAAGCAAGAAGCAAAGTGTAGTTGCTAGATCAAGTACAAAGGCAGAATATAGAGCTATAGCCCAAGGTGTTTGTGAACTTTTGTGCTTACAAAAGATACTAGAAGAATTGAGATTTTCTGAAAAAAGGAAACTTTTCTTGTATTGTGACAACAAGGCTACAATCAGTATAGCTCGAAATCCAGTCCAGCATGACCGAACAAAGCATGTTGAAATTGTTCGACATTTCATCAAAGAAAAAGTCACGGGTGGTGTCTTGAGTTTGGTCCATGTGTCATTGGAAAAACAATTAGCTGATGTGTTTACCAAAGGCCTTAACAAACGGGCTTTTCATACACTAGTTTACAAGTTGGGCATGTGCGACATCTTTGCACCAACTTGAGGGGGAGTGTTGATTTGGTATTAATGATTAAGATTGAGATGTTGATTTGATATTGATGATTAAGATTGATAGCTTAATTTTAGGAATATATTGTATTAATGTAATGTGTAATATTGTCTTTCCTTATTTATTCTTAGAACTCATGTATAAGTATCCATTCTTATGGGTTGTATAATCATTCAGAAATACAAAAAGCCTTTTCTTCTTGCTAAAATCTTAAAAGACCAATAACTTACAGGTAAAAAACTTATAACTCAAAGAAAAAGAATAAGTACTATTCACACTATTATGAAATTGTGCTAGAATCACTAGGCAGTTGAAGAAGAAGAAGAAGAAGAGAAGGAGATAGGTTGAGAGAGAAAAGACCAATTTGTATTGATTAAGTTGAAATGAATACAAGGCACCATGAAGCTCTTTATACTTGAGTTGAGAGCTTAATACATTGTTAATCCTAACCAACTAACTAACTGACCGTAATTAGGACACTAATCGTAGACTAGTGAATGACTTTTCTACCCTTGCACTATGTAACACCTTTTTCTACATATTATCAGGTAAGGTGAGAAAAAAACACACAAACAAATGAGCAAAACTATCGGTAATATACAATAATGCATCTGACAACCATTGTTGATATAATGTCACCAAGTTTTGTAAGTGAAATATATTAGACACCTAATATCCATATTAAACATGAGTCAACAACCGAATGTTCCATCGCTAATAAGGCTTAAAGAAATTTAAGAAAATAAATGAAATTTCATCCCTAAAAGAAAATAAATGATGCTAATAATAATTTAAGAACTCTTTCGTCTAACATTTATCTCCCTCTTTTCCTTCTTATGAAACTTTAAGCACTCTCTTCTGGCATTTGTTTCCTTGCAATAACACAGATTAAGTGTATACAGTAAAAATCGGATATATGCTAGACCGGTGAGATCGGAGACTGAGGGAAGAAAGAAACACCCACGAGCATGAAGACTTTCTTTCGGGACCGGAGGAGTGCTTGATCCGAAGAAAGCGAAGGACATCGTTTGGTCCAGTTTCTCCATAGCCGAGTTGATCGTGGCCGTTGGTCCGGGTGATCCGTTACACAATTGCCACGCGTCAATACCGTTCTGCCACATTGTACTGCCAATCGTACGGGTGTCAGACCGTATGACCCAACCTTATCCTTTTTAGGGTTTTTCTTTATTCAATAGAGTTTTATGTTATATGAGGCCCATAAGGCAAAACTATAAATAGGAGGCATTACTTTACTTTCAAGGGTTGGCTTCTTCAATTCTAGAACATTGTAATAGCAAAATATATAAAATCTCCCTCTCTCATTCTCTGATTTTGGTCCAGATTCAGTGTGTTATTCTTTAGCTTTATTCAATTAAACAATATTCATATATTATTAAATACATATATTTAGTGCAAACCATCGATTATTATTCACTTCTTCATAGCATATCCATATATATCTTTTTTCAACCAAATAGATTAAAGTTCAACCACATATCCTATACCTCACTCATAAATTTAATTGATTACCTAAATTCGGGGTAAACAGTTTGGCGCCCACCGTGGGGCTAGGATAATAGTGGTCTTTGATCTTGATTTCTATCTTACCCGTCAGAATCGAAAATATCTTTTGTTCTTCTCTGTGAAAACGGACCAAATGGCTAACAGTGAACAATCTGGTCACGTCAGCAACAACGAGATTGTGGCCGAAAATGAAGACAGTGGGCCACGAGGATTACCAGCAAATCCCTCTGACCAGAACCCCGTTAATTCGAGGGAGGGCCTCAACCGGCAAAACACCGTGAATCAGGAGAATACCGCCCCACCAGCCACCGATCCTTTAAATACTCACAATTCAATTACCTTGTCCCGGACACAAGGCCGGAAAGTACCGGATACCCCGGATGATAATATTGACTTACGTTTAATTTTTGAAATGTTGCAGGAACAGAGAGCAGTGATTGCCGAACAGGGAATCGCAATAGCCCAGTTGCAAAACATAAGTGATAAAATGACCTCGGAAAAGGCGAAGGGTGTTGCTGAACCCAGAAGGTATGAGACGCGGATGGTTGAGAGCAATGGGTCCGGAGCTGGTTCATCCACTGAGGTTCTGAGAATGCTAGAAACATTGGCGAAGCGGGTAGACTCGACTGAAAAGAGGGTGGAAACATATAACTCTCGGGTAGACCAAAAACCGGGGGCTCCACCTATTCTGAAAGGACCGGATTCGAAGAGGTACATTCAGAGGCCTTTTCCTCCGAGTGAGGCTCCGAAATTGATCCCGAAAAGGTTCAAGATGCCGGATATCCAAAAATATGACGGCACAATGGACCTTCAGGAACACGTGACTTCATACACCTGCGCTATAAAAGGCAATGATGTGGAAAAGGATGAACTTGAGTCCGTGTTGCTGAAAAAGTTTGGGGAAACTCTGTCAAAGGGAGCATTGACTTGGTACGACCATCTGCCCGAGCAAACAATCACTTCTTTCGAAATGCTCGCCGATGCGTTCATAAAAGCTCACGCCGGTGCCAAAAAGGTGCAGGCCCGTAAAGCGGATATTTTTCGTATAGCCCAAAGGGATGACGAGTTATTGCGTGAATATGTCAACTGATTCCAAAGGGAACGAATGGAGCTCCCTCCGATTCTGGAGGAATGGGTTGCACAAGCTTTCACCAAAGGGCTCAATCCTCGGAGCTCGACGACCTCATTCAAATTAAAGGAAAACTTGCTGGAATACGAGGCTGTGACCTGGGCGGATGTCCATAACCGATTCGAGTCAAAGATTCGGGTAGAGGATAACCAACCCGAGCTTCCCCGGGGGCCCGTAAATATGAACAAAAGCACGGAGAGATCGCGAAAGAATTACGAACCGGAGTCCAGACCATAGAGGGAAAGGTATCGGCCATACTCTCATTCGGAAAAGCCAAGCTTCAGGTTAGAAAAACCAAGGGTCGGCCCGAGCCATTTCTCCGGGCGGGCTGATAAACAGGCCGAGCGCTGGTCGAACAGTCGAGGTCTTTCATTCAGGAGTGATGCCGGAAGCTCGGCCAGCAACAAAGACTTGCCGAGGATATCGGAGTACAACTTCAACGTCAACACTTCGGACCTCCTCTCAGCTATTGGCCGTATCGCAGATGGAAGATGGCCGAGACCACTAAGGTCAGACCCGGGCCAACGGGACCCAAGCGTGATGTGTGAATATCATGGATCCCATGGACACAGAACTGAGGATTGTCTCCAGCTAAGAGAGGAGGTGGCTCGGTTATTGAAAAACGGCCATCTCCGAGAATTGCTAAGTCAACGAGCCATAGGTCATTACAAGGAAAGGGAGACTCATAAACGGGCCGAACCAGTAGAACCTCAGCATATAATTAACATGATAATCGGGGGTACTGATACCCCACGAGGGCCGGTGATGAAACGGATGAAGGTTTCTATTGTGCGTGAGAAGCGCAGCCGGGATTACTTACCCGAGGGTTCCATCTCTTTCAGCAACGAGGATGCAGAAGGCATCATTCAACCGCACAATGATGCATTGGTAATCTCTATACTTATTTTTAAAACAAAAGTTAAACGTATTTTGATTGACCCAGGTAGCTCGGCCAACATCATCCGGTGGAGAGTGGTCGAACAGCTAAGGCTACTCGATCAGATCGTACCGGTAGCCCGGGTGCTCAGCGGGTTCAACATGGCGAGCGAAACCACGAAGGGGGAGATCTCTTTACCGGTTAACATTGATGGCACTATCCAGCAAACGGTGTTCTATGTAATCGAAGGAGATATAAAGTATAATGCATTGCTGGGTAGACCTTGGATATATAGCATGAGGGTCGTGCCGTCGACATTACATCAGCTGATGAAATTCCCGACCCCGGAGGGGATAAAAACCCTCCGAGGTGAACAACCCGCTGCAAGGGAGATGTTCGCGGTCGAGGAAGCGATACCTCAGCCCAAAAAATCGGATCAAAAGGAAGAAGATTCAATCGGGGGAAAGGACACCAAATAGCAACTAAAGCACACGGGGTTGGAACCGGAATATGAAGAGGATGATTTCGGTGTACCCAGATCATTCGTCATGCCGGATGACTCGGATGCAACCAAGTCAACAGTAGAGGAGTTGGAGCAAATCACCTTGTTTGAACATCTACCGGACAGAAGGGTACACCTGGGCACGGGGTTAACCTCGGAGCTCAGGAAAAAGTAGATTAAATTTATTCGAACTAATGCCGATTGCTTCGCATGGTCCCATATAGATATGCCAAGTGTGCCACTGGAAGTAACAACTCACAAGCTCAGGTTAGATGGGAGGTTTCCCCCGGTGAAGCAGAAGAGAAGGCCCATGACAGAGGCGAAACACGCCTTCGCAAAGGATGAGGTAACGAAGCTTTTAAAAATAGGCTCTATCCGGGAGGTAAAGTACCCGAACTGGCTAGCTAACGTAGTAGTGGTGCCGAAAAAAAGTAATAAATTTCGAATGTGCGTTGATTATAAAGATCTAAACAAAGCATGCCCGAAGGATTCATTTCCGTTGCCTCAAATCGATAGAATGATCGATGCGACGGTCGGGATGAGATGTTAACTTTTCTCGATGCTTACTCCGGGTATAACCAAATCCGGATGCACCCGGAGGATCAAGAGAAAACATCCTTTATTACCCAGTATGGGACTTACTGTTATAACGTCATGCCTTTTGGATTAAAAAATGCCGGTGCAACTTACCAACACCTAGTTAATGGAATGTTCGAAAAAGAAATAGGGAAAACAATAGAAGTTTATATTGATAACATGGTGGTCAAGTCCCTGGAAACAGAGGACCATTTAAAGCATTTGCAGGAAACCTTCGATGTACTCCGCAAGTACAACATGAAGCTTAACCCGGAAAAATGTGCCTTCGGTGTCCTGTCCGGTAAATTTTTGGGTTTCATGGTGTCAAACCGGGGAATTGAAATCAACCCGGATAAGATCAAAGCCATCGAGGATATTGAGGTGGTGAATAATGTCAAAGGAGTGCAGAGGCTCACCGAAAGGATAGTGGCGTTGAGTCGTTTCATATCGAGGTCCTCGGATAAGAGTCACCGCTTTTTCTCCTTACTAAGGAAGAAGAACGACTTCGTTTGGACACCGGAGTGTCAAAGAGCTTTGCAAGAATTGAAAAAGTACTTGTCCAGCCCGCCGCTACTGCACACACTAAAAACGGACGAGCAACCTTTTCTCTACCTTGCCGTCTCTGAGGTAGCGGTGAGTGGTGTTTTGGTCCGAGAAGAATCAGGTACGCAATTCCCCATATACTATGTGAGTAGAGCTTTAGGGGATGCGGAGACCCGTTATCCTCACTTGGAAAAGTTGGCATTGTCATTGGTAAGCGCTTCTAGGAAGCTCAAGCCTTACTTTCAACGCCATCCGGTATGTGTAGTGACTACTTACCCCCTAAAGAACATCATGCATAAACCATAATTATCGGGTAGACTAACTAAATGGGTCGTAGAGATTAGCGGATATGATATCAAATACAAGCCTCGGACGGCCATCAAGTCCCAGATCTTGGCCGATTTTGTGGCGGACTTCACCTCGGCTATGGTCCCCGAGGTTGAAAAAGAACTTCTGTTAACCTCGGGAAAAGCTTCGGGTATTTGGTCGCTATACACGGACGGATCCTCGAACCTCAAAGGTTCCAGGCTAGGAATCGTCCTTGGATCCCTCGCCGGGGATGTCGTTCGACAATCCATTAGAACTATTAAATTGACTAACAATGAAGCCGAGTATGAGGCTATGATTGCAGGTTTGGAATTAGCCCGAAGTATGGGGGCCGAAATAATCGAGGCAAAATGCGATTCTCTTTTGGTCGTTAACCAGGTGAATGGCGTCTTCGAGGTCAAAGACGAGCGGATGCATAGGTATCTGGAAAAAATCCAAGTGATAGTACACCGGTTTAAAGAATGGACCATGTAGCATGTACCGAGGGAGCAGAACAGCGAAGCCGATGCATTGGCCAATTTGGGATCTTCAGTCGAAGGGGAAGAAATCAACCCCGGGACTACGGTGCACTTGATGAATTCAGCGATTGAGAACGGACATGTCGGAATAAACACAATGGGTTTAACTTGGGATTGGCGCAACAAGTACGTCGACTACTTGCGAGACGGAAAGCTCCCGAGTGACCCAAAAGAATCACGGTCGCTTAGGATAAAAGCTGCGCGTTTCTGCTTGGTAGATGGCCAATTGTATCGACGGTCTTTCTTCGGACCCCTGGCCAAGTGTTTGGGTCCCGGAGAAACGGAGTATGTGATAATAGAGGTGCACGAAGGGACCTATGGCAACCATTCCGGTGCCGAAGCCCCGGTCTGAAAAGTTGTCACAGCCGGTTATTACTAGAAACGGATGGAGGAAGATTCAAAGAATTTTTTCCGGAAGTGCGACGGGTGTCAAAGACATGCCCCGATGATTCATCAGCCCGGGGAGTTGCTGCATTCGGTGGTGTCACCTTGGCCTTTCATGAAGTGGGGAATGGACATTGTTGGTCCACTGCCATGGGCACCAGGTAAAGCTCATTTTATTTTATTTATGACTGACTATTTCTCCAAATGGGTTAAAGCGCAGGCCTTCGAAAAAATTAGAGAGAAGGAAGTCATTGACTTCATATGGGACCACATTATTTGTCGTTTCGGCATCCCGGCCGAGATAACTTGTGATAATGTTCCTCAGTTCGTGGGTGGAAAAGTCAATGATTTCCTCGAAGGGTTGAAGATCAAGAATTGTATCAACTCCATATCACCCATGTGCGAACAGACAGGCGGAATCCACGAATAAAACAATAATTCAAAATCTGAGGAAAAGACTTGAAGCGTCAAAGCATCACTGGAGGGAAGTACTACCGGAGGTATTGTGGGCTTATAGAACCACATCGAAATCAAGCACGAGAGAACCACCTTTCTCGTTGGTCTACGGGGCCGAAGCCCTCATTCCCGTAGAAGTTGGTGAACCGAGTCTCCGGTTCAGGTATACCACTGAGGAGTCAAACGATGAGGCCATGGCCGTAAAACTCGATCTCACGAATGAACTTCGCGAGAACGCGTTGGTCCGTATTGCAGCCCAGAAGCAGAGAATGGAAAGGTACTACAATCGGAGAGTCAATTCTCGACACCAAGAATCCCAACGAAGGAAAACTGGGTCCGAACTGGGAAGGATCGTACAAGATAACCGAGGTAACGGGTAAAGGATCGTATCAGTTGGAATCCATGGACGGACAACGGTTGCGCAATAACTGGAATGTGGCTCATTTGAAGAGATACTACTGCTAAGGTATGGACACCTCATGTTTATCTACTAACCTTTTTCTTTTTTGCAGAAAGTCAAGTACCGGATAAAGTTAGGATCTAGGTCTGAAAACGCGTGTTGCACTCTTTTCCTTAGTACGGTTTTGTCCCAAAATGGGTTTTCCAACAAGGTTTTTAATGAGGCAATAAGTACAACGTGTTACTTGACAAAGACAAGGACAAATGCCCGGAAACCTGGGGTCTCGCCCTATGAGTGGGGGCTTAATAACGCTTACCCGATCTTGCAGTTCGGATAAGCACTAGGGGACTATTATACCCACATCGAGGTTTACCCCGTTTAGTGGAAAATAGAGGAGCTCAACAAATCAAAACCGGACCTTCTATATTAAGTTTCGATGTAAGGACCAAACGATCAGAATGAATCGTGTCCACTCAGTATTTGCTACGACAAAACCAAGGATCGGACCTTCTGCATTAGGTTTCGATGTAAAGACCAAACGATCAGAATGAATCGTGTCCATTTAGTATTTGCTGCGGCAAAAGCAGAAGGAAATAAAATTATCATATTATGTATGTACAAATACTTCCAATACAAAAATTATCGAAAGTTCAGATTACGATATTTCGGATGTCTTCTTGTTAAAACACCCTACCCCGGTGATTATCGCCGTATTTCGGCATTGCTTCGTTCATATACCCTATTCCGGACACTACGGTCGAAATTCGACAAAGGAAACAAGGTCACAGTGAATCGAGCCAAAATCTTTAAACTCCCTCGAATGGGGACTGCTACATCAAATTTTGCTAAGGCTAAGATTCAGGTGTCCAAAAAATACCGGCCCTAAAAAATGCCTATCGTGATTCGGAGACGTCTGAATTCACAAAGCATTAAATAAGTCCCACGAGCAAAAAACTCGATCGAATTCCCGAACGAAGAGAAAAGCCGATATTCAGACACAGCCCGGAATAATGACTCCGAGTCTTCTTGTCCTTAAAATGGACTGACAATTCAGGCAAAAGTCATAACAAACATTCAAACAAAAGAATAAAGAAAATCAAGAAAAATGCATGTTCCATTTATGCAAAGCTTTTTACACCGGAAACCCCTACAAAGGCAAAAAACAAAAGGCTAAGTACAGGCCCTTGTCTATCCGGTATGGATGAATCCCGAGTGTTCGGACACTGTCCGCTCGGAGTCGCCGGAGTCAGTATCGAGGGCTCTCTTAGCTTCTTCCTCGACCTTTTTAGCTTCGAGTATCAGGGCCGAAAGATCCGCAAAGCCATGCCCGGCTTGCTCAAGGGTGATCCTCCGAGACTTCAACCGTTCATACTCCACAACAATCATAGTATGAGCCTCGACAACCTCTACACTCCTAAGGGCTTCTGCCAAATCGGCCTCAGCCTAGGCTAGTTTTGCCACCAGTTCATCCCGCTCTTCCTCAAAGACCCTTTGTACTTGAGTGGCCGACTCGAGCTCAGCCTTGAGAAGGTCAATAGCATCGGCCGTCTCCTCGAGTTCGGTTTTCAGCTCATCACATATCCGGGCCCTGTCCTCTGCTTTCTGCTCAAACACTCTCATCCGCTCTTTGTACTTGGCACTCTCAGATTCGAGTAGCCGATGCCTTTCGGCCATGCTCATGGCATCGGACTTGACCGAGTCCATCTCCCCCCGGAGTCGAGAAATGGTGGTTTCGAGATCACCAAGCCTTGAGGAAAAACGAACGTTGTCCTGGCTAAGGCCGACTTTGTCCGCTTCTAGAAGCCGGTTCTTTTCGACCATCTCGGTCAAATCATCCTTTAATCAAAGGTTTTTGGCCTTCGTCGCATCGAGCTCGGGTTGAAGGTTGGAAAGAGTAACTGCTCGGTTCAATTCATCCTCCTTCACCCGCAAAAGGTGCTGGAACTTCTCCGTTTCCCGACCTTGGGCATCCAGCAGGCCCTTGAGATCGTCAACCTCTTGCTGAGCACGGACGAAGGCTTCATTAACAAGCACCACACTCTGTAAAAGAAGCAAGTTAAAATTCGGATAAACGAGAAACTAAAATTCTCAATGAATTATGCAAGGATGGCTGATAAACTTACTCGATTTCCCGCATGCATACCCTCGTTAATGAGACACTACCAAGGGACTTCGTTCATCTTCCGTTTGTCCGAGTCCGAGACAAGGGGCCTCAGGTAGCTGCCACATCCACCAGACGAGACAAAAAGCTGCAGTCCTCGGGAACAGTGATCACAACTGAATTTGTCCTCCTAGGTTCCACACTCGGGGCCGGAAAGATGCGCACCAATCTATCCCTAGCACCGGTCTCGGTGGACCGGCTAGCCGCCCTCGTGACCCGAGGAATAGGGAGATGTCCAAAACCGGTAGCTTCCCCGGTAGCAGGAGGAGTATCCGAGAACATGTCATCAAAATCATCCTGTCACGGACCGACTAGGGGCCGCGACGGGTACCCCGGGCTAACCACCGAGCACCGCTCTTTCTGTTACTCATCTTACTCATTTAATGCTCTTCTATCAAATTTATACTCAAATCATGAGAAGGTCATATTTCATTTGAAAACATAAATGCTTTTATATACATAAGTCTTTCGAACATCAAAATAATATATACATAGTAGCAATCTCGTGAGACTATATAACGCACACTGCGTATCTACGAGCCTCTACTGGAGTGCTAGACATAAGGACGGGACAAGACCCCATCATGCCCAAAATATACATATACACAAAAGAATAATCATAAGCACCTCCGGACAATGGAGTGCTCTCAAATCAGCTGCTAGCTCCTATCAGTCTGGATCAGGATCACCTCCCTGTCTACCTGTGGGCATGACCACAGCGTCCAAAGAAAACGGACGTCAGTATGAACATTGTACTGAGTATGAGAGGCATAAACAATAATGAAATATCAATGAAATGAAGAGTCATCGAATGAGGAGCAATCTGTAACTGACTGTGAATCATAAAAGAAATAAATCATGTTGTCTTACTCATACTCATCATCATATCATATATGCATAAATGTATAAGTATAAGTTGCCCGTCCCTGTAGGTACGGCGTAATAATAAGTAACCTGCGTCCGGGGTATAAGCTGCCCACTATAATGGTGTGTATACCTGCCCGACCATATAGGTATGGTGTAATATCATCATCATATCCTCATTATAATATGCTCATCATAGTATGCTCATCATAGTATTCTCATCAAAATATGCTCATCATAATACATGCATGAAGACTCCAGGACAACTATCTTCATCGGGGTGACGTAAGGTCGTGATCCCCCGATTTCATTACGAAGCAGTCACAAGCATTCTGCCACACCTTGAAGGAAATAGTATATAAGGTTAGTGTATACAATACATGACATACTTAACTTAATGGTATTCTGGCTTACCTCGAAGGGAATAATATATGAGGTGAGTGTATAAAACATACGACATCATTAGCGTTATAGGAACGTCGTAACATGAACTCTAGAGTCTTTAGACTCAAGCTTATCATCATCATCATTGGACTCATAACATATCTCTTATCTCATATAGCTATTCATGATCATAGACTCTTTACTTTCTGGGATATATCGAGAATTCATGGAGAGAAAGGAGAATCATACCATCGGATTCATGCCATAGAAAGAAAGGACTAGCCTCACATACCTTTGTCGTTTACTACTCTATTGCTTGCTCGTTCTCCTTTAATGCTCACGTCTTTACCTTCGAAAGAATTCGCATTACATTAGCTAAGCGATTATAAGAAAGTACTTACTAAAGCTAGAGAAAATTGGGGAGCATTTCCTTTGTTTATACAACTTTTTCCATATTCTATATCAAATCCCAAACATCCGTAACATCATTCATGATAACATAAATAACCATCATCATTTCTCTACATTATCCACATTTCACAATTTCACTTCAATTCCCCCATAATCATGATCATAACTCACTATTACGTTCTTTTACGTTTAATGCTCATTTCATGTTCTAAATGTCATCCATAATCTATTTACAATCACAACATATCCATATTCATGATCCATCCCAAACTACTACTCAACAATAGCACTATTCCGACACTTATGACCCATTTTCTATATTCTTCAACAATCCAAGTGTTTCAACTTCACAATATCTCAAACATCATGAAAATATCATAAAACTTACCTTAGATATTGTGGGAACAAGCCTTGAGTGGTATTACCCTTCTTACACCAAAACCCTAGTTCACTTTTCTTGAAATTTCTTGGCTTAGATGACTTTAATGTGCTTCACACTCTTTATTTTTGTTGGTTTGATAAAGTTGATCATCAATTTCCTTTGGTTTCTTATGGATGAAGCGTGGAGAATATTCTAGAGAGTTCTTGAGTTGTGGAGGAGAAAAATGAAATGAAATAAATGTGATTGGGTCTCTTATTTAAAACTTGAAATCTGTCCTGACATCATTATACAGACAATTATACGGTCCGTATAATTGACTGTAAAACTGCTCCAGTGACCATCCCACTCTGTGTCAATTTGACGGCACATTATACGGGTCGTAGAATTTTATACGGTCCGTATAAGTGACCGTGAAATTAACCCTTCAGCAACTTCATTCTGTGACACTTCTATGGTCCATTATACGGGCCGTATAACATAATACGGTCCGTATAATCGACCGTATAACCCATCGTTTCACTGATCTTTTTCTTGTCACTTCGTTTGATCTCCAATCCATAGGAACCTTCTTAGCACTTGTTTATCACCTCATTAACAATCTAAGGGACTTTATAACTCTTCTCCAAAGCACCATTTAGTTATCATTAACTCGTTTCTCGTAATTCCTTTTTGATACACATCGTATGCCTTGCCTTCTCTCGGCAAACTTGCTTCTCTTATCTCAGATGCCTTTAAAATCTTAACTAGGGTCATCAAACGTCATTCCTTCCTTATGAAAATATCGTATGCTCGTATTCTTCGTTAGTCTATTCACTGTGCGTAAATGAGGGATTTTCCAAGGTGTAACATTCTTCCCCCCTTTTTGGAATATTTGTCCTCGAATGTTAAACACTCGGGAATTCTACGAAAATTTCGCCAGAGTTTCCCCTGTAATATGGCACTACCATCCTGTCACAACAACCCATAGTATCATTGCCTCACAGGGCCACAACATAAGAGCGACATAAATCGGCCATACACGACCAAAAGCATGAAAAGAAAGCATACATACCTTATAATGTTAGTGTTTCATCTTGAATCTCTCCTGGGGGTTGGAATAAGTGCGGGTACTTGAATTTCATACTCTCTTCTGCTTCCCAAGTTATTTCTTCTCGGTTGTTGTTTCGCCACAAAACTTTGACTGAAGCTACTTCCTTATTTCAAAGTTTTTGTACTTGCCTGTCTAAAATGGAAATGGGCACTTCTTCATATGCTAGTCTTTCTGTAACCTGAACATCATCAATCGGAATAATCCTCATAGGATCTCCAACACACTTGCGGAGCATCGAGACATGAAAGACTGGGTGAACTGCTTCAAGCTCTGAAGGTAAGTCCAATTCGTAGGCTACGTGACCCACCTTGGGAATAATTTTATAGGTTCCAATGTATCGAGGACTTAACTTTCTTTTCTTGCCAAATCTCATCACCCCTTTCATTGGCGACACCTTCAAAAATACCCAGTCATTAATTTGAAATTCCAAGTCTCGCTGGCGATTGTCCGTATAAGATTTTTGGAGACTTTGGGCTGTCAGCAATCGATCTCGGATCACCTTGACTTTTTCTACCGCTTGCTGAATCAATTCAGGGCCTATTAACTGTACTTCTCCTATTTCAAACTATCCGATTGGGGACCTGCATTTCCTTCCATATAAAGCTTCATACGGATCCATTTGAATACTGGAATGATAACTATTGTTGTATGCGAACTCAATCAGGGGTTAGTGGTCATCCCAACTACCACCAAAGTCCAGTACACAAGCCCGTAGAATATCTTCCAAAGTCTGAATAGTACATTCGGCTTGCCCATCTGTCTACGGATGAAATGCTGTGCTAAGCTTCACTTGAGTACGTAGACCCTCTTGAAAAGACTTCCAGAACCTGGTTGTAAACTGGGCTCCTCTATCTGTGATAATGGATAGTGGAATTCCACGAATTCGCACAATTTCTTTGAGATATAACCTCGCATAATCTTCTGCCGAGTATGTGGTTCTGACTGGAAGAAATGAGCTGCTTTCGTGAGTCTGTCCACAATCACCTATATGGAATCGTACCTACCTCGAGAACGAGGTAACCCCACAATAAAATCCATATTTATAACTTCCCATTTCCAAGTAGGGATTTCCATTTCTTGCAATAATCCTCCTAGCTTTTGATGTTCGACCTTTACTTGTTGGCAATTTGGACATTGGGCTACAAATTCGGCTATGTCTCTCGTCATGCCATCCCACCAATATATTAATTTAAGATCATGATACATCTTTGTTGCACCTGGGTGAATAGAATACCGAGAATAATGTGCTTCTTCTAGAATTAGTCGACGCAATTCTGCCACATTCAACACACATAGCCTGCCTCGATATCTAAGAATTCCATCTGTGGAAACATCAAATGGGGACTTCTCTTTTCCATGAGATATTTCTCTGTAATGGCTCAACTGAGGATCTTCATATTGCCGCTCTTTCACTTCCATATCCAAGGATGAAACTGTGGGATCATTAATGCCAATCCCTGCATTACCCGAATCAATTACACGTACTCCGAGATTAGCTTGTTGGTGGAGCTCATGAACTAATTCTTTCTTTTTCGGAGGGACTTCACATAAGCTGCCCATTGATTGGCGGCTAAGCGCATCGGCTACTACATTTGCTTTTCCGGGGTGGTATAAAATACTCACATCATAGTCTTTCAATAATTCTAACCACCGCCTCTGCCGCAGATTTAACTCCTTCTACTTGAAAATATACTGAAGACTCTTGTGATCTGTATAGATATCAACATGCACACCATACTAGTAATGTCTCCATATCTTTAATGCATGAATAACTACAACTAATTCAAGATCATGAGTTGGGTAATTCTTTTCATGCTTCTGCAGCTATCTCGAAGCATACGTAATAACTTTACCGTGTTGCATTAACACACATCCTAACCCAACACCGGAAGCATCACAGTATACTACATAACCATCTGGCCCATCGGGAAGTGTTAAGACTGGAGCTGAGGTTAATCTGTCCTTCAACTCTTGGAAGCTGCGTTCACAAGCATCATTCTACTGAAATTTAACTGACTTCTAGGTTAGCTTCGTCAATAGGGCTGAAATGGAGGAAAATCCCTCTACGAATCTTCTATAGTAACCTGCCAATCCCAGAAAACTACGGACTTTTGTAGGCGTCGTAGGCCTTGGCCAAGTCTTCACAGCTTCAATTTTCTGAGTGTCGACTTGAATGCCATTGTCTGAAATAACATGGCCCGGAAATGTTACAGAATTTAGCCAAAACTCACACCTTGAAAATTTTGCATATAATTCTCGGGCTCGAAGAATTCCAAGAACGATACGTAAATGATCTGCATGCTCTGATTCTGTGCGAGAGTATACCAGAATATCATCAATGAATACTATCATGAATAAATCCAATAGTGGCCTGAATACATTATTCATCAAATTCATGAACACTGCCAGAGCATTAGTCAACCCAAACGACATCACCCGGAACTCATAGTGGTCATATCTCGTTCTGAAGGCTGTTTTAGGAATATATTTTTCTCTAACTCTCACTTGATGGTAACCCGACCTCAAGTATATTTTAGAAAACCACTTGGCACCCTGTATTTGATCAAATAAATCATCAATCCTTGGGAGAGGATATTTGTTCTTTATCGTCACCTTGTTCAACTGCCTATAATCAATGCACATTCGTAGAGAACCATCTTTCTTTTTCACAAACAAGACTGGTGCTCCCTACGGTGATGAACTGGGTCTAATAAACCTTTCATCAAGCAAATCTTTCAAATATGCCTTTAACTCTTTCAATTCTGCCGGAGCCATTCGGTACGGAGGAATAAAAATAGGCTTGGTGTCCGGCAACACATCTATGGCGAAATCAATTTCTCTTTCTGGAGGAAGGCCTAGAAGCTCATCTAGAAATACATCTGGAAATTCATTCACTACCGAAACGGATTGGAAAGTTGGCGACGTTGCTTCGGTGTCATGAACTCGGACGAGATGATAAATATAGCCTTTAGCTATCATCTTTGTTGCCTTAAGGTAGGAAATAAACCTACCTTTTGGAGATGCTGTATTACCCTTCCATTCAAGCACGGGCTCTCCCGGAAATTGAAATCGAACTACTTTCAATCGGCAATCAACATTAGCATAGCACGAGTCCAACCAATCTATACCCATAATCACATCAAAATCTAACATTTTCAGCTCAATTAAGTCAACTTTGGTTTGGCGGTCACATATCACAATTACACAATCTTTGTACACTTGTCTTGCTACCACGGGATCACCAAACTGAGTAAATACCTCAAAAGGTTTGATTGGCTCAGGTTTCACCCCAATACGACTAGCCACATAGGGAGTAATATAAGAGAATGTAAAACCCGGATCTATCAATGCATACACATCATGAGAAAACACGGACAATGTACCTGTAACCACATCTGGGGAGGATTCAAGATCCTGTCGTCCGGCTAAAGCATACACACGAGGCTGAGTGGCACCTGAAGTAGATGCTCCCCCTCGGCCTCTACCTCGGCCTGCTGGGATCTGAGAAGTCTGCCCTACCGGGCGCACTGAAGAAGAACCGGCCGCTAATCTTGTGGGTTGAATCCCAACTCTACCCCTCATCGACGGGCAATCTCTCATTATGTGCCCAACCTGGCCATAGGCGTAGCAAGCATCCGAACCCTGGCGACACCGTCCGGAATGTAATCTGTCGCACTGACTATACTGCGGTACTGGGGGTCTCCTCTGGCTATAATCTCCCCCAAACTGAGAATCTGGGGCCCTCGAACTCTGACCCTGTCCTGAACGAAAGGAGTGATCAAATCTCCTACCTGTAAATATGGGAGGTGCACTAGTCACCGACTGTCCTGAGTGTCTAGAATGTGGTTGCCTTGATCCCCCTCTGTAATCACTACTTGCGCCCATAGATCTGGCCCTCTTGCTTTGCCCTCTATCAATATCACGATCACCCCTTTGCGAATGTCGTTGTCCTTCTAAGTTCTGAGCATGGGCTTGTATTCGGGAAATATCCATCCCATCTTGCAACGAAGCCGTCAAAAAATCCTTGAATAGATGTGGCCCCAAGCCACTCACAAATCGATGCACTCTATCTCCCACATCGGCCACCATAATCGGGGCATATCTAGCCAATGAATTAAATTGCAGGCTATACTCCCGAGCACTCATATCCTTGCTTCAAATTTAGAAATCTATCCGCTCTAGCTCGGCGGACCTCGGGTGGTAAATAATGGCGGGTGAAAGCATCCACAAATTCTTGCCAAACGGGAGGAGGCGCATTTTTTCTTCTCGATGCTATCCAATTATTATACCACATACCGCCACATCTCGGAGTCTATAAGATGCCAACTCTATAGATTCAGTCTCGGAGGCATGAATAATCTTCAATTTCCTCAACATCTCATCAACGAAACCTTGCGGGTCTTCATCCGGCTTTGACCCGAAAAACTCCGGAGGATTCAGACTCATAAAATCACGGGCTCTGGTACTAGCTAACCGATCGCTTGGGCCCGCATTCTGCCGCTGTGCCTGGGCGGCAACCAACTGTGTCAATAAGTGAATAGCTTCAGTCATTTGTTGACCCGAAGTAGCCGGTGGAGGAACGGGAGGCATAGGAGCTGGAGTTGAAGCCCCTTCTTGTTCTTCGGTAATAGGTGGAGTAGAAGAAGCATTAGATGGAGCCTCATTATGTGATTCACCCTCATCTACATTCATTGGAGGCTCTCTTTCTGCCCGCCTTTTCATCGTAGTATTGCCCTTCTGGGCGGCTTTAGCCTTTCCCTTTGGCGGCATTTCTGAAATCACAACACACTATTAGGGAGAATAAAATCTTATACACGGCTCTATCGCACGATCTCATAAGAAGAAAGATGGTCATTTTTCCTAAATGCCCTGTAGCCTCTTGTTTATTAGTGTGGCGTGCAACACACTATAAACAAGACTCTACTAGACACGACTCGTAGACACTTCCTAGGACTGAACTGCTCTGATACCAGTTTTTTGTCACGACCCGACTAGGGGCCGCGACAGGTACCCAGGGCTAACCACCGAGCACCGCTCGTTCTATTACTCATCTTACTCATTTAATGCTCTTCTATCAAATTTATACTCAAATCATGAGAAGGGCATATTTCATTTGAAAACATAAATGTTTTTATATACATAAGCCTTTCGGCCATCAAAATAATATATACATAGTAGCAATCTCGTGAGACCATATAACCCACACTATGTATCTACGAGCCTCTACTGGAGTGCTAGAAATAAGGACGGGACAAGACCCCGTCATGCCCAAAATATACATGTACACAAAGAATAATCATAAGCACCTCCGGACAATGGAGTGCTCTCAAATCAGCTGCTAGCTCCTATGAGTCTAGATCAGGATCACCTCCCTGTCTACCTGTGGGCATGAACACAGCATCCAAAGAAAACGGACGTCAGTACGAACATTGTACTAAGTATGAGAGGCATAAACAATAATGAAACAACAATGAAACATCAATGAAATGAGGAGGCATCGAATGAGGAGCAATCTGTAACTGACTGTGAATCATAAAAGAAATAAATCATGCTGTCTTACTCATACTCATCATCATATCATATATGCATAAATGTATAAGTATAAGCTGCCCGTCCCTGTAGGTACGGTGTAATAATAAGTAACCTGCGTCCAGGCCTCCCGCGTCCGGGGTATAAGATGCCCACTATAGTGGTGTGTATATCTGCCCGACCATATAGGTACAGTGTAATATCATCATCATATGCTCATTATAATATGCTCATCATAGTATGCTCATCATAATACATCCATGAAGACTCCAGGACAACTATCTTCATCGGGGTGACGTAAGGTCATGATCCCCCGATTTCATTATGAAGCATTCACAAGCATTCTGCCTCACCTTGAAGGAAATAGTATATAAGGTGAGTGTATACAATACATGCCATACTTAACTTAATGGTATTCTGCCTCACCTCGAAGGGAATAATATATGAGGTGAGTATATACAACATACGACATCATTAGCGTTATAGGAACGTCATAACATGAACTCTAGAGTCTTTAGACTCAAGCTTATCATCATCATCATTGGACTCATAACATATCTCTTATCTCATATAGCTATTCATGATCATAGACTCTTGACTTTCTGGGATATATAGAGAATTCATGGAGAGAAAGGAGAATCATACCAACGGATTAATGCCACAGAAAGAAAGGACTAGCCTCACATACCTTTGTCATTTACTACTCTATTTCTTGCTCGTTCTCCTTTAATACTCACGTCTTTACCTTCGAAAGAATTCGCATTACATTAGCTAAGCGATTATAAGAAAGTACTTACTAAAGCTAGAGAAAATTGGGTAGCATTTCCTTTGTTTATACAAATTTTCCCATATTCTATATCAACTCCCAAACATCCGTAACATCATTCATGATATCATAAATAACCATCATCAATTATCTACATTATCCACATTTCACAATTTCACTTCAATTCACCCATAATCATGATCATAACTCACTATTACGTTCTTTTACGTTTAACGCTCATTTCATGTTCTAAATGTCATCCATAATCTATTTACAATCACAACATATCCATATTCATGATCCATCCCAAACTACTACTCAACAATAGCACTATTCCCACATTTATGACCCATTTTCTATATTCTTCAACAATCCAAGTGTTTCAACTTCACAATGTCTCGAACATCATGAAAATATCATAAAACTTACCTTAGATATTGTGGGAACGAGCCTTGAGTGGTATTACCCTTCTTACACCAAAGCCCTAGTTCACTTTTCTTGAAATTTCTTGGCTTAGATGACTTTAATGTGCTTCACACTCTTGATTTTTGTTGGTTTGATGAAGTTGATCATCAATTTCCTTTGGTTTCTTGTGGATGAAGAGTGGAGAATATTCTAGAGAGTTTTTGAGTTGTGGAGGAGAAAAATGAATTGAAATAAATGTGATTGGGTCTCTTATTTAAAACTTGAAATCTGTCTCGACATCATTATACGAACAATTATACGGTCCGTATAAATTTATACGGTCCGTATAATTGACCGTAAAACTGCTCCAGTGACCATTCCACTCTGTGTCAATTTGACGACACATTATACGGGCCGTAGAATTTTATACGGTCCGTATAAGTGACCGTGAAATTAACGCTTCAGCAACTTCATTCTGTGACACTTCTACGGTCCATTATACGGGCAGGGCATGTAGTTGGCCGGAATAATATCCGTGGTCCTCACCCAGACATAACGCTCCAACCAGCCCCGGTCTCTATCTTCGTCCATTTTTGAAAAAATTGGATTCTGGCTTCGCTTAGCGAGTTTTATTACACTACCCCGGAACAACCTCGGGGAGTATAACCGTATGAAGTGAGCCAGCGTAAACTCCTTTTTCGAATTATTAGCCAACAGCCGGAGACAGGCCACAGTCCTCCAGACAATCGGACCAATCTGGGCCAGGGTTATATTGTATGTCCGGCACATATCTAAAATGACCGGATCGATCGGGGGGTCGAGCTTGAGGGTGAAAGGGTAAGTGTAAATGTACAAGAAGCCCTCCCGATGGTCGGTGACTGATTCATCTGGTCCGGGGGCAAAAACTTGAACCGGACGATTATCCCATCCGCAATCAGCTTGGACTAAATCGAGTTTGTCCTCAGTAATGGATGAGGGATACCGCCTTACATCAAACCCTCTATCGGAAACCAGAGAAGGTTTCTCAACCTCAAAATCTTTGTTATAGTTAGGTTTGGACGGTACAATGTCCAAAGCATTGGGTTCGAAGGCGATCTTCCCCTTAGGTTGAGAAGTTGGCTCGGTTCCTTGAGAATAAACCGAGGGAACATCATGGGAGGTGGTTTCGGTGTTAGCAGACATTTGGAGGCTATGAAAAAAGAGATTTGGCAAATTCGAAAGGGAAGTTAAAAAATAGGCGTGAGGTAACAGTCTAAGAAAGAATTCCAAATGGTAAAGAGTAAGAAGAAGCAGCAGCAACATACTCTAAACCAAAACAGCTAGTGAAGAAGTTGGCAGAGTTGTTTCCTTTCACGTAATATAAGCGATGAATCAAAGGGGATAAACGGTTGAATCAGCAACAAACTTGAGATGGAGGATTATTAGAGGTGACGAAATGAAGAGAGAATAAAGTGAAGTGAAGAAATAAAATGGAGGAAAATGAAATGAAGTCGTGAAATGGAAAAATGAAGTGGTGGAAGGCATTATATAGATATGGGATCGAGGCGGTTACAGATCCCAGCCAACCAGGCAATGCCACATGTCCCATAATTAATAAGAAGTGACTTGAAACGACGTGCGTTACGGCAGTTGTCAGTGCTGACCATCCGGGATGAGACAACGTGGCCGATGACAAAGGGACGTGACACAACTGTTCCCGCCAAAATGAAAAGAAAATAACGAGCATATGGAACCACTGGTTTCTTGATTCATCCACTTCCTTTTACTCTGATAAGACTACGGTCCGAAAAGTGTGGGGACTAGCTGTATACGGTAAAAATCAGATATATGCTAGACCGGTGAGACCGGAGACCAAGGGAAGAAAGAAACAAGCACGAGCATGAAGACTTTCTTTCGGGACCGGAGGAGTGCTTGATCCGAAGAAAGCGAAGGACATCGTTTGGTCCAGTTTCTCCATAGCCGAGTTGATCGTGGCCGTTGGTCCGGGTGATCCGTTATACAATTTCCACGCGTCAATACCGTTCTGCCATATTGTACTGCCAATCGTACGGGTGTCAGACCGTACGACCCAACCTTATCCTTTTTAGGGTTTTTCTTTATTCAAAAGGGCTTTATGTTGTATGAGGCCCATAAGTCAAAACTATAAATAGGAGGCATTACTTTATTTTCAAGGGTTGGATTCTTCAGTTCTAGAACATTGTAATAGCAAAATATATAAAAGCTCCCTCTCTCATTCTTTGATTTTGGTCCGGATTCAGTGTGTTATTCTTTAGCTTTATTTAATTAAACAATATTCATATATTATTAAATACATATATTTAGTGCAAACCATCGATTATTATTCACTTCTTCATAGCATATCCATATATATCGTTTTTCAACCAAATAGATTAAAGCTCAACCACATATCCTATACCTCACTCATAAATTTAATTGATTACCTAAATTTGGGGTAAACACTAAGCCTGATGAACAATGAATGGCTAATACTGATTATGATTTGTCTTTAGACGTTTGCCGTCATTTGGATATATAGCATTCACGCTCCATGAGGAGGTGAAAGAAATCCTGAGTATTGTGGTCCATGTATGACTTTAGTTCATTTATCCACTTAAGTAAACTCTTTTGCAATCGTTCAAAAGTTTCTCTCCGAAAATTTTCCATTTATCTTGACAACTTTTACCACAATAATAGCATACCCAGTGTAATCCCACAAGTGGGGTTTAGGGAGGGTTGCAGACCTTACCCCCACCTCGTTAGGTAGAAAGGTTGTTCCCGGAAGACCCTTAACTCAAGTGCAGCAAATCAAAACAATTATGAAAAAGCAAATATGGCAGTGAAGAAAACATAGCAACTAATAAGGAAAGCTTTACAAAGAACAATAACACAACGAAATAAATAATGCGTTAGCAGGTACAAACATATGTCAAATGTCAACAAATTACTTGAATAGGGCTAATACTATGACAGACATGGTGTGCTAAATTACCACCATGCATATCCCGCCTAAAAGCAAGACAACGCTCAACTACCTACTAACCTTCTACCCTAATCCGCAATCTCCATACCTTTCAATCTAAGGTCATGTCCTTGGTAAGCTGAAGTTGCGCCATGTTATGTCTAATAACATCTCCCAATACTATTTCAGTCTACCCCTACCTCTACTCATACCCACCCTATCCAACCTCTAACACCTCCTCACTGGTGCATCTGCTATCTTGAAAACTTTGAATTAGTAAGAATGGTAATTGAGAGAACTCAATTAACGCGTGAAGGCCTCGGGTCCTTTGAGACGACTTTACCAATTCACTTGTTAAAATTTCAGTTTCAGCCAGATCTACTCATTATCTATACTGAGTCTGAGAGCTCTACTAAAAATGTTATAAAGAGATGCATCAAATCAAAATGAATTGTTCATTATGTTTACCCCGAATTTGGATAACCAATTAAATTTGTGGGTAAGGTATAGGATATGTGGTTGTGCCTTGAATCCCTTTGATAGAGAAAATAAATATATGAATATACTATGAAGAAGCAACTAATAATCGATGGTTTGTTATATACTTGTATATTTACTAATATATGTGTGTTACTTGATTGAAGAAATGTAATAGAGATGAACGCAATGAATTCGGATTGCAACACGATAATGAGAGAGATTTGTATATATTTTAGTACAAAAGAATATTCTTGATGTTAAGGAGCCAACCCCTTAAAAGTGGGCAATGACCCTTATTTATAGTGTTGCCTCATGAGCTCCATACAATAAGAGAAAACTAAAAATAAAGAAAAACTCTGACTTGGATTAGGTTGGGTTAGGTTGGCCGTACGGTCTGACACCCGTACGATTGGCAGTTGAGCATGGCAGGACGTTATCGACGCGTGACAATCGCACAACGGATCTCCCGGACTAACGGCCACGAATAAACGGACTAACGGCCACGACCAAATGGACCACGGCCACGACCAACTCGGCCATGAGGAAACCAGATTAAATGATGCCCTTCCTTGGCTCCAGTCCAAGCGTTCCTCCGGTTCCGGGTCTCACCGGATTAGCGCGTGTCCAATTTTTACCGTATACAGCTAGTCTTCACACTTCCCGGATCGTAGATTTATCGTAGTAACGGGAAGTGGATGCATCAAGAAATTGGCGACTCCGTTTGTCCGTTGTTATCTCCTCATTTTGGCGGGAACAGTTGCGTCACGTCCCCTTTTCTTTGGCCACGTGTCTTATTCCGGATGGTCAACTCTAACAACCGCCGTAACGCACGTCGCTTCAGGTCATTCCTTATTAATTATGGGACACGTGGCTCCCCCTGGTTGGTTGGCATCGATAACCGTTCCATTCCCATGCCTATATAAGGCTCTTCACCTCTTTATTCAAACATTTTTACGATTCATTTCTCTTCATCTTCACTCTTCACTGCATTTCTTCATCTTCGCCATATCTAATTGTCCTCTATATCAAGTTTGTTGTTGATTCATTGCTTATACCACGTGAAAGGAAGCAACTTTGCCACCATTTTTACTAGCTGCTATTGTTTGAGTGTTGCTACTTCTTACTCTTGTAATTTCTTGAACCGTCTGTTCCCTTACTCTTTTTTAACTTCCTTTCTGAATCTACTCAACTTCTTCTTTTCATATTTTCAAATGTCTGAAACCACTTCCCATGATATTCGCTCGGTTTCATCTCAAGGAACCGAACCTGCATCTCCAACTAAAGCAAAGAGCACCTTTGAGCCCACTGCCTCGGACATTATACCGGCCAAGCCTAAATTCAACAAAGATTTTGAGGTCGAAAAACCTTCTTCGGTATCCGATAGGGGGTTTGATGTGAGGCGATATCCCTCATCCGTTATTGAGGAAAAACTCGACTTAGTCCGGGCTGATTGCGGGTGGGACACCCGTTCGGTTCAAGTTTTTGCCCCCGGGCCAAGTGAATCAGTCACTAACCACCGGGAAGGGTTTTTATATGTGTATACTTACCCTTTCACTCTCAAGCTCGACCCTCCGGTCGATCCGGTCATCTTGGACATGTGCCGGACCTATGGCGTGACCTTGGCACAGATTGATCCAATCGTTTGGAGGGTCGTGGCTGTCACGACCCAACCCCGTAGGCCGTGACTAGTGCCCGAGATGGACACTCGTACATATTTACTAGCCAAAATCAACTTGCGTTTAGCATATCAAGGACTTTCATACATACGAGACAATATATCATTTAAATCGTTACTTATAATACTGCACACAAACCGGTCAGGTTATCGTAGTGTAGGGAAATGCCAAACGTAAACCATACTAATATAACTGGACAATAACGACCCATGACCCACATACATGTCTACAGGCCTCTAAGAGTAACAACAACATCATATGGCGGGACAAGGCCCCGCCGTACCCTGAAATAGTCATATGTATATGTGCAATAGAAGTATCTGTACCAAAAGTATGGGCTCCGGAACAAGGGAGCACTCCAAGTAGCAGGATAGATGTCCTAAGCTGGCGGGTCACCCACATGAGCGTCTGTACCTGCGGGCATGAAACGCAGCCCCCGAAGAAAAGGGGGTCAGTACGGAATATGTACTGAGCATGTAAGGCATGAAATGCAATTAGGAAGATCATAACTGAAATAGAGATTCCAGGAGACAAGTATGATAATAAAGAATTCGCTGTACCTGTGCATTACGAAACAAAATCATGCATTCCATTATCTTATATCGTACCCGGCCCATTATGGGACTCGGTGGATAGAATCATGTCATCATGTCAGCATACTATTATATCATCATGAGTATGTATATATATATACCGTACCCGGCCCTCTAGTGAGGGACTCGGTGAATAAAGTCATCATACGCCCTCCTGGCCGCCATAACATATCATCATCTCATCATGTCATCATATACATATACATATATACCGTACCCGGCCCTCTAGTGAGGGACTCGGTGAATTATGCAGTGAAATTGTGCACGATAACATACCCGGCCCGAGACTCGGTGAAAAGCATATTGAGGCATGCACGAGCAGAGTAGTGAGAAACCATATGCATATAAATCAATTTTTAAGACTCGACAGGGAAGTACACTAATCGACATTTGAAGGATCATAAACACGTTTCGAGTCAATCCAAGTTAGTATAAGAAAGTTATGGATCTTATTTACTACAGAAACCTCTACGAACGTTTCAAAACAATCCGAGACCATCTACGAAAGTTAGGGACATTAATACTTGTAGAACTCTTTTAGAAACAGGAACTCTTTATGCTTTATTCGTTATCCAATCATACAGTAAGCTCGACTATACCAAGTACGCTTATGTCAAGAAGTGAATAAGAATCGTAAACAAGCTCGCAATTAAAGAGTAGAGTTACCCCAAGGTGCGTATCATACATTACTTAGCTCTAGGACGTGCCAAAAGAAAGAAAAGGGTAAGCCTTACATACCTTGCCCGCTTCTTAAGCTAATCCGAACTTAAGTCCCGGCTTTCGCAAGATCTACAACAATATAATAGATACCAAACATTAGCTATAGACACTTAAGAGTCCAATCCTAAATTAACACTTCATTTACAGAAATTTCGGCATCATTTCCCCTGTAATTACAACCAACCCCGAGAATTTAACTCGGCCAAATCATCAACAACAATACCAACAACCACATTGACAACTTCAACGATTAATTCAGAATGCATTCTAACGTCGGTAACCATTTCTACACAATTCGATGGAATTTCATTTATGTTCAAATTAACCACAACAACACAATCCGAAGTCCTCCAAACTCAATAAGAACAACAACAACTCTTTCCTTTCTTCCAAATTCATGAACTACACCAACAATCTACACATTAGCAACTTCATTCTCATAATTACAAGAAACCATCTTAAAATTACATTAACTCGTACAACAACCCACAACAATTATAATGCCAACTTGAACCATTAAACCTTCATTTGCATCATAGAATCCACAACAACAACAACTAAAATACTAAGTAAAATTAATTCATCCCTTCTACACAACACCAACACCTACACGGCTACAACACAACACACACAATTTCATGAATTTCATTCATTTTTACACACTACAACATGTACAAATCACCCATAACACATGTAAAAGAAAATTAAACCTTACATTCCCACTTAACTTCTTAGCTTGGCTAGGGTCGCAAGTTGCAAAAAGATGAGTGGTTTGTTTGCTCCAACAACTACTCCACGTTAATAAAGACCTTCCAATTGGTTGAATTGCTAGGAGAAAATTATTTTTTGATCAATTTTTTTCTAGGTTCTTGTTCGGCTAGCTATGGCCGAATATGGCTCTCCCCCCCCCCCCCCCCCCTTTTTTTTTTTTTCTTCTCCAAGCTTCTAAATTTAAGGGATGAATATGTCTTGCTTGTTGTCACTTATACATACATATATATATATATATATATATATATATATATATATATATATATATATATATATATATATATATATATATATATATATAGTTACCACAAATACAAGGCATACACATGCCCTACTCATGGCTTGAAGCAATTGGCCAAGCTATGAGTGGGGTCCACACAAGCCACACGGCCATATGTGATTTTCATGACCAATTTCTTCCTTTTATTTTTCCCTTTTTACCCCTAGCCTTTCCTCAATATTTCCATGAACCACCTTGTGAATTTCCCTTTTTACCTCTAGCCTTCCTTAATATTTCCATACCAATAATATCCCTAAGTAACTTATGTGTTAAACAAGATCAAAAATATAGTCTTACCCTTAACTTATCGCGATTATCTTGAAATGTCCGATTGTACGAAATATGGGATATAACAGTGGCATGCCTCCGGTTGTTGGCCAACAATGCCGGGAAGGAGCTCACACTGGCCCACTTGATACGCTTATATTCCCCGAGGTTATTCCGGGGTGGCGTAATAAAACTCGCAAAGCGTAGCCGGAATCCATTTTTCTCGAAAATGAATGAAGATAGAGACAGGGGCTGGTTGGAGCGATATGTCCGGGTGAGGACCTCGGACATCATTCCGGACAATTACATGTCTTTTCCGAAAACGTGGAACAACAAGCGTAAGCCTGAACTCTAAGTATCTGCTTTTGTATGTTTTATCGAACTTTGGTTCCACTTTTTCACTGATTTTCTTATTTATATTAGCCAATAGATGGATTCCCCCGGTCGTCCGGAATCTGAACGAATGGGTTACTGCACTCCTTAGCCAGCATGTCGACGATGACCGGACGTGGGGCCACCTGTCACGCGGCCGATGGGTCGCCCAGAACCACGATAATACTCTGCTGCTACCCGTGTTCACTACATCTTCTACTTCCCGTATTCATTGCGTCTTTGATTTTTAGGTTTGCCCAAGGGCTCGGTGGATCCCAGATCGGAGTCTGCAGCCGGACCCGCAACGTCGGCACCCGAGTTTGATTCGGCGGCTGCATCTCGCATCCTTGCTGCCGCCGCCAAGAGAAAAAGGCCCTCGGACAAAGGGCAGAAAACAAAGAAAAGGGCGAGGAGCGTCGTTAGGACTTTACGGGATGAAGCAGAGCCCGAGCTCCTCGTCCGGAGTATCAGTGCGGCCCCTTCCATGGCTCCTATTCCGAAAGAGGGTGGCACCGCTTCACCCCTTCCTTCAGCCTTAGAAAGGCCTTCGGTCCCGGCGTTACCCACAGGTGCGGAAGAAATTCTTTACCCGACTCCTCTAAGGTCGATTGATTTCGTCGACATTTCAGGTGAAGCTTCTTCCGAAGAAACCCCCCTGCAAAGGGAAAGTAGATCTGGGGGGCGGCAGCTGCCGAAGCTAATCAAAGAACCGAGCCTGCCCCCGAGAGCGAAGCTCCAACGGTCACTGGCCCGTTGCCCAACTATGAAACTGCTGCAACTATGGAGCCCCCTGTTTTTGCTGAAGCTGCTGAGGCTGCTCCAGGTTCTCCAACTCCGGCTTCGAGGCCGGATGAGTTTGAGGACATGTTCTCGAGCACTCCTCCTACAACCGGGGAAGCCGCGGGCTTCGGACATCTCCAGATCCCTCGAGCCACGAGGGCGGTTGGTCGGGCCACCGAGTCCGGTGCTAGGGATAGCTTGGTTCGAACCTTTTCGGCCCCAAGTGTGGAGCCGAGGAGGACGAGGTCGGCTGTGATCACCGTTCCCGAGGATTGCAGCTTTCTTTCTCGCCCGGTGGGCGTGGCGAGCTACCTGAGGCCCCTTATCTCGGATTCAGATAAACGAAAGATGAACGGGGTCTCTTGGCAGTGCCTCATCAATGAGGATATGCATGCATGCAATCGGGTAAGTTTTGTCAACTGTCCCTGCATGCTTTTCTTGAGAATTTTTGTCTCGTTTTATGAAAAGTGTTTGACTTGCTTCTTTTTGCAGAGTGTGGTGCTTGTTAACGAAGCCTTCGTCCGTGCCCAACAAAAGGTGGACGATCTCAAGGGCCAACTGGATGCCCAAGGCCGGGAAACGGAGAAATATCTGCACCTTCTTCGGGAGAAGGATGAGAAGCTGAACCGAGCAGTTGCTCTTTCCAACCTCCGACCCGAGCTCGACGCAACAAAGGCTGAAAACCGTCGATTGAAGGGTGAGTTGGCCGAGATGGTTGAATACAATCGGAGTCTTGAAGCGGACAAGATCGGCCATAGCTGAGATAACGCTCAATTTTCCTCGAGGCTTGATGAGCTCGAAACCACCCTTTCTCAACTCCGGGGGGAGCTGGATTCGGTGAAGTCTGATGCTGCGAACTCAGCCGAGAGGAACCGGCTGCTCGAATCTGAGAGTGTCCGGTACAAAGAGCGCATGAGGGTGTTCGAGGAGAAGGAGGAGAAGAGGGCCCAGATATGCGATGATCTAAAAATCGAGCTTGAGGAGACGGCCGATGCTAATGACGTCCTCAAGGCCGAGCTCGAGTCGGCCATCCATATGCAAGATGTCCTCGGAGAGGCTCGGGATGTTCTGGCGGCAAAGTTAGCCCAGGCTGAGGCTGATTTGGAGGAGGCTCTGAAGAGCGTGGAGGCCGCCGAGGCTCATGCCACTATCGCTGCCGAGTACGAAAAATGGAAGTCTCGGAGGATCACTCTCTAGCAAGGGGAGCATGGCTTTATGGATCTTCTGGACCTTATTCTCGAGGCTAAAAGAGTCGAGGAAGAGGCTAAGGGTGCCCTCGGGGATGACTCCGACGACTCTGAGAGGCAGTGTCTGAACACTCCGGCTCTAGCCATTCCGGATAAGCTAGGGCCTGTACTTAGCCTTTTTATTTTTTGCCTTCGTAGTGGGCTCCGATGTAAAATCCTTTGTATAAATAGAACATGTATTTTCCTTGATTCTTTTCTTCGAATGAATGTTTGTTATGATTTTCGCCCGAATTGTCGGTTCGTTTTTAAGGAGTCACTATTTCTGACTGTGCCTATTTATCGGCTTTTCTCCTCCTCCGGTATATGTCGTCCGGGAATTTTATGGAGGGTTTGCCCATGGGACTTATGTTACGCTTTTGTGAATTTGGACGTCTCCGAATCACGACGGGCGTTGTTAGGGCCGGTATTTTCGGTTATTTTTAGGGCCGGTATATTTCGGACACCTAATTCTCAGCCTTAGCCAGATTTTGATGTAAAAGTCCCCGTTTGTGGAGTTAACGATTTTGGCTCGGTTCGCTATGACCTTATTGCCTTTGTCGAATTTCGACCGTAGTGCCCGGTATAGGGTGTATGAATGAAATAGTGCCAAAATACGGCGGTTATCACCGGGGTGAACTATTTTAACAGGAAGACATCCGAGATATCGTTTATCCAAACTTTCGATAATTTTTGCATTGCAAGTGTTTGTGTACATGAGAATCACTTTTTCCCTTCCGCTTTTGCCATAGCAAATACTAAATGGACAAGATTCATTCTGATCGTTTGGTCCTTACATCGGAACCTAATGCAGAAGATCTGGTTCTTGGTTTTGCCGTAGCAAATGTTATGTGGACACGATTCGTTTTGATCGTTTGGTCCTTACATCGGAACCTAATGCAGAAGATCCGGTTTTATTTTGTTGAGGGCGGCCTCCGGTTTCAGCTAACCAGGGTAAACTTCGGAGTGGGTGTGATAGTCCCCTAGCTCTTATCCGAGCTGCAAGATCGGGTGAGTGTTACTAAGTCCCCACTCATTGGGTGTGACCCCGAGTTTCCGGGCGTCTGTCTTCGTCTTCGTTGAGTAACACATTGTACTTGTTGCGTCATTAAAAACCTTGTCAAAATATCCATTTTGGGACAAAACCGCACTAAGGAAAAGAGTGCAACACGTGTTTTCAGGCCTAAATTCTAACTTTATCCGGCTCTCGATTTTTCTGCAAAAAGAGAAAGGTTAAATAGAAATCATGGGGAGTTCATACATTAGCAGTAGTATCTTTTCATATGAGCCACGTTCCAATTGTTGCGCAACCGTTTCCCGTTCATGGACTCCAACTGATACGATCCTTTGCCCGTTATCCCGGTTATCTTATACGGACCTTCCTAGTTCGGACCCAGTTTTCCTTCGTTGGGATTCTTGGTGTTCAAGGTAACTTTTCGAAGTACCAAGTCCCCAACATGGAAATGCTAAAAATTGGCTCTTCGGTTGTAGTACCTTTCCATTCTCTGCTTCTGGGCTGCAATACGGACTAACGCGTTTTCACGAAGCTCATCCGTGAGGTCGAGTTTTACGGCCATGGCCTTCTCGTTTGACTCCCCGGTAGTATAGCTGAACCGGAGAGTGGGTTCACCAACTTCTACGGGAATAAAGACTTCAGCCCCGTAGACCAACGAGAAAGGAGTTTCTCCCGTACTTGATTTTGACGTGGTTCTGTATGCCCACAACACCTCCGGTAATATTTCCCTCCAGTGATGCTTTGACGCTTCAAGTTTTTTCCTCACATTTTGGATTATTGTCTTGTTCGTGGATTCCACCTGTCCGTTTGCACACGGGTGATACGAGGTTGATACAATTTTCTTGATCTTCAATCCCTCGAGAAAATCATTGACTCTGCCACCCACGAACTGGGGGCCGTTATCACAGGTTATCTCAGCAGGGATGCCGAAGCGACAGATGATGTGGTCCCATATGAAGTCAATGACTTCCTTCTCTCTGATTTTTTCAAAGGCCTGCGCTTCAACCCACTTAGAGAAATAATCAGTCATAAACAGAATGAAACGGGCTTTACCTAGTGCCCATGGTAATGGACCGACAATGTCCATTCCCCACTTTATGAAAGGCCAAGGTGACACCACCGAATGCAGCAACTCCCCGGGCTGGTGAATCATCGGAGCATGTCTCTAACTCCCGTCACATTTCCGGACAAAATTTTTCGAGTCTTCGTCCATCCAGTTTTAGTAGTAACCGGCCCTGATGATCTTTCGGACAAGAGCTTCAGCACCAGAGTGGTTGCCACAGGTTCTTTCGTGCACCTCTCTCATCACATACTCCATCTCTCCGGGACCCAAACACTTAGTCAGGGGGCCGAAGAAAGATCGTCGATACAATTGGCCGTCCACTAAGCAGAAACGCGCAGCTTTGGTCTTTAATGACCATGATTCTTTTGGGTCATTCGGGAGCTTTCCATCCGAAAGTAGTCGATGTACTTGTTGCGCCAATCCCAAGTTAAACCCATTGTGTTTATCTCGGCATGTCCGTTTTCTATCGCCGTGTTCAACAAGTGCACCGTAGTCCCTGGGTTGATTTCTTCCCCTTCAACCGAGGATCCCAGATTTGCCAATGCATCGGCTTCGCTGTTCTGCTCCCTCGGTATATGCTGCATGGTCCATTCTTTAAACCGATGTAGTATCACTTGGATTTTTTCAAGATACCTCTGCATCCGTTCGTCCTTGACCTCGAAAACACCGTTCACCTAGTTTACGACCAAGAGCGAATCGCACTTTGCCTCGATTATTTTGGCCCCCATACTTCAGGCCAATTCCAAACCTGCAATCATAGCCTCATACTCGGCTTCATTGTTAGTCAATTTAGCAGTTCTAATGGACTGTCGGACAGCATCCCCGGCCGGGGTTCTAAGGACGATCCCTAGCCCGGAACCTTTGAGGTTCGAGGCTCCTTCCGTATGTAGCGACCAAATACCCGAGGCTTCCCCTGAGGTTAGAAGAAGCTCCTTCTCAACCTCGGGGACCATGGCCGGGGTGAAATCTGCCACAAAATCGGCCAAGATCTGGGACTTGATGGTCATTCGAGGTTTGTACTCGATATCATATCCGCTAATTTCGATGGCCTATTTAGTTAGTCTACCCGATAATTCCGGTTTATGCATGATGTTTTTCAGGGGGTAAGTAGTTACTACACATATTGGATGGCATTGAAAGTAGGGCTTGAGCTTTCTAGAAGCACTTACTAGTGCCAGTGCCAATTTTTCCAAGTGGGGATAACGGGTCTCCGCATCCCCCAAAGTTCTACTTACATAATAGATAGGGAATTGCGTACCTGATTCTTCTCGAACCAAAATGCTGCTTACCGCTACCTCGGAGACAGCAAGGTAGAGAAAAAACGGCTCGTCCGCCTTTGGTGTGTGCAACAGCGGGGGGATAGAAAAATATCTCTTTAATTCTTGTAAATCTCTTTGGCACTCCGGTGTCCAAACGAAGTCGTTCTTCTTCCTTAGTAAGGAGAAGAAACGATGACTCTTGTCCGAGGACCTCGATATGAAGCGACTCAACGCCGCTATCCTTCCGGTGAGCCTCTGTACTCCTTTGACGTTATTTACCACCTCGATATCCTTGATGGCCTTGATCTTGTCCGGGTTGATTTCGATCCCCCGGTTTGACACCATGAAACCCAAAAATTTGCCGGACCTTACCCCGAAGGCACATTTTTTCGGGTTGAGCTTCATGTTATACTTGCGGAGCACGTCGAAGGTTTCCTGCAAATGTTTTAAATGGTCCTCTGTTTCTAGGGACTTGACCACCATGTCGTCAATATAAACTTCTATTGTTTTCCCTATTTGTTCTCCGAACATCTCATTAACTAGGCATTGGTAAGCTGCACCGGCATTTTTTAATCCAAAAGGCATGACATTATAACAGTAAGTCCCATATATGGTAATGAAGGATGTTTTCTCTTAATCCTCTGGGTGCATCCAAATCTGGTTATACCCGGAGTAGGCATCGAGAAAACTTAACATCTCATGCCCGGCCGTCGCATCGATCATTCTATCGATGTGGGGCAACGGGAATGAATCCTTCGGGCATGCTTTATTTAAATCCTTGTAATCAACACACATTCGAAATTTATTACCTTTCTTGGGCACCACTACCACGTTAGCTAGCCAGTCCGGGTACTTTACCTCTCGGATAGAACCTATTTTTAAAAGCTTTGTTACCTCGTCTTTTACGAAGGCGTGTTTTGCTTCCGCCATGGGCCTTCTCTTCTGCTTCACCGGGGGAAACTTCCCCTCTAAGCTGAGATTGTGAGTTGCTACCTCCGGTGATATACTGTCATATCTATATGGGACCATGCGAAGCAATCTGCGTTAGCTTGAAGAAATTCAATTAACTTGTTCCTGAGCTCCGGGGTTAACCCCGTGCCCAGGTATACCTTTCTGTCCGGTAGATACTCGAACAAGATGATCTGCTCCAGCTCCTCTACTGTCGACTTGGTTGCATCCGAGTCATCTGGCATGACGAATGATCTGGGTACGTCGAAATCATCCTCTTCGTACTCCGGATCCAGTCCCGAGTGCTTTGATTGCTATTTGGTGTTCGGTTCCCCGGTTGGATCTCCTCCCTTGTGATCCGATTTTTCGGACTGAGGCGTCGCCTCCTCGACCGCGAACATCTCCCTTGCAGCGGGTTGTTCTCCTCGGATGGTTTTTATTCCCTCCGGGGTCGGAAATTTCAGCAGTTGATGTAATGTTGAGGGCACGACCCTCATGCTATGTATCCAAGGTCTACCCAGCAATGCATTGTACTTCATGTCCCCCTGGATTACATAGAACACTGTTTGCTGGATAGTGCCATCGATGTTAACCGACAATGAGATCTCCCCCTTTGTGGTTTCGCTCGCCATGTTGAACCCGCTGAGTACCCGGGCTACCGATACGACCTGATCGAGCAACCCTAGCTGTTCGACCACTCTCCACCAGATGATGTTGGCCGAGCTACTTGGGTAAATCAAAATACTTTTAATCTGAGTTTTAAAGAAAAGAATAGAAATTACTAATGCATCATTGTGCGATTGAATGATGCCTTCTGCATCCTCGTTGCTGAAAGAGATAGAACCCTCGGGTAAATAATCCCGGCTGCATTTTTCGCGAACAACAGAAACCTTGGCCCATTTCATCACCGGCCCTCGAGGGGTATCGGTACCCCCAACTATCATGTTGATTATATGCTGAAATTCTACTGGCTCGTCCCTTTTATGAGTCTCCCTTTCCTTGTAGTGACTTTTGGCTCGTTCACTCAGCAATTCTCGGAGATGACCGTTCTTCAGTAACCGGGCTACCTCATCTCTTAGCTGGCGACAATCCTCGATTCTGTGACCATGGGTTCCATGGTATTCACACACCATGCTCGGGTCCCGTTGGCCCAGATCCGACCTTAGATTTCTCGGCCATCTTACATCCGGGACACGGCCAATAGCCGACACGAGGCCCGAGGTACTGACGTTGAAGTTGTACTCCGATATCTTTGGCAAATCCTTATTGCCGGCGGAGCTTCCGACATCACTCCTGAACGAGAGACCCCGACTGTTCGACGGGCGCTCGACCCGTTTGTTACCCCGACCGGAGAAATGGCTTAGGCTAACCCTTGATTTCTCCGAGCTAAAGCTTGGCTTCTCTAAATGGTAATATGGCCGATACCTCTCCCTCGAAGGCTCGGCCTTCGTTTCGTAACCTTTCCTTAGTCTCTCAAAAGTTTTGTTCACATTTATTGGCCCCGGGGGAAGTTCGAATTGATCATCCTCCACCCGAATCTTCGACTCGTATCGGTTATGTACATCAGCCCATGTCACAGCCTCGTACTCCAGCAAGCTTTCCTTTAATTTGAACGAAGCCATTGAGCTCTGAACATTGAGCCCCTTTGTGAAAGCTTGTGCAGCCCATTCTTCTGGAACCGGGGGGAGCTCCATTCGTTCCCTTTGGAATCGGTTAACAAATTCACGCAGTAATTCATTATCTCTCTGGGTTATACGGAAAATATCTGCCTTATGGGCCTGCACCTTCTTGGCACCGGCGTGAGCTTTTATGAAGGCATCGGCGAGCATTTCGAATGAAGTGATCGAATGCTCGGGCAGATGGTCGTACCATGTCAATGCCCCTTTTGACAAAGTTTCCTCGGACTTCTTCAGCAATACCGATTCAATTTCATCTTCCTCCATATCATTGCCTTTTATAGCGCAGGTGTATGAGGTTACGTGCTCGTGCGGGTCCGTTGTGCCGTCATATTTCTGGATATCCGGCATTTTGAACCTCTTCGGGATTAGTTTCGGAGCTGCACTCGGAGGAAAAGTCCTTTGGATGTACCTCTTCGAATCCGGCCCTTTCAATAAAGGCGGAGCCCCCGGGATTTGGTCCACCCGAGAGTTGTTCGTTTCCACCCTTTTTTCGGTCGAGTCTACCCGCTTTGCCAAAGTCTCGAGCATTTTCAAAACCTTGGTGGAGGAACCACCTCCGGACCCATTGCTCTCGACCATCCATGCCTCATCTTTCCCGAGTTCGGCAGCACCCTTCGCCTCCTCCGAGGTCGTTTTATCTTTTCCGTTTTGCAACCGGGCTATCGCGATTCCTTGTTCGGCAATCGCCGCTCTCTGTTCCTGCAACATTTCAAAAATTAAACGTAAGTCAATATTATCATTTGGGGCTTCCGGTTCTTTCCGGCCCTGAATCCGGGACAAAGTAATCGAATTGTGTGTATTTAAAGGGTCGGTAGCCGGCTGGGCGGCATTCTCCTGGTCCACGGTGTTTTGATGGTTGAGGCCCTCCCTCGAATTAACGGGGTTAGGATCAGCGGTGTTTGGCAATCCTCGTGGACCGCTGCCTTCGTTTTCGGCCACGATCTCGTTGTTGTTGACGTGACCAGATTGCCCACTTTTAGTCCGTTTTTTCAGTGACGAACATAAGATGTTTTCGATTTTGATGGGTAAGGTAGAGATCAAGGTAAAAGACTACTATTATCCTAGCCCCACGGTGGGCGCCAAACTGTTTATCCCGAATTTGGATAATCAATTAAATTTGTGGGTGAGGTATAGGATATGTGGTTGTGCCTTGAATCCCTTTGATAGAGAAAATAAATATATGAATATACTATGAAGAAGCAACTAATAATCGGTGGTTTGTTATATACTTGTATATTTACTAATATATGTGTGTTACTTGATTGAAGAAATGTAATAGAGATGAACGCAATGAATTCGGATTGCAACACGATAATGAGAGAGATTTGTATATATTTTTAGTACAAAAGAATGTTCTTGATGTTAAGGAGCCAACCTCTTAAAAGTGGGCAATGACCCTTATTTATAGTGTTGCCTCATGGGCTCCTTACAATAAGAGAAAACTAAAAATAAAGAAAAACTCTGACTTGGATTAGGTTGGGTTAGGTTGGACGTACGGTCTGACACCCGTACGATTGACAGTTGAGCATGGCAGGACATTATCGACGCGTGACAATCGCACAACGGATCCCCCGGACCAACGGCCACGAATAAACGGACTAACGGCCACGACCAAACGGACCACGGCCACGACCAACTCGGCCATGAGGAAACCTGATCAAATGATGCCCTTCCTTGGCTCCGGTCCAAGCGTTCCTCCGGTTCCGGGTCTCACCGGATTAGCTCGTGTCCGATTTTTACCGTATACACATTATCTCATCCTGAATGCCTGAAAACCTAGAAAATTAATTTAACCAATTTAATGTACCACTGCAGTGAGCTACACTTTGTCATTAGATAAGACATCGATTTATTAGGAACATAAAGATGGAGGGAAAGGAATGGTAATTCCAGGGAAGATATCTCAAAGCAGAACATTATTATGTGAACTTGTACCCCAGAAACTGAAGCCAATGTCATGTCTCGTTTTGTACACTATAATGCTGTATTTTGGACAAAATAAATACACCCTCCGTCCCAATTTTAAGTGTCTTACTTTCTTTTTTTGGTCTGTCCCAAAAAAGAGTGCCTCTTTCAAGAGGCGGATCCAGGATTTGAAGGCTCCGGGTGCCCCTTTTTAAAAAAAAAAAATCCAAATAGAGTAAATTTTTGGTCAATTACATTGGGCTTCAGGTCGGGTTATTAGGCAGTTTCATTTATATTAGATAAAACGGTAGAATGAAAATACATAATAATTACAACAACTTGGCGCACAGATTAGATCTTTCCTATTTGTTTAATATAAAAGCAATAGTGATATGTATTATTACCTTAAAAGCAAGTCAAGAGGAATTAAGGAAATGAAAAAAGAAAAGTCAAGAGGAATAAAGGAAATGAAAAAAAAAAAAAAAAAGGAAAGAGGCAACTGATATAAAAGGGTTCAAAATTTTGTGGAATTTATTGTGTACGTGTGCTGCTGTGCTGTGTATTTACTGCAGCAAGCCAAAAAGACAATTAAATGTTGTAAGTGAGGCTTGAACCCTAGTCACCAAGGAGGAAACTATTGCCCCTTCCCACCGGCACTATTAGGCCATTTGTTACTCTCGATGGTAATCCAGCAATTTATACGGATTTCATATGTATGTATACATATATAGAGAAAAGGACAAAAATGGTCCCTTAACTATGATAGTAGGTTCAAAATAGTCCCTTAACTATGCACTTAACGGTTTTAGTCCTTTAAGTTTGTTACAAGTTAACAAAAACGGTCCCTTAACTATGAGAGTAGGTTCAAAATAGTCCCTTAACTATGCATTTAACGGTTTTGGTCCTTTAAGTTTGCCATAAGTTGACAGTTTTAGTCTCGACGAAATATTCACCGAACTCTATTTGTTAGATTTGACGAGAACTATGAAAAAAAGGGAAAACTTAGTGAGAACTCTAGATCGGTCAAATAACTCGGGACAAAACCGACGGACGTTAGTCGGTTATAGGAAAAAATTGAGGAAAAACCTACAGACTTGATAATGTCAAAAAATAGTGTCTCAGAGCACAAAGACCGGCGGATTCTATCGATTAACATCGAGGGAGTCCATTCGCTAAGTAAAATACACTAGATTCGTTTTTACTGAAAATTAGAGAAAACTAAATACTTCCAGTGTAGTGATTCTTTTTTTTTTTTAAATAGTTTCCGCGCATTTTTCCTCAAAAATAACCGATGGACTTCCGTTGGTTTTCGTAAAAAACAATAAAAAAAAAAAAAAATAGTGTCCCTCGATTTTATCCATCTGTTTCCGTCCATCGTTTTTTTCGCTTGTTTTTGGTAGTGACAACTTTTTTAGTTTCTGCTATTTCTAATTTATTTCTAAAGTCTAGTGTATTTTATTTAGTCGATGGATTCCCTCAGTTTTAATCGATAGAGTCTGTCGGTCTTTGTGTTTTGAGACACCATTTTTTGACATTATCAAACCGTTAAGTACATACTTAAGGGACTATTTTTAACCAACCCTCATAGTTAAGGGACCATTTTGTCAACTTATGGCAAACTTAAAGGACCAAAACCGTTAAGTGCATGGTTAAGGGACTATTTTGAACCTACTCTCATAGTTAAGGGATCATTTTTGTTAACTTGTAACAAACTTAAAGGACTAAAACCGTTAAGTGCATAGTTAAGGGACTATTTTGAACCTACTATCATAGTTAAGGGACCATTTTTGTCCTTTTCTCTACATATATACATAGCGTTTTCACCGAACCTTGTGAGTGGCGTGGCATCCCCACGGGCCTTAATAGATCTGCCCCTGCCTCTTTCAATTAGTAAGTTTTTCAATTCCAACATTCTACTTGACAAGTTCAAGAACATAAAATTTAAAGGACGACACACAATCAAAAGTGTCCCTTTGTTTCTTAAACTCTGTGGGCAGTCAAACTAAGATACTTAAATTGAGACGGAGGGAGATTTTTTGGATTGTTTGAGAAATATTACTTCCTCCATTTCAATTGATTTGGTTGGTTTTGATTTGTCACGGAGTTTAAGAAAGTAAAGACTTTTGAATCTTGTAGTCTTAAACTAAATATATGTAAAATGTCATTTAATTTGTGGTCTTAAACGTGTCATGTGAAAAGTTGGAATTAGATGGAAAGAGAGACTCTTTTAAATGGACTAAAAAGGAAAGTAACGCAAATAAATTGGAACAGTGGAAGTGATAATTTTTGCCTTCTCATTCAATCAATGGTCTTTGAAGCACAAAATTGAGTATATAAAAAGATCTCAACTAAATGATACAATGAAGCTCCTCCAAATCACTCACCTATGAGTGTTGAATCACCTGCATAAAATAAAAGTGAAGAAATGCAAAATGTAATTAGGAAAAACAATCTTCAATCTCTGATGAACTAAACATCAAATATCAAACATGCATGAAAAAAACTAGACTAAATTACTCATGATATGAATGTAGAAAATCCAACACTAAACCACCAAAAAAACTAAAAGGAAACAAATATCCACCAAAATAATAGGAAACGTTATAAACAACCAAATAAAAATTACAATGAAAAACTCACCAACAAAGTGCTCACACTTTGAATGAGGGAACACTGAGGAGTGGAAGAAATTTGAGGAACTCTGCAAAAGAGAATTACAAGTTAAGTGAGTACACGTGTTTGGATTAAGATCAAGTTACCAATTTAACCCTCCTAAGAATTCACGATCTTGAGATTACAACTTTCTTTACTTCTTGTACAGCCCCTTGTAGTAGTGTTTGTTCTTTCAAATATCATTTCTACTAGATAGCAAGGCACGGGCATTTTGCGTTACACTAATGAGATGGAAATAAAGAAAACATGATTAAACTAAATATTAACATATTATGCTTCGTAGTATATTATATTCGTTTGGGGAACAAAGTTATACAGTGAGCTTGCTAGAAAGACAGAAATAGAGAATTATAGGTGGACCAACATATGTATGAGATATGTTACAGTGGCATGGAATTTGAATTTTGGTAGTTGTAACTGATAACAAATTCAGTAGTTGTGGTTGATAACAAAAGTAAGTTGTTGCCGGATGAAACTCTTTCATGACCTGAAAAGAAATATTGAAGAGGATTAGTCCATAAAGGGAATGATTTAGTTACAAAAAATTTCACAATATTTGAAGGCTCTTTTGATTCAATTGATATCCTTAGAATACATATGACGAGAATATAAGTGAAAAAGGCTTACAGCAAAATCTGCTACAATATTTTCCACCGCATCAAGTGCCTTTAACGTGTCTTTTCTAGTACTGATAGACAACCTGCAGAATAAAAAAATAAAATTGGTTTAAAAGACTTCAAGCAAAAACACAATAGAAATCAGCAGAATGAATCTCCCAGGCCATCTACATTCTTAAAGAATGAATTAAGTGAGGCACCAAGGGCAGAAAGATAAGAATGAAAAACGTATGGTCAGGTGACATCGTAAGTACTAAAAGGAGGGTAAAACACAGCAAAAACCAGGAGAAAAATAAAATGAGAAACTTTTGGCATTCTTAAAAGAAGCTCCTATCATTATGCGAGGTTGTTTTCTTAATTGCCGACGATCCACTAACAAGGAAACTTCACTTTTGCAAGTGTCAGTACTGCGATCACTTTACAACCTCAATGATCATTCTTTCTCATCAGGCAGATACAAATACCAAGGACGCATACAGAACAGCCAATACATGCCCAAATAATAGCAGGTCTAACCATTTTTCACATATCATTTACATGATATTGGCAATATCTAACTGTCTCAACTCTATTTGGACTGCAAAGCAACTACTATAACACCCCACAAATGTAGAAACATAAATTTTTTTGTAGTAGATAAAATCAAGATTAATAATGTGATCAAATATCCCATCTTTCATGAGTAATATACCTCACTCAAAATGCTGCAGAAGTACTAAATGGCTATGTTTACGTTGCACAAATTTATTGGTTCATTGATACTTCTTATAGTATTAATATTGACTATGGTGTAAATGTGCACAAATGAGTAAAAAACATCAAAATGATCATTTTTCCTGGCAAGTAATAGAAATTTACAGTACTACTATTACCTGCCCACTACCATTCTCATCATCATCATGACTTCAAAAACGCATCTCAGATTCTTCTTTGCCTGCGTAAGTTGTGCTTTCTGCCACCTTAGCTCATTAGAAGATTTTTCAGGAAGTAAATCAATTGTGGATAGAAAAACCCATCCCTTGATCGTGTTCCCACAAAATGAACTCGATTAGCAGCAGATATGAAGTGTTAGATGGTAAATCGAAGAGAGAGTTTCCAATCAACTCTTCCTCTCTAATCGGTTATTATGAAACACTTCACATCGTAGTTTGAGTCGTCTATATCTCAAGTATATAAAACTATTTATTGTTAGATACCCAATATAAGGTACTGTCTCAACTTAAGTTTGAACATAAGTTTGGTTCCTTCACAGTCCAAATCAACTAAAAGTCTAAAACGTATCTACCAATCTTAGTTATTAAGCATCCTTATAAAATTTGTTTTAATTATGATACAACAAATGGAAACAGTAATCTTTCACAGTCCAAGTAAATTTAATCTAAGCATGCAACATACCAGAAGGTAATAGATGCTTGAAAACTATTAGAAGTAAAAAATCATATCAATGTGTTCTGCAATAGAGCTAGAGGACATTATTCAAATCCATGTCTAAATCTAATCGCAGGTACAAAGCATAAAAAGAACATGCAGCTCTAACTAACTGCAAAGAAAAGAGCATGTAACTGTAATTGACTTTTATCTTGCAACAGATAATGAATTCCTAATGTTTCTCATGAAACTAAGAGCAACCAAAAGTCTAATCTAAAAGAAGATGTAAACCTCTATATTCAGTTTGCTCTTCCTTGAGAGGATTTTCAGTTTCATTTTAAGCAATTTGGAGTTCCTCGATCTAGTTCTTTATTGAATTCTCAAATTCAGTTAAAGAATTCAACAAAATAAGATAGAGGAAAGGAAATAAAGTTACAGATGACAAGAGACAATATAAACATACTTCACAACAAACAATATCCAACAATGACTTATAACTCGGAGGGTACTCAAAAGCTCCATCAACAAACTTAACTCTTGGGACCCTTTCAATAGCATCATTAATTTGGTCACTTGAATCTTCCGAAATTCCAAAAAGAAAAAGTCAAATTATTGAGAATATCTGATACCTAAAAGGAACCACCACCTGCAAAATTGTACCAGTAAGAGCCTAATCGGTCATAAGGATGTGTCTTGTTTATTGCTTATGTGAAGACTATTGGAGGAAGAATTCTTTGAGCATTCTTGTGGAGCATTGTTCTTCCACTTTTTGTCTTTCAGCTTTTCAAAATTGCAGCACACCCCTATTTTACCTTTTAAAACATGAAAGAACTATGACACGGGCACTCTTCAATTAATTTTTAAAATTCTCAGCATAGGATTTATGTGCACTTTTATCAACTCTCAATGCAATTCTAATATGCGAAATGGTCCAAGCATGTAAATATGAAAGGTTCTTACTCCCATGTAGTCTAAATATTGTCTTTCTTATTCTTTTTCAGTTCTTTATTTTCATCCTTTATACCAAGAATAATTACCATTATACATTTTATTATTTGACATAAACATGTCCTGAGTATTGACCCACAAATCATAATTAATCTCAGAAGAAAAAGAGATCCACAAACAATTGGCTTGTATGCAAATAGAAGTTAAGGTGAAATTTCTGTTGGACTTGAGGATAATTGATACTACCACGGTTGCACATTCCTACGGAAATCACGCATCAAAATAGTTCAAGTTGCAAAGCAAATAACTAAGACATGGACATGCAACAACAGAAAAATAAGCTTCTCCTTATCTATTTCTTTAGCTAATAATAGAGCAGCTCCCTAAGGTCCAAGTAGTATAAGAAAGTAAGAGAACATACCTAGCATATCTATATCATCTCTATGTATTATTTCAAGGTATCAACAACTATTGTAGAGCCATCTCCTGATGCAGTAGGCACTATTTTCTTGCAGGACATTTTATCAGATATTTTATGTGCATCATTAGCACCCCCTGATCTTTCTCTAATCAAGAGCACCTGTCACCTGTGATGCCATTTTCTAAAGGACGATGAAGAACCCAAATATCAAACGAAAAAAGAAACAACCAATATGCATAAAAAATAAAACTATATCCAATAGTAGGATATTATACTTACTCACCGTAACATCTGAATCTAATCTCTGTCAGTGCAGAAGATTCTGATTAATCGTCAATATTCATGTTAGATTCAATCTTTCAATTTGCCTGTACATCTCTGAAAGAAGACTTTAATTAAATTTTGAAAAACCCAATTTCAAAGGGAAAACCTCAAAATCCTTCTAAAACTACAAAAGTAAAATAAATTACCATATGCAACACTTCATTGACGCAAAAGAAATAATATCAACCAAACCAAGAGCAATTAACTCGAACATATCTTGTCAGGTTCATGACTCTGCCATTACTTTCTGAGAAGCATTTTCACTCCCTTGTCACCAAGTAACTGTTGTGACAAGCTTTGGACCTCTAGAGTCTTATACTGATGCACATTATCAGATATCTCACCTTGAGGTAAACATAATGCTTAACTGACTCGTTTAGGTAGTGGGCAAACTTAGGATCCCGTAAGTTGATACACTCAAAATCAAAATTTAAATAAAGAAAATTCATATGAAAGAACTATAACGAGAGAACCTTAAAACTTCAAAGCATAATGCTTAGTGTAAGCATTGTGCCATCAGCCACATCTAGTTATAGATTCCTTAAAAATACATACTTTGAGCTCGTAGATTAGTGTTTCAGCAAGCATCCTTTTTGTTTTGTTCCTGACATTGCCATTTTTTAAATAATTTTGATGCTTTTCTACAGGTACTCAAACATAACAGAACATCAAGCAGCCATACAAATAATTATAATACAGGCAACACAAAGCAACAAAAGTAGTTAGCATCTTCTTTTCCCCTATCTGTACTAACAAAAAAGAATCATAGAACTCATGACTGAAACAGTAAACCATTGAAAAAAATGATCAAATCAAGCCAATAATCAAGTCAAATAGAAGGGGCCAATAGCTAAGAGAGGAATGAAATCAAATCATTAACCTTCCGATGGAACATAGCCAAAAACTATTGAAGGCGAATAATAGGACTTTTCAGCTTCAAAAGCATTGCCTAGACTCCCTCTAGAAAGTAAAAACAGATTTAAAGAGTAATGGAACGTAACCTTCAGTTATTTTCATACAGAGAAACTAATATAACATAACAGAGGCATTCTGGAAAGGTAATATTCCTTTGTTCACCAATTCAAAGCTCGAAGATTAAAATATAAAGCACTACCTCAAAGTAAAATCTGTAGTCTTAACATACCTTGTAGCTGGTAGCCGGATGAACCTAATATCAGCAAAATGGTTGCTCAGTTTAACAGCTGAGACTACTTGATTACTGAGTGAAAGGAGGAAATATAAAGTGTCAATTGGCTGTTTAGAATCTAAACCACCCTCCATATGTACTTTTCCTGGCACTCAGTAGAACTGTAGCAACCAGCTATCTGAAACTCATCTCATCACAAAGCATAGACGTAACTGCAACACCAATAACAATCTAATTTGGCGTCTGTTTTAAATTATCGAAATTAAACATACAAGCACTAATATGGCGTTTCTAACAATAGTAACCACAAGCCATACTCATCTGATCACCTTTTAAGAAGTCAATAATTACATATTCAGTTGGCACTTCCTCTAATCAAAATTTGAAATGGACACCAGACCTTCATCAGATGTTTGTAGAAACAGTGAATCAACTTGGTGGAGCAGACAGTAAGTGCATATAATATAAATTTCAATAAGCAACAGGAGGAGGATTTTTCATGAAGATAATTAACTGCAACATCTTCTATTGCAGAAGCCACTCCAAAATCAGTTTTAAAGCTTATGGGGATCGAAGGATTAACCTTGTACCACTTAAAGTGCACTCTTTTGATTTACATATGTATCTTAGGGAGGTAAAGTTTAATTTATCTCCCCTCTTATGTAAATTAGTCATATCAATAAATTTCTCATTTTATTAAAAGAAAAAAGTAACATTACAAACGCCAAGCTACTTAATCTTTCTCCGAAAGGAAAGAGATGGTTCCAAAAATTACCAAGTTTAGAGCCACTCTACAAAATTATAATAGAAAGAAATGTAATAAAAATATATGCTTCAAAAGAATTCTTACCTATCGAGTACACAAAATTCTTATTGAGTGGTGAGTCAGTAAATATAACAACCATTGTTACAAAAGAGAAGATGCATTCAGCATAAAGTACCTTATAATGGTCAAGCAGTTGTGACATTTTTTTTTTAGTTTGAGTGCTGGCATAACTAAATCTCCTGCAATCTCAAAGGGATTTGACTCCATATGCACTGTGCGTCACATTTAAAAATCCTGAAGCTATGCAAGTATTTTGCAAATCGGATAATAACATATAATGGAAAAATTAAAATTGGCAATATACATATTGGAAGTTTCCTGGAAATGTTGTTGAGTTCACCCAAAATGTACCTCCTTGCCTTCTAGTTCTTACATAAAGATGAAATCTCCAGCTTTTTTATTACTTCAGGCCGATTCTTCAATTGTTCTAGAACTATCATGGCCAGCTAAAAAGATTTCAAGCTGATTCTTAATACCCAAAACAATAGACCAGATGATGTGTTAAAAGGTAATTATATAGATTATCCTCTGTGCAATCACACAAGCAGATCATTTAGTTCTACAACCTGCGATGAAATAGAGCACCCATATATGTAAGAAAGTACCTTTTAAAAATAACTAACCACATATCCCGGTTGAATTTAAATATCAAATAAAGCAAGAGTACAAAAAATGTACATTGATGGCTTGTAACACGACTTACTTGTTTGGAAAAAGGAACTTCAAGTTATCCCAATTCCATGGTCACCTTCTCAAAAGTTTCAAGTTCAGCCCTCACAACCTGGCATAAAATATGAAGTTGCAGAATAAAGGAGATGACATGTGAATCAAAGTAAAAAGAGGCATGAACATTCAATACCTAAATTTATGAACATTCAATACCATAATTGTAGAGCGGAACTCTACTCGACTTGAACAAAAGTATCATAATCAAAATCAACCTTAGTACGACATCTCATTCAATGAAATTGATATGAATTACTCCTATCTTAAGTGGATGGGAATAGTGGCGAAATGATAGACTTGTTTATTAAATCGAGATTCATCTCGTTCAGAAAATGCTACAGCATATAAAAAGGACAATAAGCTCACTTTGAACTGCATTTTGCGGTTTATAGGGGTAAGTGTTAGCACCAAAGCGATTCGATGTCGATAGCCTAGACAAAAATATGTGAATCAGAGAAAAGTACCATTTGAACTATGAGGAAAGATAATATAGCCGTCATGCAAAATGTACCCAAGAATTATCTTCTTCCTTTCAGTTGCTTATTCACTTCTCAACCTTACACAAGCAGCACAGACAAGTAACAGGGTTGAATTAGTACCTTGTATATAGCACATCGAAGGTTTGTGTTTTACTTCAAATAGGTAAAGAAAAGGTCATTAATTTCCTTCATTCAATATCAATGTTAATGCAAAAATCAGTATTTTCACTTTTCAACTAAGAAACACAAGCACAGGTAAGAAGCCTTTTACGAAGAAGACTTTGAAATCTGCATTTGAAAGAGTGACTATCAAAATACCACAGAGTTGTGCGATAATTGTTTTATGCTTACAAAAATAAGTCAATTTCTTTTTAAATCTAGTCTCTAACAGCACATGCATGTACATATGTAATGCGCCCAGCTGAATGGCCGATATACTCTACCTCAAAAAAAAAGATTTAGAAATACGAAATTAAGCATACAGATTCACTCGAGGCAAGAAAGGTACACTTAATAAATAAATAAATAAATAAATAAATAAAATCAAACATAATTGAAGAAGAAAAAGCTTTTCACAACAAGCCCAACTGAAAGAAAATTTACTGTAACCCAAAACATGCAAAGAAAAAACTTGTGAGGACAAATATTAGCAATCATTCACCCAGCTCAACCAACAGCGAAAATCCAAAAAAGCAAAGAGAAATTTACCAAAAAAACAACCATCTGAGAGCTAATATACTATTACCCAAAAAAAAAAAGTACTATAAAATGAGTATTTATTCCCAAATCAAGCAAAGAGCAAAACTTACAGAATTCACAATGTTAGCAAGAGTCTTGGGAGCGGAAGGTGAAAGATAATTTTTTTGTTTTTGTTATGAGGGTGGAACCTTGAGGAGAAAAAGAAAAAGAGTGTCGCTGCTTTTGGTATCAAATTGATGGAAAATAGTATAGTGAGGTCTACATAGAGAGGGAAAGAAAGAAAACAGTAAAGCTAGGGCTCAAATTTAGTCTCCATCGTTGTTTGATAGGGAGAGCTCGGAGCAGAGACGTGAAAGAGACGAAGAATTAAGTTCGTTCCAGAAGAAACGGGGAGGAACTGAAATAAGTGGAATAAGAAAGTCGGATTCACATATTAAATGATCGTAATACCTTCGTGTACCTAAGCCTTCACTTATTATTAATACTAGAAATATGCACTCAAACCTCCGTAAAAAAATTTTGGGTCCAAAACCTTTTAGCTGCTATAGCGACTAATTGTTATATACTTATAATAATATTAATTTGACATTTAAATAATATTTGACAATTATAACAAGGTCGGCTTAACGGTAATTTTTTTCATTAAATTAAATGTAGTATACTTATATTCCTCGTTAATTCTAATTTTTCCTTCTCTATTTACAATAATTTCTCTTTCATGTTTTTAGTGATTTTACTTTCGAATTTCAACTCGTTTTTTTTTTAAAAAAAAATTAACTACTTAATTTTGTCATGCTTGATTCATGCATAAGAAAATAAGTACATTTATGGGTCATCTTTTTAAACCGAGAAATACTGAATGCAAGTGATACAAAATTAGGAATTTTGTCGGATAATAGGCCCGTTTTCTACCTTTCTACACTAATTGATTATGCTTTTGCCTACCACAGAGTTCAAAACTGTGATATGTGTGCTCTTACCCAACAACAACAACAACCCAGTGAAATCCCACAACGTGGGGTCTGAAGAGGGTAGAGTGTACGCAGACCTTACTCCTATCAATGTAGGACGGCTGTTTCCGAAAGTCCCTCGGCTCAACAGAAAGCATAAAAAGAGGTCACATAAAGGCTAAGAAATTCAAAGCGATATGGAAATGAAAATAACGAAAGCGACTAAGCCATGATGAAGCAATTTGCAAAGGGGCAGTAGCTATCACAGATAAAATAAGATAATCGAAGTACAAGAAATAACAAATAGTAGCAGAAATCAAAGCACAAGAAATTATATCGCGATAATGCGACTACTAATATGAAAGGATAAACGATACTATCTACTAGCCTTCTACCTTAATCTGAGTCCTTCATACCCTCCTATCTAAGGTCATGTCCTCGGTAAGCTGTAACTGCGTCATGTCATGTCTAATCAACTCTCCCCAATACTTCTTTAGCCTACCCCTACCTCTTCTGAAACCATCCACGGCAAACCTCTCACACCTCCGCACTGGGGCATCTGTGTCTCTCCTCTTCACATGCCCAAACCATCTCAGTCTCGCTTCCTGCACCCACTAGACCAAAAATCTAGCGGTGGTTCTTTTGTGTGTTTACGAAATATGTTTAAGGCCTTTTTAATATATTTTGGCTTTAGGTCACCAACATGATTGAGCCGCCCTTGATTATAATTTTTTTTTATCATAAATAGTGTATTGAAATATCAAGATATTTAGTCAAATTTCTAGACTTATTATTGGTAATCTTAATGATTTTATTTATATAAAGATGGTTAATTACTATATTACCAAAAAAGAAGATAATTATTATAAAAGGTAATTTTATAAAGAGTGTACTGTTATAAAGTTAGTTGTTACCGTTATAGGTAAAGTTTTACTTATAGAAAGGTAAAATATAACATAAAAATCTGTTCCGAGACAAAGTTGGTTGTTATAGTAAGACGTTGTTATATAAGGACGTTATTGTAGAGAGATCTGACTATAATAGAAATAAGGCGGCGCCCGTGCTCATTTTTTTTTTTTTGTGTGTATATGTTTTTTTTTGTGTGTGTGTGTATGTGTATATATGTAGTCCTTTAGTAAAATGTCGTTTTTTTTTTTTTTTTAAATAGATTTCACATGAGACAATAGTCATTTAACTATATCCATAATATTTAGAAAAAATCATTTAATTATTTTCTTAATATTTAAGACTTCAAAATCAACTAAATATAATATTTTAAATCCTTTTTTGTTTGAGCAACTCTTCTGTATTTGTACCAAGTACGATACTTCTAAAATAAAGGTAACACTGAAAAAGTAGGAATTTTCGTCTGTAAACACCTAATTTTTTATCATACCAAAAGTTTTTTCGCCATTTTTAGCATCTAAATATTTTCTAGATTTAATCTTGACTTTAGACCTTCTTATTTCATTTTTAGTAGGTTTTTATCAGAGAATTTGAAAACTACAAAAAGAGTGTCATTTTTAGAATATAAGTTTTGTTTTCATTTGCAAAAAAGAAAGAAAAGTTACAAAAATAGGTTTCTCTTTTTTCTAGTATTTAGTTAATTACTTTTGAGTTTTTCCTTAGTATAATTACTTAGGTTTTCTCATTTTTAGTTTAAAAATAGTTGATTAATATATCTATCGTAGTATTTTATTTATCGCTTTAATGAAAAAAAAAAGGAGAAACCAATGACATGTTGCCACATGTCAAAAATTCAATCCTATCCATATTCATGACATGTTTCATTTTGTAGATAAGAATATCCTAATGATACAAAAGACATTTTAGAAAAAGTGATCAAAAATAGAAACATTATATAAACACAATAACCTACACACAAAACTTGACCCGCAAGAGCCATTAGATTTTTCCTAAGAACCTACAGCTGCAAGAACCCTTCTTCTGGAAGCAGCCTAGACGTAGAACACTAATCAGTAGTCACACACCTACTGATTAGTGTGACTTCATCTTCTCTAATCATCCTCCCCATAAGAGACAAAAATGATTACATACAAAGGGTCAAAATTAAGGATGGCATAGACACACATCCCATGCACGATTTGGAGGTCAAAAATAAAAGATACTCACCGGTCACTAAACCCACCTGAATTAGCCGCATTCCAGCACTAAAATACCATGAAACCACCATTTTCAGATAGAATCGAGGTCGTCGATTGAGGTTTTTTCGGCTAGCAGTCTCCTTCGGAGCTGTATCTGGACTCTTTCTTAAATCAAAGTTCGGAAGAAAATTTTGAGCGACAAAAGGTTCATCTTTTATACTCCCTCCGTTTCAATTTATGTGAACTCATTTAACCGGGCACGACATTTAAGAAAGAGTGATAACTTTTAAAACTTGTGGTTCAAAATAAGTCTTGAATATTTGTGTGACTGTAAATCATTTCATAAAGTAAATTTATTTCCAAATTAGGAAAAAGACCATTCATTTTGGAACGGACTAAAAAATAAATAAGTTCACATAAATTCAAACAGAGGGAATATTTTTTTTGCTGCAAAAATTTCCTTCTCATTTAATTATGCGTATTTTATGTCTTAAATGAAATTGATAAGCAACTTTTGAGCAATAATGTCATGTACTATGAATTTCTGTTAGTTTCCAGGTATGCATAACATAGCATAGCATAGCTAAATGTTCTGTTTAATGATGCTTTGTGAGATTGGAGTCCAATGTTTCATTCGGATTTGTTTTAAAATGAGGACTATTTAATAAAGCCTATGAATACGATTTATCAAAGTTGTTGGTTCTGTTTGTTTCTTGTGAAGAATGATTTACCAAAGGTCTTCTCTGTTGATTCTGTTTTCTCTTTAATAAGTTGCAAGAGGCTTAAACATTCATTTATTTACCTGTATTTCTTTTCTTATCTGAATGAGTATGCTTCGTTAAACTTTCTTATGATGTGTTAAATCTGTTGAGTTAATAATTACTTTTAAGTACTGGATGTTTAAATAGTTTTGTAGCTATTCATCATGAATGTTAATCCTGAGAAACAGAGAAATTTGAGTTGACATTAGGATCTTCTCATCGTTTAACTGGATTTTAAGTTTCTTTTTCCTTTACTGCTATTTGCTAGCAATTTCATCAGCTAGTGTCATATTTTAGTCAATGTTCCTTTAAATAATGATGTGTGGTATTTGTTTAATTGCATTTATTCACTGGGAATTTTTATAGGGCTTTTGATGTTTACGAGCACTTTATTTCAACAATTAATCGAATGAGAAATTTTAAAAAGGGATAGGATGTTGTAACGAGTTACAGGCTTCGGGATAAAATAAATGATTGCTTTGACCCTAGACCGAACTTTAAGACCCATTTTTAATTAGTTAAATATGCGAGGGAGCGAGAGGAGCTGCGGACTAATTCAAGGCTTGTTGCGAAAAGAAAAAAAAAAGAGTGAAAATAATAAAAAATAAACGTCTCGGATTTAAGAGACAAATAATCCTTTTAACGGTAGACGCATTTAGGTGCACTTAAAATGTTTACCATGTGTTCGGTTATGGTCCTTGGTTAAACATTAATTAACACTGTAAAGGGTCATGTGTGCGGTTACGCTCCTTGACTTTCTAATAAAATGGGTTGGCCATGTGTGTGGTTACGGTGCTTGGCTAGCGCAAATCAACAAATCCCAAAGAGTCTCGTGTGGGGTTACCCTCCTCGACTCCATTTTTAACTCAAAATTGTTAGAAAAGTGTAATCAATTTGAGTTTAGCCATGTGTGTGGATACGCTCCTTAGTTAACTCTTAATGATTTAAAAGAAGTTGATTTAAAAGAAGTTTTGTGCGGTTACGCTCCTAAGCCGATAATATAAGTCACATTTCTAAGCTAATTTTAGGTAATTAAGCGAGTAAGGCAAACACACTTTATCCAAGATTAATTTTAGACAAGTATAGTCAATAAAAGCGACCGTGCTAGAACCACGGGACTTGGGGAATGCCTAATAACTTTTCCCCGGTCAACAGAATTTCTTACCCGATCTTTTATTTTACCGGACCAATATTAAATAAAGTCATTTCCTTTTGATTAGGGATTCATAAGGTGATTTGGAACACCAAAACTCAATTTCAAGTGATGACTCTGTAAATTAAATAATCTTTTCTCAAAACGTCACTTTAATTGGAAAAACCCTTTAATGATAAAACTCGTTTGTCCTTCGGGATGAAGTGGGGTGTGATATCTCTGGCAGCTCAGCTGATGATAGCCAGAATTCGAGCTTTATAGATTGACTTGTATATGGCTTGCTTTATTTCTCAGATATATTCTCTATTTGTTGGCCTAATGTGTTCTTTTCCGCTTATTTACCGCTTTGATATTATGTGGTTGTATATGTAAACTGTCTTCTCTCACGCACCCTTCTGAGTCTCTGAACACATTCACCACTGTGCACTATGTGTGCGGTTACGCTCCACAAAATATTCTGTCCTAGATGAGCCTGTGTGCGATTATGCTCGTGGTTCAGGTTTATTAGTCACATATGTTAGGCGGGGTTGGACCATTAGTGAAGCTGAAAAAGCTCTACTACCGGCAATCTGAACCTTTCCCGGCTCGAGTTGTCCACTCGGATAAGCCAGTCTATACACTTTCTCCTTCAGGATGTCAAACCTAGCAGAACAAACCACAAGCAATATTATCCCTAGTAGGCTATGCTTTATTTGCATCATGTGTGTTTGACCTGGTGACACTCAGCACAGGGGCCAGGTTCGTCTAGGACAGGTACCCCTTTTATCAAACCAACATGTGCATTGTATGTGCTATTTGGAATATTATTTGGAAGACTTTCCTGATTGTTGACCGGTATTAGGCTAACCAATGAAACAAAAGAGAGAGAAGAGTTTCTATGATTTTTACGCCTGTCTTGCTAAAAAAAGGGAGTTCAACACAAGAATGAGTCTTTCAAAACCAACCCTTTTCTTAAAAAAAAAAAAAATCTGAACAAACTATGCACACCTAATTCTCGTTTCGCTAAGATACGTAGGCAACCCTCTATTACGACCCATTTGCGAGTCATTAGAGCACCCACACTTTCCTCCCTGGTGGGTAAACCTTTCCCTTAATCACATCATTTAAAAGAAAGACATACAGACATAAAGACAAAAAATATACCAAGTCATACCATATATATAAGTAAATGCGGAAGTACTAAAATAACTACAACCCCAAAACTTAGTCTGAACGCACACAAGAGCTTCTAGTATTTAATACAACATCTTAAATACTGGATGCAAGTCTCAAAATACATAAATAGAAACTGTCTGTGGAATACAAAATAGACAGATAATCATAGGAAGGGATCCAGGGTTGCAGATCCGGCAAGTGGCTCACCCTAAGATTCGCTGATGGAAAGCCTCAGAATCACTCTTGAGGTCGCAAGCAAGGTCCTGGATCAAACTCTGCACTCAACAAAAAGTCAAGTAAGATAGTATGAGTACAATACTAGTACTCATAGGCATCATAGGCCTACAACGATTAGATAACGCATATAAGATGAAGAAATCAACAAGTACGCAGATAAGGCAATCAAGTATAGTCACTAAAGCCTACTTCAAGTATAAGTCCAGAATGAGTATATCAAACGTCAAATAAGCAGTCATGAGTAAATGAATGAATGTAATGCAGTGCCACACAAGGCCACACATGCCAACTCTCCACTCTCGTACACACATGCTAAGGGCTATGCCTCAAAGTCATCACCCATGGGGGACCCACGAAGCCCATGTACCAAATGCCACACAGGCTATCATTGTTACCATTTACCACACAGCCTATCATTGTTATCATTTGCTACACAGGCTATCATTGTGTTACCATTTGCCGCACATGCTATCATTGTTACCATTTTCCGCACATGCTATCATTGTTACCCTTTGCCCCACTTGCTATCATTCTTTCCATTTGCCACACAGGCTATCATTCTTTTCAATTGCCACACAGGTTATCATAACTTTCTCACCATCGTAACCAATCATGTATGTAAATGGATGGTATGTCAATGCATGGAATCAAATAATACAACATCACAAATCATGGAACCAATAGACGCATCTCATGAATGGTGAGCACAACTCAAGTCATTAATACATAATCCTTCCCTTTTCATGAGATAAGTGAGATATGAAGTGACAAGATAAATCAACCAATAATCACAACTTCGTAGCAAACATGGTGACAAGCCCACATAACAACATCCATACCAAGCCAGTGAAGTTATCACCACAACCATGCCCAAAGGCCTATCACGTTTTCCCCATTGTCACGAACAATCAAGCCAACGCCTTCCTTTTGCGGAGAGCCTCTGAACGATCGAAGTCTATCAAATAAGTACTCTACGTTAGAATACGAATCTAAGGATACCCATATTGCGATACTTCTAATTTATACAAAAAAAAGGACCTTAAAAAGTGACCCCAGGCCTATAAGGGCAAAACTAGAATTTTATTAGCAAATTAGTTCACCCAAAGCCTTATTAGTCTTGTCACGACCCGACTAGGGGCCGCGACGGGCACCCGGTGCTAGCCCACCCGGGCACCCCTTAGCGTACCTTTACACTTACATCTAGGTGAGCCACATATTTAAACATACATTTCTATTCATCAATCATACTAGTCTCATTGGACAACAGTACCTTTATATCATCATTGACATCTATGCCCATATCAATGTACATAAGCCGACAAGGCTAACAAAAGGAAATCCAAAATATAGGCCGACAAGGCCAAACACATCTAACCACATACACATGTCTACGAGCCTCTAAGGAGAATGTGTCATATCATATAGGCGGGACAGGACCCCGTTATGCCTATAATTATGTACACAAAAGAATAAGTACCCAAAAGCTATAACTCCGAATGAGGTGGAGCTCTGCTACGTAGTCTCTGAGAATGTAGCTAAGGATCAAGTCCGTCTCCCTGGGCACCTGCGGGTATGACGCAGCGTCCACAAACAAAAGGACGTCAGTACGAAGAATGTACTGAGTATGTAAAGCATGATCAATATCAATATAGAAGCATAATAAGCAACATGAGAATTAGCATAAGATGGGAGATAGTGGAATTATCGTCATAAGCACTTACTTGCCTTACATAGGAACTTTCCATTTCGAGTGCGTGATTGTGTACATACATCCGTTTCCATATCCATATTCATATCCATACTCATTTACATACCCCTGTTCACATTCATATCATGAACATATTCTTATTCGTAATCGTATCATATTCGTATTCATACTCATACACATATTATTTACATAGCATACCCGACCACGAAGGTTCGGTGTTTCACGTACCCGACCATAGCTAGGCTCGGTGGTCATACATACCTGGCCAACCAAGGCTCAGTGTTACACATACCTGGCCCTACCAAGGCTCAGTGTTACACATACCTGACCCTACCAAGGCTCAGTATTGTCCGTACCCAACTGCAGTGGTGTGCGCGCGTTACATAAACATACATACACATTCTACCCGGCCTTATAAGCTCGGGGTTCCATAATAGCCATGCATAGATACATATACATAATAGCTCATAAGCATCTTTACTATTATCATCACTATCATCATCGTCATCGTTATCGTCATCGCTACTACCATTATAGTCGTCATCAATATCATTATCACTATTATCGTCATTTATTACATCTATCTTTATAGGCTTACTCGTCATCGGAGGAACTTAGTACAATCGTAATACGTATCGAGGATTGTGAGCTCAATAGCTCGAAAGATAGAATCATTTGAAGGATATCATAGTCTTATAGAAGATTTAGATGGTTGGCCAAAGAACCATGCCTTATGTAAGAAGGGTTAGCCTTACATACCTTCCCGTTCAACTATTTACCACTTGCACGTTCTCCTCCGAAGCTCACGTTTCTACCTTCATTAAAGTCATACTATCATTAGAATCGATAGCTAGCATACACGACTAAAACTAGAGAAAATCGGACAACATCTCCTTTATTTATACGACATTCCTCCATATCATATATCAACTCCCAATCGTCAATAATACACTCACAATATCATAACAATAGTTTCTATTCATCCACATTATCTATATTTCTCACTTCGCTTCCATTCACCCATATCCATGGTCATAGCACACGACTACGTACATTCACATACATTGCCTATCCCATGTCCTCAACATCATTTGTAACATATTTATATCACAACACATCAAGAATCATGACTCAATTCAAACTATTACTCAAAATGTCACTATTCCACATTCATGACCCATTTTTCTATACTCTTCTACAATCCAAGTATTTCAACTCTCAAATACCTTAAACAACATAGAAATACCATAAATCTTACCTTAGATGTTGTAGGAACAATCCTTGGTTGGTAATACTTCACTTGAGCAAAAACCCTAGTTCGTCTCCAATGAGATTTCTTGTCTTGAATGATCTTTAATGGGTTTTCTTACACTTGATTCACTTAGTTTATGTTGTTGATCACTAATACCTCTTGAATTCTTGTGGAATAAATGTAGAGAGATGTTTTAGAGAGAAGGGGTGTGATATAGGAATGAAATGAAATAAATCTTGAATCCCTTATTTAATGAACAAAACTGTCCCCGACCAGATATACGGACCAACATACGGTCCGTACATTTCATACGGGCCGTATGTTTGGTCTAGAGAAGTATGACATTCTGGGCTGATTATACTGTCCCAACATACGGACCGTATAATTTATACGGCCAGTATGTTTGGCCGTATAATCCCCAGTGATTCCGAAGCTCGTTTTCGTCGACTCGTTGATCTCCCATCCTTATGGAACCTTCTTAGCACTTGCTTAACACCTCAATGCCAATCTAAGGGACGTTATCACTCTTCTCCAAGACATCATTAGATCCTCGTTATGTCGTTACTCGTAATTCCTTCCCGATACCTATCGTATGCCTTGCCTTCTCTTGGCCAACTTTCTCCCCCTTTCTCAAACATCTTTGAAATCTCAACTAGGGTCGTCGAATGTCATTTCTTACTTATTAAAATACCGTATACTCGTACTCTTCACTAGTCTATTCACTTGTGCATCAACGGAAAATTTTCCGAGGTGTAACAAGTCTAAATCCAAAAGACCCAATTAAAAATCCATAAAATTGATCCTCAATTTCAAGAAAAACCCTCTCTTAGGATTTAGAGCTAAACCCCCCAATTTCACAAACACAACATGATCACAAGGTTAAATAAAGGATAGACTAGTAGGAAATAGAAATTTCGAGTTTAGAAACTTACCTCCAAGAAGAATTGAAGACTAAACACTTGAAATCTCCTCCACAAGAGCTCTCAACCCAAAATATGAATTATGAAGTCTAGGTTCATTTTTGGAAATAAAAACGATTTTCTGATCTCTGTTAATTTCGCTTCTGCGGACCTTTCCTAGCAGATGCAGGTTCACACCTGCGGAGAAAAGGCTGCAGATGCGATGTTACACCTCGAATATTTTTGCGTCGTTCGCGTCATAAGCAAACTAATGTAAGCTCGGAGAGTTCATAAAACTATTATAAGGCTAAGGAATACTTTTAACAAGTGCTAAGCAAGTGTCTAAAGGTTTCGGGATCTAGCGAATCGAAAAAATTAAGTTTGTCGAAATTTTGAAAAAACTTGGCAGAATTGTGGACAGGAATTCTGGTCAAAATTGAGAGAGGTATATCTCCGAGAATTTGAGGAGTTATGGAATGCATAAACAATATAAATTGATGTTCATTGAGTGTAGTTTCCAATTCAATAAACCGTTCATCGATACGACATCGGAGTAGAAAGTTATGGGCGTTTCAAGATAGGCTGCCAGATGGCTTCTCCGCAGGACCCATTTGGAAGGTGGTGGAATCGACTTCAAGGGGTATAAATACCCCCATTCCCCTCATTTTATCATCATTCTACACTCCTTTGAGTTCTAGAAACCTCCATAAATATTTCTTAAACATTTATAGTCCCTTAGATCAAGAATTCAACAAGATTACACTAAACTAGTTCATGAAAAGTGATTGTTCTTGCTTCTACTTGATGTTGTGGTGAGTTTGGTCTTGAAGAAAGTTGGTGTGGCTAAAGTTATTCAAGTATACCGTATGTTATTCATCTTGAATTTGATATTGAGTTATTTTTGGAGGATTTTAATGGTTTAAACTGAAGGAAAACATAGTATAAAGGTCGTAGTTGATATGTTAATGTTGTTGGCTTATGGACTAATTTTCGAAGGAAGTCTTGGATGGATTTGTATATGTTTGTCATGTAGTATCTTGATTATGTTATTGTTAATGTTGTTATTGATGTTTGGGGAGCTGTTTTGAAATTGGTTCGGAGTAGATAATATAGGGGAAATGCTGTCTGAATTCCGTTAACTTATTAACCAGCTAAGTTTGAGTATGTAAATGTTCTTATGGCCTGATTGTTGCATGAATCATCTTGGATGTAGATTTACAGGCTCGGAAGGTAGACTTTGAGTGGCTAAATAAGCAGCAAGGTATGTTAAGGTTATCCCTTTCTTTCTTAAGACATGATCCTACTGTTATGAACTTTCACAAATGATTCCTCTCATAGAAATGCTAGAAGCTTATATTCTTGATGTTCTCTTATGATATCATTGATGTTTACCTCATCTTATGATTATTGTTCCTTCAAGGTGAGATATGTTCATGATGATAGCTCCATACTGATAATAGGAGGTACAACGACCTTACGTCACTCCGATGAATTTAGAAATGTGTTCTCAAGGAGTGTGTTGTAAGACATGAATAGTATGCTAGTTATAAGATTCTCTAATGAGGTACTTAACGTTAGAAGGAAGGATTATGATGTATCTAGAAATTGATTAAGGATTAGTTAATCAGGAAGAAGTCTTAATGGCCCGAAAATGTGTTTATAAGTCTTATGTGATCATGTAGGCATCAACAGATAAGTAGTGACCATCACGGGTGTATAAGAGTTACTATGTTAGTTATAAGATCTGTAAGAGGGCATATGCTATTAGAAAGTAAAGCTCATGATGTATTTGTCAGGTAGTCAAGGTTGGGTCAATTCAGAAGGTGTTCTAACAATTTAGAAGTACGTTTATAAGACTAAGGGTTACATAGAAACTAGTAGATAAAGAACGAACGCTAGAAGTATATAAAGGGTACCCATAGGGGATATTGTGCATATGCTTTTATATCCGGATCGGGTTGAACGTTCTGCAACACATGCTTTCATATCTAGATTGGGTTGCACGTTCCACAACACATGCATTCATATTTACCACTGGTCGATGGCCAGTTGGGCAGTTATTACCACCTACTACGACTGGTCGGGTAGATATGTATTTACCACCATGCTACGACTGGTTAGGAAGTTATTACCACCAAGCTACGACCGGTTGGGCAGTTACCACTGATCAATGGGGCAGTGCGCTCTACCATCAGGCGATAATCAGATGGGTAGTTACCACCGTGCTATGGTCGATCGGGCAGTTATCACTGATCAGTTGGGCAGATAGGACTAGGATGGTAAGTAGGTCAGAGACACTGTATTGTACATAGATGTAGTTAAGCACAGTAGAGAATAGAGAGACATACATGCTAGATTCGCATTGGTAAGTCAGAAATGCCAGGTTGATTCTTATCCTTCTTCTTTGCAGTATATGTTTATTATGTTACATTTTTTGTCTTACATACTCGGTACATTTTCGTACTGACGTCCTTTTATTAGGGGCGCTGCCTTTCATACCCGCAGGTCTTGAGATACAGGTTGACAGATCTCTCAGTAGCTCAGTAGGCAGTGTCGTGGCAGTCCACTTGCTGCAAAGTTGCTTTGTGAGTCAGCATGATTGCATATGCCTTTGCATGGGTATAACGGGGCCCTGTCCCGACCACGTTATGTCATGTACTCCAGTAGAAGCTTGTAGACCATATATACAGTTAGATGTATGTGACAGTCTGGTCCAGCTTGTATACTTGGGATTAGTTTGATGATGTATGTATATTATGTTTTGGGCTTGTGTCTCATACAACTTATGTATATATGAGTTAGCATTATGGCCCACTCAGCTATGACTAGGAGTTGTATGTATGTGGTGCTCGGAAGGTTAGCTCCGGGTGCCCGTCATGGCCCTCCGGTTGGATTGTGACATGCGGTCTCCACTTAATCTCCCAAACGCGCAGGTGTGAGAAAGCGTACGCATATGCGGCTCTCCCCAAGCCCACCATATCTCGCATCTGCGGACCAAACCCGTAAAGGCAGGCCCGTAGGTGCGGTCGCATATCGCAGGTGCTGTCACACCAGAAACTAGAAATTTTTTGTTTTCACTATGTCCGGTCCAACACCTAGAACTCATTTGGAACCCCACGAACACAAATCAAACATGTTAACTCATCAGAAATCACGCTACGAATTCCCTTACGCACTCGAATTTTCAAAAAAGAGGTTGCCTTGATCGGGTGTTGACCCAAGTCAACTCCAACCAACCCAAAACCAAGCTTCCAACCAACGACCCAAAACCCAAAAGGATGCCTTAGGACCTGATAAGTTGTGTATTTTTGGCTTTTTATGACCACTACTTATCTCTTTTTGGGAGTCTTTTGAAGCGTTTGTCTGTATTTCTACTAGGTTGTTTCATGTTTTCAGGTTTTTGAGTCAAGGACGCAAAAAGGACAAAATGATGAGAAAAAGAGAAAAATGTTGACATGCGATGAGTATGCGGACGCATGTCTGTCATGCGTCCGCATACTCGGCATCAGAAGAACTAGTGAGCAACACAGTTTTCACAAATATGCGACGAATATGCAGGACCACAAACTTGATGTGCGGTCGCATATTTATCCTTCCACGAGCCAGTGAGTGGAGCGAACTGAGCAAGAGTGCAAAGAGTATGCGGCTCCGCCAACTAATTTGGCGCTCGCATAATCCCATGGGAGACAACAAAAATGCGGCGATCAACAGAGAGTATGCGGGCGCACACTCAGTATGCGGCCACACACTTGCCCTGCACGAGTGCATTAAAAGCCAGTTTTTCACTTTTTGTCCCCCATCTATAAATACTAGTCCTTGGTTGCTGTGTTGGACATTGAATATTCCCTACTTTTCAGTTTCTATTGTCTTTTAGCTCTAAAGTGGAGCATTGAATACTATTATTGTGGAAGCTTTTAAAGAAGATTCTCCATCTTTTTGTCATCTTCTCCATTAACGTTATTGTAAGCTCCACGAATATTCTCTTTGCTACTACTTTTTATTTAATGATTATGAGTAGCTAAATCATTTAGCTAAGGTTGTGGGACCAAGTGTATTAGTTATGTGATTGAGTTTTTGTATTCAACTTCCATTTATGTGTATTGATGTTTTTCTATTTACTCTTCATTCTTTAATGCCATTTAATGGTGTACAACATTATTTGTGCCTAGTCACTTCTCTTTTGCTTGAGAAAGAAGGGGAAGTTAGGAAAAGAGTAAATAGCAAGGATTTGAGGCTTATAAACCTCATCTAATAACTTGAGTTAGAGATAAGAGAGTTACTTGAGATAAAATGGGTGTTCATATTTTCTACATTCTAAGGCTTGAGAAAGCTTAGTAATGATCTTTATCAATTTGGTTGAGAAACTTTTGATAAGCTTGTGTATCCCATATTTAATTACATCTACACATATAAAGGAGTTGGATTAATACCCAGTTGCATTACTTTCCATTGGAACCACAACCTTAGTACCTTTAGTAATTGTTAATTTAAAACCAAACATTTCTCAAAAATGATCATGACAAATATTAAAACCAAACACTTTAAACATTCCCGTCTCTCGAAATATTGGCTATTAGTCAAGCGTACGATTTTATTTCTTCATTGTATTCTCTGTGGGATTCGACCCCAACCTTGTTGGGTTCTATATTTGACAACGACCGTTTACTCCTATTTTAGAGGTGTAATTTGGGCGTATCAAATTTTGGCGTCGTTGCCGGGGAATACGGTCTAGAAATTTACTAACTAGTGTTAAATTTTACTTTTAGTCTTTATTTCTCTTCTTATTTTCTTTTGTTGTTCTGTGTTGTGCAGGCAATATGGCCAAGGATGGTAATCCTATTCAAAATCCACCAGTTGCAGTCGTCGTAGAGGCGGCGGGAGCAGGCGATGCAATCGCAATTCAACCCCTGCCTCTAATTGGAAACTCGTGTTTCCATGTGACCAACACCATGCTACACCTGCTCAACACTAACGGCCTATTCGCCGGTCTACCTAAAGATGACCCGAATAGGCACCTTAAGAACTTTCTTGGGGTATGCTCTACAAATGTGCATCCGGGCATCTTAATTGAAGCAGTCAAGCTACGACTCTTCCCGTACTCCCCAATGGGGGAAGCCACGGGTTGGTTAAATGATCTTCCATCCGGGTCCATCACTACTGGGGAGGAATTGATCGAAGTTGTCACGACCCGACTAGGGGCCATGACGGGTACCCGTGGCTAACCACGAAGCACCACTCGTTCTACTACTCATCATACTCATATAATAAGAAAATAATTTTTCATTTGGAAACATAAATACTTTTATATACATAAGCCTTTCGGCTATCAAAATGATAATATATATATATACACAATAGCAACTTCGTGAGACCATATAACCTACACTGCGTATCTACGAGCCTCTACTAGAGTGTTAAACATAGGGACAGAACAGGACCTCTTCGTGCCCAAGATATACATATGTACACAAAAGAATAATTAAAGGCACCTCCGGAATAATGGAGTGCTCTCAAATCAGCTACTGGCTCCTACGAGTCTGGATCAAGATCACCTCCCTGTCTACCTGTGGGCATGAACACAGCGTCCAAAGAAAACGGACGTCAGTACAAAGATTGTACTGGGTATGAGAGGCATAAGTAATAATAACATGTCAATGATATACAAGAAACATTAAGTAAGGAGCAACTGTAACTGACTGTCCATCATAAAGAAATAATGTATGCTGGCTTACTTCATAATCGTCGTTATGTCATGTATGCAGAAATGTATAAGTGCACAAGCTGCCTGTCCATATAGGTACGGTGTGATAATAATTAACCTGTGTCCAGGCCTCCCGCGTCGGGGGTATAAGCTGCCCACTCCTGTGGTGTGTCTGCCCGTCCATATAGGCACGGTGTAATATCATCAACATATACTCATCATAATGCATGTAAAATAACCCAAAGATAGCTATAGTTTATCGAGATAACCTAAGGTCGTGAACCCCCGATTCCATTATGGAACATTTATAAGTATTCTGCCTCACCTTGAAGGAAATAGTATATAAGGTGAGTGTATACAATAAATGGCATCACTAACTTTATGGTATTCTGCCTCACCTTGAAGGAAATAATATACAAAGTGAGTGTATTCAATAAATGACATCATTATCTTTAGGGTATTCTGCCTCACCTTGAAGGAAATAATATATAAGGTGAGTGTATACAATATACGACATCATTCACTCTATGGTACTCTGCCTCACCTTGAAGGAAATAATATATAAGGTGAGTGTATACAATATACGACATCATTCACTTTATGGTACTCATAATATATCTCTCATCTCATATGGCTATTCATGGACATAGGCTATTAGTTTTTCCGGAATGTAGAAGATTCATGGGGAAGAAAGAAGAATCATGCCATCGGATTCATGCCATAGAAAGAAAGGACTAGCCTCACATACCTTTTACGTTTAACTAATCTATCGCTTGCTTGTTCTCCTTCAATGCCCACGTTTACACCTTCAAGAGAAGTCGCATGAACATTAGCCAATCGATTACTTAAACGTGCTTACTAAAGCTAAAGAAAATTGGGCAGCATTTCCTTTGTTTCTACTGCTTTCCCCATATCATATTTCCACTCCCAACGTCAATAATAACCTTCCTAATATCATCATCATTATTCAATTCCCACAATTTACTCCCATGGTCATCCATTGTCATAATCATACTACAACGTTACATTCATTCTCATCTAATTTTTCTCTCATACTCCTAACATCATTCATAACGTGATTACAATCTCAACATATCAAGATTCATGATTCATATTAATCTACTATTCACAATTGTCACTAATCTTATCTTTTGTAATCCATTTTCCATTTTCTTCCAGAATCCAAGTGTTTCAACCTTTCCATACTTTAAACAACATGGAGAAATGATGAAACTCACCTTTGAATGCATAGGAACGGGTTTTGGTTGGCAATACTTTACTTGGAGAAAACCCTAACTTCACTCCCAGGAGAATTCTTGACTTGGGGGAACCCTAGTGAGCTTCTTGCACTTGATTCACTTGAATTCTTGATATTGATCTTAGCTTTCCTTTGAATTCTTGTATATGAAGTGTGTATGGAACCCTCTAGAAGCTTGGAGAGAAGTGGTGAAGTGAGGAGAATGAATAAAATGAAGTGGGATCACATTTGAATACTTGGAATAACTCAGCCCGTCGGGACTTATATGGACCACTTATACGGTCCGTATAACATTTCACGGGCCGTATAAGTGTCCGTGGTTCACCACCATGGAACACATAGTTGCTGTTGGGTTATACGGACCATTAGACGGTCTGTATAACATTCCACAGGCCGTATAACATGGTCGTGTAACTCACAGTTTTTCCGAAGTTGTTCTCATCGTTTCGTTTGATCTCCAATCCTTATACAACCTTCTTAACACTTGTTTAATACTTCATTAATGATATAAACATCCCCATAACTCGCCCTCAAGGCCTTGCCAAACAATTCTTAACGCATTAATTTACGAAACTTTTCCTAAACCTCACTTATACTCCACTTATCCTTATCAATCCTTATTCCATCAATTCATATAGCTTCAAGATCTTAACGTACGCTTTCTAAGACCACCAAATATTCGTCTCATATTCTTAAGAACTTCCTGTTACCCTCATGCTCGCATTGGTTCATTCACTATGCGACGACATGAAATTTGCAAGGTGTAACATTCTCCCCCCCTTTTGGAACATTCGTCCTCGGATGTTAAACACTCGGGAATTCTACGAAAATTTTGCCAGAGTTTCCCCTGTAATATGGCACTACCATCCTGTCACAACAACCCATAATAGCATTGCCTCACAGGGCCACAACACAATAGTAATACAAATCGGTCACACACGACCTATATGCATGAAAAGAAAGCGTACATACCTCATGATCTTGGTGTTTTGTCGTGGATCCCTTCTGGAGGCTGAAATAAGTGTGGGTATGTGGATTTCATTTTCTCTTCCGCTTCCCAAGTCATTTTTTCTTGGTTGTTATTTCTCCACAAGACTTTAACTGAAGCTACTTCCTTATTTCGAAGTCTTCATACTTGCCTGTCTAAGATGGCAATGGGCTCTTCTTCATATGCTAGCTTTTTTGTCACCTGAGCATCATCTATTGGGACAATTCTCGTAGGATCTCCAACACACTTGCGGAGCATCGAGACATGAAAGACTGGATGGACTGATTCAAGCTCTGAAAGTAAGTCCAACTCGTAAGCTACATGACCCACCTTGCGGATAATCTTATAAGGTCCAATGTATCGAGGACTTAACTTTCCTTTCTTGCCAAATCTCATCACCCCTTTCATTGGCGACACCTTTAAAAATACCCACTCATTAACCTGAAATTTCAAGTCTCGCCGACGGTTGTTTGCATAAGATTTTTGGCGACTTTGGGCTGTCAACAATCGGTCTCGGATCACCTTGACCTTTTCTACCGCTTGCTGAACCAATTCAGGGCCTATTAACTGTACTTCTCCTATTTCAAACCGTCCAATAGGGGATCTACACTTCCTTCTATATAAAGCTTCATACGGAACCATTTGGATACTGGAATTATAGCTATTGTTGTATGCAAACTCAATAAGGGGTAAGTGGTCATCCCAGCTACCACCAAAATCGAGTATACATGCTCGTAGCATATCCTCCAAGGTTTGAATAGTACGTTCGGCTTGCCCATCACTCTGCGGATGAAATGCCGTGCTAAGCTTCACTTGAGTACCTAGACCTTCTTGGAAGGATTTCCAGAACTTGGCTGTAAATTGCGCTCCTCTATCTATGATAATGGATATTGGTATACCATAGAGTCGCACAATTTCTTTAAGATACAACCTTGCATAATCATCTGCTGAATATGTGGTTTTGACTGGAAGAAAATGAGCTGCTTTCGTGAGTCTATCCACGATCACCCATATGGAATCATACTTGCCTCGGGAACGAGGTAACCCCACAATAAAATTCATGTTAATCACTTCCCACTTCCAAGTAGGGATTTCCATTGCTTGCAATAATCTTCCTGGCTTCTGATGTTCGACTTTCACTTGTTGGCAATTCGGACATTGGACTACAAATTCGGCTATGTCCCTCTTCATGCCATCCCACCAATATATCGACTTGAGATCATGATACTTCTTGGTTGCACCTGAGTGAATAGAATACCGAGAGTAATGGGCTTCTTCTAGAATTCGACGGCGCAATTCTGCGACATTCGGAACACATAGTCTGCCTCGGTATCTAAGAATTCCATCCATGGAAACTTCAAATGGGGACTTCTCTTTTCCATGAGATATGTCTCTGTAATGGCACAAGTGAGGATCTTCATACTGACGCTCTTTCACTTCTACATTCAGGGACGAAACTGTGGGATCATTTATATCAATTCCTGCATTACCCGAATCAATTACACGTACTCCAAGGTTAGCTAATTGGTGGAGCTCATGAATTAATCCTTTCCTTTCCGGAGGAACTTCGCATAGACTGGCCATTGATCGGCGGCTAAGCGCATCGGCTACTACATTTGTTTTTCCGGGGTGGTACAAAATATTCACATCGTAATCTTTCAATAACTCTAACCACCGCCTCTGCCGAAGATTCAACTCCTTCTGTTTGAAAATGTACTGAAGACTCTTGTGATCTGTATAGATATCAACATGCACACCATATAAGTAATGTCCCCACATCTTTAATGCATGAATAACTACAGCTAATTCGAGGTCATGAGTTGGCTAGTTCTTTTCATGTTTCCGCAGCTGTCTCGAAGCATGAGCAATGACTCTACCGTGCTGCATTAACACACATCCTAACCTAACGCCAGAAAGCATCACAGTACACCACATAACCATCTGACCCTTCTGGAAGTGTTAAGACTGGAGTTGAGGTTAATAAGTCCTTCAACTCTTGGAAGCTGCGTTCACAAGCATCATTCCATTGAAATTTAGCTGACTTCTGGGTTAGCTTCGTCAATGGGGCTGAAATAGAGGAAAATTCCTCTACGAACCTTCTATAGTAGCCTGCCAATCCCAGAAAACTACGGACTTCCGTAGGCGTCATAGGCCTTGGCCAAGTTTTCACAACTTCAATTTTCTGAGTATCGACTCGAATACTATCATCTGAAATAACATGGCCTAGAAATGTCACAGAATTCAGCCAAAACTTGCACTTTGAAAATTTTGCATATAATTCTCGGGTTCGAAGAATTCCAAGAACAATACGTAAATAATCTGCATGTTCTGATTCTGTGCGAGAGTATACCAGAATATTCTCAATGAATACTATTACTAATAAATTCAAGAGTGGCCTGAATACATTATTCATCAAATTCATGAACACTGCCGGAGCATTAGTCAATCCAAACGACATCACCCGGAATTCATAATGGCCATATCTCGTTCTGACGGCTGTTTTGGGAATATCTTCTTCTCTAACTCTCACTTGATAATAGCCCGACCTCAAGTCTATTTTAGAAAACCACTTGGCACCCTGTAGTTGATCAAACAAATCATCAATCCTTGGGAGAGGATATTTGTTCTTTATCGTCACCTTGTTCAATTGCCTATAATCGATGCACATTCGTAGGGAACCGTCTTTCTTTCTCACGAACAAGACTGGTGCTCCCCACGGTGATGAACTGGGCCTAATAAACCCCTTCTCAAGCAAATCTTTCAACTATGCCTTTAGCTCTCTCAATTCTGCCGGAGCCATTCGATACGGAGGAATAGAAATAGGCTTGGTGTGCGGCAACACATCAATGGCGAAATCAATCTCTCTTTCTGGAGGAAGGCCTGGAAGTTCATCTGGAAATACATCCGGAAATTCATTCACTATCGGAACAGATTGGAAAGTTGGCGACTTTGCTTCGGTGTCATGTACTTGGACTAAGTGATAAATGTAGCCCTTAGCTATCATCTTCCATGCCTTAAGGTAGGAAATAAACATACCTTTCGGAGATGCTGCATTACCCTTCCATTCAAGCACGGGCTCTCCCGAAAATTGAAATCGAACTATCTTCATCCGACAATCAACATTAGCATAACATGAGGCCAACCAATCCACACCCATAATCACATCGAAATCTAACATTTCTAGCTCAATTAAATCAACTTTGGTCTGGCGATTGCATATCACAAGTACACAATTTTTATACACCTATCTAGCTATCACGGGATCACCAACCGGAGTAGATACCTCAAAAGGTTTGATTGGCTCAGGTTTCACCCCAATACGACCAGCAACATACGGTGTAATATAAGACAAGGTAGAACTCGGATCTATCAATGCATACACATCATGGGAAAACACAGATAATGTACCTGTAACCACATCTTGGGAGGATTCAAGATCCTGTCGTCCGGCTAAAGCATACACACGGGGCTGAGTGGCACCTGAAGTAGATGCTCCCCCTCTGCCTCTACCTCGACCTGCCAGAATTTGGGGAGTCTGCCTTACCGGGCGCACTGAAGATGAACCAGCCACTGATCCTATGGGCTGAACCCCAACTCTACCACTCATCGACGGGCAATCTCGCATCATGTGCCCAACCTGGCCACAGGCATAGCAAGCATCTGAACCTTGACGACACTGTCCGGAATGCAATCTACCACACTGGCTGCATCGCGGTTCTGGGGTCTTCTCTGACTATAATCTCCCCTAAACTGAGAATCTGAGGCCCTTGGACTCTGAACCTGTCCTGAACGAAAGGAGCGATTGAATCTCCTACCCGTAATTCAAGGAGGCGCACTAGTCACTGACTGGCCTGAGTATCTAGAATGTGTCTGCCTTGATCCTCCTCTATAATCACTGCCTGCCCCCATAGATCTGGCCCTCTTACTTTGCCTCCTATCAATATCACGATCACCCCTTTGTGGTTGTTGTCGTCCCTCTAAGTTCTGGGCATGGGCTTGTATTCGGGAAATATCCATCCCATCTTGCAATGAAGCCGTCAAACAATCCTTGAACAAATATGGCCCCAAGCCACTCACAAACCTATGTACCCTGTCTCCCATATTGGTCACCATAGTCGGGGCATATCTAGCCAACGAATTAAATTGAAGGCTATATTCCTGGACACTTATATTTCCTTACTTTAAATTTAAAAACCTATCCGCTCTAGCTCGATGGACCTCGGGCTGCAAATAATGGCGGATGAAAACATTTACAAATTCTTGCCACACAGGAGGAGGTGCATCTTATTTTCTTGATGCTAGCCAATTATTGTACCACAATACCGCCACATCTCGGAGTTTATAAGATGCCAACTCCACCGATTCAGTCTCGGAGGCATGGATAATTCTCAATGTTCTTAGCATCTCATCAGTAAAACCTTCCGGGTCTTCATCCGGCTTTGACCCAAAAAACTCCGGAGGATTTAAGCTCATAAAGTCACGGGCTCTGGTACTAGCTGCCCTATCACTTGAACTCACATTCTGCCGTTGTGCCTGGGTGGCAACTAACTGTGTCAGTAGATGAATGGCCTCGGTCACTTGTTGACTCGAAGCAACCGGTGGAGGAATTGGAGCTGAAGCTCCTCCTTGTTCTTCCACATTGGGCGGGGTGGAGGAAGCATTAGATGGGGCCTCGTTATATGACTCGCCCTCTTCTACATTCATTGACGGCTCTCTTTCCACCCGCCTTTTCATTGTAGTCTTGCCCGTTTGGATGGCTGTAACTTTCCCTTTTGGCGGCATTTCTGAAATCATAACACACTATTAAGAGGGGAAAATCTTATAACACAGCTCTATCGCACGATTTCTTGAGATGAAAGATGGTGATTTTTCCTAAATGGCCTATAGCCTCCTGTTTATTAGCGTGACGCGCAACACACCACAAACAAAACTTTACTACACACGGCTCGTAGACACTTCCTAGGACTGAACTGCTCTGATACCACTTTTGTCACGACCCGACTAGGGGCCGTGACGGGTACCCGTGGCTAACCACCGAGCACCACTCGTTCTACTACTCATCATACTCATATAATAAGAAAATCATTTTTCATTTGGAAACATAAATACTTTTATATACATAAGCCTATATATATATATATGTACAATAGCAACTTCGTGAGACCATATAACCCACACTGCGTATCTACGAGCCTCTACTAGAGTGCTAAACATAGGGACGGAACAGGACCTCGTCGTGCCCAAGATATACATATGTACACAAAACAATAATCAAAGGAACCTTCGGAATAATGGAGTGCTCTCAAATCAGCTACTGGCTCCTACGAGTCTGGATCAAGATCACCTCCCTGTCTACCTGTGGGCATGAACACAGCGTCCAAAGAAAATGGATGACAGTACAAACATTGTACTGAGTATGAGAGGCATAAGTAATAATAACATGTCAACGATATACATGAAACATCAAGTAAGGAGCAACTGTAACTGACTGTCCATCATAAAGAAATAATGCATGCTGGCTTACTTCACAATCGTCATCATGTCATGTATGCAGAAATGTATAAGTGCACAAGCTGCCCATCCATATAGGTACGGTGTGATAATAATTAGCCTGCGTCCAGGCCTCCCACGTCGGGGGTATAAGCTGCCCACTGCAGTGGGGTATCTGCCCGTCCATATAGGCACGGTGTAATATCATCCACATATACTCATCATAATGCATGTAAAATAACTCAAATATAGCTATACTTTATCGAGGTGACCTAAGGTCGTGAACCCCCGATTCCATTATGGAACATTTATAAGTATTCTGCCTCACCTTGAAGGAAATAGTATATAAGGTGAGTGTATACAATAAATGGCATCACTAACTTTATGGTATTCTGCCTCACCTTGAAGGAAATAATATACAAAGTGAGTGTATTCAATAAATGACATCATTATCTTTAGGGTATTCTGCCTCACCTTGAAGGAAATAATATATAAGGTGAGTGTATACAATATACGACATCATTCACTCTATGGTACTCTGCCTCACCTTGAAGTAAATAATATATAAGGTGAGTGTATACAATATACGACATCATTCACTTTATGGTACTCATAATATATCTCTCATCTCATATGGCTATTCATGGACATAGGCTATTAGTTTTTCCGGAATGTAGAAGATTCATGGGGAAGAAAGAAGAATCATGTCATCGGATTCATGCCATTAAAAAAAAGGACTAGCCTCACATACCTTTTACGTTTAACTAATCTATCGCTTGCTTGGTCTCCATCAATGCCCACGTTTCCACCTTCAAGAGAAGTCGCATGAACATTAGCCAATCAATTACTTAAACGTGCTTACTAAAGCTAAAGAAAATTGGGCAGCATTTCCTTTGTTTCTACTACTTTCCCCATATCATATTTCCACTCCCAACGTCAATAATAACCTTCCTAATATCATCATCATTATTCAATTCCCACAATTTACTCTCATGTTCATCTATAGTCATAATCATACTACAACGTTAAATTCATTCTCATCTAATGTTTCTCTCATACTCCTAACATCATTCATAACGTGATTACAATCTCAACATATCAAGATTCATAATTCATATTAATCTACTATTCACAATTGTCACTAATCTTATCTTTTGTAATCCATTTTCCATTTTCTTCCAAAATCCAAGTGTTTCAATCTTTCCATACTTTAAACAACATGGAGAAATCATGAAACTCACCTTTGAATGCATTGGAATAGGTTTTGGTTGGCAATACTTTACTCGGAGAAAACCCTAACTTCACTCCCAGGAGAATTTTGGACTTGGGGGAACCCTAGTGAGCTTCTTGCACTTGATTCACTTGAATTCTTGATATTGATCTTAGCTTTCCTTTGAATTCTTGTATATGAAGTGTGTATGGAACTCTCTAGAAGCTTGGAGAGAAGTGGTGAAGTGAGGAGAATGAATAAAATGAAGTGGGATCACATTTAAATACTTTGGAATAACTCAGCCCGTCGGGACTTATACGGACCACTTATACGGTCCGTATAACATTTCACGGGCCGTATAAGTGTTCGTGGTTCACCACCATGGAACACATAGTTGCTGTTGGGTTATACGGACCATTATATGGTCCGTATAACATTCCACGGGCCGTATAACATGGTCGTGTAACTCACAGTTTTTCCGAAGTTGTTCTCGTCGTTTCGTTTAATCTCCAATCCTTATACAATCTTCTTAACACTTGTTTAATACTTCATTAATGATCTAAACATCTCTATAACTCGCCCTCAAGGCCTTGCCAAACAATTCTTAAAGCATTAATTTACGAAACCTTTCCTAAACTTCATTTATACTCCACTTATCCTTATCAATCCTTATTCCATCAATTCATATAGCTTCAAGATCTTAACGTACGCATTCTAAGACTACCAAATATTCATCTCATAGTCTTAAGAAATTCCTGTTACCCTCAAGCTCGCATTGGTTCATTCACTATGCGACGACATGAAATTTGCAAGGTGTAACAGAAGTATTCCTCAAGAAGTTCTTCCCTGCATCCCGGATGTTGCAACTCCGTGACGAAATCAACAACTTTCGTCAACTTCTTAATGAGGCTCTCCATGAAACTTGGATTCGTTTTAAATAGAAAGTTAAAAGCTGTCCCAAGCATGGGTTGCCCGATAGTGTGATTCTATAAACTTTTTATAGTTCTTTGGACTCGGTCAACAAATTCGTGGCGAACAACATTGCGGAAGGATCTATTATGGATAATTCTTATGCCACAGTTTGTGAATTGTTGGATAAATTGACCGAGACTAATGAAGCGTGGCATACTAGGGAGTTGGAAGTAAGTGGAGGAAGTTCCTCCAAAAATGTGCTCACTCGTGAGATGATCAATAAGGAGGAAAAAAGAGATGAGTCCATGGCAAAACTTATCACCCAAATGGATCTCCTTACAAAACATGTCATGGGTGGTGGAAGCAAAGCGGTGAATGCGTTAGGATCTTGTGAAGGGGGTTCTCCAGATAAGCAATGCTTCCAAATGTATGATGAGGAGGCAAGTTATATCAACAATCAAAGGGAGGGTTCCCAGCTAAACTACCAAGGTCCTAATCAAAGATCTTGGCGGCAAGGTCAAGGGAATCAAGGTTGGAACAAGGATCAAGGTAACTCGAGTTTGAGAGATAATCGCCACAACAACCATGGGGGTTACAAAAACAACTACAACAATCATCGGAGTTCAAATCCATATGTCCCTCCAAAGGAAAATCAACAAAACTCTAGTTGACCACCTACTAGCGACCCCCCTAGTTCAAAAATAGAAGATATGTTGTCAAGAGTGTTGAAGAAAGTGGAATCCACCAATACCTTTTGCAAAGAGATGAGAGATGAAGTGAAATCAATGGGGCAAGTTGTAAGTTATCACTCCACCTCCATTAAACAATTGGAGTCTCAACTTGGCCAAATATCGGCTATCCTCAACCAACGGCAAAATGGCACACTCCCTAGTGATACAGTTTCAAATCCAAGGACTGATGGAGATCATAAATGCAATGCAATCACTACTAGGAGTGGCAAAAACACTTGGGGATGAGGCATTGGTGAAATATGATGTGGTGGTTGAGGATGAGAAAATCATTGAAGAACCCATCGTTGTTGAGGAAGAAGTGACTCCAAAGAAGAAGCGGGCTAGTCTTGAAAAGCCCATTATTGTGGAAGGCGGTTCAGAAATTGATGAAGCTCCAAAAGTGAAGGAAGCGGTAGAGGAGGTGCCAAATGCTTCACCACCCGTTCCAAAGCCTTCTCCTACATTTCCTCAACGATTGGCAAAGAAAGCGGATGATGGAAAATTTCTCAAGTTTATAGAGAGATTGAAAGGGCTTTCAATTAACATTCCCTTAGTGGAAGCACTTGAGCAAATGCCAGGTTATGCCAAATTCATTAAAGATCTTGTAACCAAAAGGAGGCATTCTAGTTTTGAAACGATGGGAGTTACACAACGTTGTAACTCTATTGTGACAAAGGCCTTGGTTCAAAAGAAAGAGGATCCGGGAGCTTTAACAATCCCTTGCATAATTGGAATGTATAAATTTGGCAAAGCACTATGTATATTGGAGCAAGCATTAACTTGATGCCGTTTGCTATTTTCAACAAATTGGGGTTGGGCACTCCCCGATCCATAACAATGAGATTACTAATGGCTGATAGAACCGTGAAGAGACCGGTTGGTATCCTATATGATGTGCTTGTGAGGGTTGATCGATTCATTTTTCTGGCCGATTTTGTGATCTTGGATTGTGAAGTTGATTTTGAGGTGCCTATAATCTTGGGGAGACCTTTCTTGGACACGGGGCGTGCTCTTGTAGATGTGGAGAGGGGTGACCTAAAATTTAGAATGAATAATGAAGAAGTCACTTTCCATATTTGCAAGTCAATGAAACAACTGGTGGATATGAGTGTTGTGTTAGTTATTGATACAATTGATAAAGCCATGGATAAAACCATTGAGCATGAGCATGTGGGTGATATGCTAGCGGCGGTGATAATGAACTATGAGGGGGAAGACGATGAAGAGTTCAAGGAGACGGTTAATGCATTGATTGGGTTGGGGTCATACCATTACAATCCAAAGAAGCTTGATCTTGGTTTAGAAAACCGTGCAACTCCTCCCGCAAAGCCTTCATTATTGAGCCCCTTTTCTTGGAACTCAAACCTCTTCCTTCACATTTGCGGTATGAATTACTTGGTCCTAAAAACACATTGCCCGTGATTATTTCCACCCGGTTGACGGATGAACAACAAAAAAGGTCATTAGTAATCTTGAGAAGATATAAAAAAGCTATTGGTTGGTGTATTGCGAATATCCAAGGGATTCCGTCCAGTATTTGTACTCATAAAATTCAACTTGATGAAGAATGTGAGCCAAGTATTGAATATCAAAGGAGCTTGAACCCTCCTATGCAAGAGGTTGTGAAGATCGAAATGATCAAGTGGTTAGATGCCGGTGTTGTGTACCCTATATTGGATAGCTCTTGGGTTAGTCTGGTTCAATGCGTGCCCAAAAAGGGTGGAATCACCGTGGTTTCAAATGATAAAAATGAATTGATTCTCACTTGCACGGTCACCGGATGGCGGGTTTGCATGGATTATCGAAAGTTGAACAAGTGGACAAAAAAGGACCACCTTCCATTGCCATTCATGGATCAAATGCTTGATAGGCTTCCGGGAAGGGATTATTATTGCTTCCTTAATGGCTATTCCGGGTACAACAAAATCACCATTGCCCCCGAGAAGCAAGAGAAAACCACTTTCACTTGTCTTATGGGACCTTTGCTTTTAAGAGAATTCCCTTTGGGCTATGTAATGCACCCGTAACATTTCAACGTTGCATGATGTCTATTTTCTCCGACATGGTTGTGGAGTCCATTGAAATCTTCATGGACGACTATTCCGTGGTAGGGGACTCATTTGATAAATGCTCGGAGAATCTTGCCCAAGTATTGCAAAGATGTGAAGAGACAAACTTGGTTCTAAATTGGGAGAAGTGTCACTTCATGGTGAGAGAAGGGATTGTCTTGGGGCGCAAAATTTCAGAGAAGGGGCTTGAGGTTGACCAAGGTAAAATTAAGGCTATTGTCAAGCTTCCTTCCTCAATCTCCGTAAAAGGTGTTCGTGGCTTCCTTGGGCATGCTAGTTTTTATAGAAGGTTCATCAAAGACTTCTCAAAAATAGCCAACCCTCTATGCAAGTTGGTGGAGAAGGAGTTAAAGTTTGTATTTGATGATGCGTGCGTGAAGGCATTTGAGGGCTTAAAAGAAAGACTCACATCGGCTCCTATCATCATTGCACCGGATTGGTCTCAACCCTTTGAGTTGATGTGCGATGCAAGTGGATTTTCCATGGGGGCCGTTCTTGGTCAAAAGCGGGAAAAGATCTTCCACCCGATTTACTATGCAAGCAAGATTCTAAATGGTGCCCAAATGAATTACACAGTCACCAAGAAAGAGTTGCTTGCTATTGTGTTTGCTTTCAAGAAGTTCCGTGCTTACTTGTTGGGAACCCATGTGATTGTTCACACCAACCATCCGGCTTTACGTTACCTCATGACAAAGAAAGATGCTAAACCGAGGTTGATACGTTGGGTCCTTCTTTTGCAAGAATTTGACTTTGAAGTCAAAGATCGAAAAAGTTGTGAAAATCAAGTAGCGGACCATTTGTCTCGCCTTGAAGAGGGTGGGTGTCCATTGGATGGTCTTGAAATAAATGAATCGTTCCCGCATGAACAAGTGATGACGGGGTCATATGATATGATTCCATGGTATTCCGACTTTGTAAACTATCAAGCTAGTGACATTATGCCCGAGGATTTGAACTTTCACCAAAAGAAGAAGTTCTTGAGTGACGTCCGGAAGTTCTATTGGGATGAGCCATATCTATTCTGGGTTTGTGCCGATAACCCGAAGTAGAAATGATGCCCATCATTGAAGCGTAACACTCATCTCCGGTTGGTGGACACCATAGTAGTTCAATAAAGGCGGCCAAGTTCTTCAAAGAGGTTTTTACTGGCCTACCATCCACCAAAATGCTTATGACTTTGTGATAGCTTGTTAACAATGTCAACGCCATGGTAGCATCTCAAGAAGGCATGAATTCCCAATAACGCCGATTCTTGAGGTAGAGTTGTTTGATGCTTGGGGGTTCGATTTCTTGGGTCCTTTTGTGAGTTCCTATAATAACAAATATATCCTTGTGGCGGTGGATTATGTGTCTAAATGGGTGGAGGCCGTTGCGATTCCTAACAATGAAGGAAAGTGTGTCACCGCGTTCTTGAAGAAGCACATCTTTACAAGGTTTGGGACTCCAAGGGCTATCATTAGTGATGGTGGTAGTCATTTTTGCAATCGATTATTCAAGGCACTTCTTGAGAAGTATGGAGTAAAACATAGAGTTGCCACCCCTTATCACCCCCAAACGAGTAGTCAAGTGGAAGTGTCGAATCGGGAGATTATGAGCATCCTTTCCAAAACTGTCAATGCCAATAGGACCGATTAGTGAAGGAGGATGGATGATGCTCTATGGGCTTACCGGACGACATACAAGACACCAATTGGCATGTCTCCTTATCAATTGGTGTTTGGTAAATCTTGTCACCTTCCGGTGGAACTTGAACATAAAGAGTTGTGGGCTTTGAAAAGATTGAACCTTTAATGGGGTGACACTTCGCAACCAAGGATGGATAGAGTAAATGAGTTACATGAATTCCGATTTTGAGCCTACGTGAGCTCCTCCATCTATAAGGCCCGCATGAAGCACTTTCACGATAAAAAGATCTTGCAAAGATAGTTTAGCCCCGGGGATTGGGTGTTGTTGTTTAATTCAAGGCTCCGATTGTTTCTGGGTAAATTGAACTCTAAGTGGTCCGGGCCTTTTGAGGTAGCACAAGTGTTCCCACATGGAGCTATTGTGCTTATTGCCCCGGATGGAGAGCATTTCAAAGTGAATGGGCAAAGGGTGAAGCACTACCTTAGTTTACCTAATGAAGAAAAAACACTTGAGGTCGCCTACCTTAATGACTCTTAAAGGGGATAACACTGTCGTGCCGCGACGTAAAATCAAACACTTCTTAGGAGGCAACCTAAGTTTTTAACTCTTTTGTTTTTCTTTGGGTGCTAAGTGTGCAGGAAACAAGGTTGCAAGGAGAGGTGGTTGAAACATAAGAAAGAAAATTGATAAAACAAAGTTGGCTGGAGTTGCGGCCTATATGAGAGACCGTATCATGAGTTGGCGGCCGCACACTCCAGCCCAAAAAGAGGCAATGAGTAAGGCAAAAATGGCAAGTTGGCAGACCTTATTCGATCTCGCACTTCTAGTATGCGGCCACATACTTGTCCGCATCTGCAAGAAGGGACCACGTCAGGTAAGGCCACTTGCGAAGAGTGTGCTAGACTGCCAACATAATGTGAGGTCGCACAATCAACGCAAAGTGGCGTGAATATAAAAAGGCGGCTGCTCTCTTGTTGTTTTTTCATTTTCAAAATTTTCTGTTATATCCCATATTTCGTACAATCGGACATTTCCAGATAATCGCGATAAGCTAAGGGTAAGACTATATTTTTGATCTTTTTTAACACATAAGTTACTTCCGGATATTATTGGTATGGAAATATTAAGGAAGGCTAGGGGTAAAAAGGGAAATTCACAAGGTGGTTCATGGAAATATTGAGGAAAGGCTAGGGGTAAAAAGGGAAAAATAAAAGGAAGAAATTGGTCATGAAAATCACATATGGCCGTGTGGCTTGTGTGGACCCCACTCATGGCTTGGCCAATTGCTTCAAGCCATGAGTAGGGCATGTGTATGCCTTGTATTTGTGGGAACTATATATATATATATATATATATATATATATATATATATATATATATATATATATATATGTATGTATAATTGACAACAAGCAAGACATATTCATCCCTTAAATTTAGAAGCTTGGAGAAGAAAAAAAAAGGGGGGAGAGCCATATTCGGCCATAGCTAGCCGAACAAGAACTTAGAAAAAAATTGATCAAAAAATAATTTTCTCCTACCAATTCAACCAATTGGAAGGTCTTTATTAACGTGGAGTAGTTGGTGGAGCAAACAAACCACTCATCGTTTTGCAACTTGCGACCCTAGCCAAGCTAAGAAGTTAAGTGGGAAGGTAAGGTTTAATTTTCTTTTACATGTGTTATGGGTGATTTGTACATGTTGTAGTGTGTAGAAATGAATGAAATTCATGAAATTGTGTGTGTTGTGTTGTAGCCGTGTAGGTGTTGGTGTTGTGTAGAAGGGATGAATTAATTTTACTTAGTATTTTAGTTGTTGTTGTTGTGGATTCTATGATGCAAATGAAGGTTTAATGGTTCAAGTTGGCATTGTAATTGTTGTGGGTTGTTGTAGGAGTTAATGTAATTTTAAGATGGTTTCTTGTAATTATGAGAATGAAGTTGCTAATGTGTAGATTGTTGGTGTAGTTCATTAATTTGGAAGAAAGGAAGGTGTTGTTGTTGTTCTTATTGAGTTTGGAGGATTTCGGATTGTGTTGTTGTGGTTAATTTGAACATAAATGAAATGCCGTCGAATTGTGTAGAAATGGTTACCGGCGTTAGAATGCATTCTGAATTAATCGTTGAAGTTGTCAATGTGGTTGTTGGTATTGTTGTTGATGATTTGGCCGAGTTAAATTCTCGGGGTTTGTTGTAATTACAGGGGAAATGCTGCCGAAATTTGTATAAATGAAGTGTTAATTTAGGATTGGACTCTTAAGTGTCTATAGTTAATGTTTGGTATCTATTATATTGTTGTAGATCTTGCGAAAGCCGGGACTTAAGTTCGGATTAGCTTAGGAAGCGGACAAGGTATGTAAGGCTTACCCTTTTCTTTCTTTTGGCATGTCCTAGAGCTAAGTAAGGTATGATACTCACCTTGGGGTAACTCTACTCTTTAATTCCGAGCTTGTTTACGGTTCTTATTCACTTTTTGACATAAGCATACTTGGTATAGTCGAGCTTACTGTATGATTGGATAACGAATAAAGCATAAAGAGTTCCTGTTTCTAAAAGAGTTGTACAAGTATTAATGTCCCTAACTTTCGTAGACGGTTTCGGATTGTTTTGAAACGTTGGTAGTGGTTTCTGTAGTAAATAAGATCCATAACTTTCTTATACTAACTCGGATTGACTCGAAACATGTTTATGATCCTTCAAATGTCGATTAGTGTACTTCCCTGTCGAGTCTTAAAAATTGATTTATATGCGTATGGTTTCTCACTACTCTGCTCGTGGATGCCTCAATATGCTTTTCACCGAGTCCCGGGCCGGGTATGTTATCGTGCATAATTTCACTTCATAGTTCACCGAGTCCCTCACTACAGGGCCGGGTACGGTATATATGTATATGTATATGATGGCATGATGAGATGATGATATGTTATGGCGGCCAGGAGGGCGTATGATGACTTTATTCACCGAGTCCCTCACTAGAGGGCCGGGTACGGTATATATATATACATACTCATGATGATATAATAGTATGCTGACATGATGACATGATTCTATCCACCGAGTCCCATAATGGGCCGGGTACGGTATAAGATAATAGTATGCATGATTTTGTTTCGTAATGCACAGGTACAGCAAATTCTTTATTATCATACTTGTCTCCTGGAATCTCTATTTCAGTTATGATCTTCCTAATTGCATTCCATGCCTTACATGCTCTGTACATATTCCATACTAACCCCTTTTCTTCGGGGGCTACGTTTCATGCCCGCAGGTACAGACGCTCACGTGGGTGACCCGCCTGCTTAGGACATCTATCCTGCTACTTGGAGTGCTCCCTTGTTCCGGAGCCCATACTTTTGGTACAGATCCTTCTATTGCACATATATATATATGACTATTTCAGGGTACGGCGGGGCCCTGTCCCGCCATATGATGTTGTTGTTACTCTTAGAGGCCTGTAGACATGTATGTGGGTCATGGGTCATTATTGTCCAGTTATATTAGTATGGTTTACGTTTGGCATTTCCTTACACTACGATAACCTGACCGGTTTGTGTGCAGTATTATAAGTAACGGTTTAAATGATATATTGTCTTGTATGTATGAAAGTCCTTGATATGCTAAACGCAAGTAGATTTTGGCTAGTAAATATGTACGAGTGTCCATCTCGGGCACTAGTCACGGCCTATGGGGTTGGGTCGTGACATTTTCTCTCTCCCTTCCCCCCTTTTGCGAAGTTCAAACATCAACACTCGCCTTTCCCCCCAAAACCGTCCATCTCCACTGCACTCACACCCACGCACCGCCTCCTTATCACCCACCCCCAATCTATGCTAAGCTTGCTTGGAAATCGCCTGAAGCCATTCTTCATTAAGCATTCATAGATTCTTAAGGTACGACTGAAACTCTTTGATTTTCTTGAAAATCTTTGTGCTAAGAGTAGAAGATATGCCCTTAGATTTTAGTTAGGGGGCTTGAATTGTTGGTTTCGATTGTATGGCTATTTGTTGGCCACTCGACTATGGGGGAGGGGTTGTGGTGATTGATTTGCTAATCGGTGGTAATGAATGGGGCTAACTGTTTAAATTGATTATGGGTAGTGTAACTCTTGCGTTGGGGGTTCATTTAGGGGGGTTTTTATGATTTAAGCCATGAAAATAGCGACGGGGTAACAAGGGTGAAGAAAACGACGGAGTTGGGGACTACAAACTGAGTGTGCGGGGTCGCATCTCCGTCGCCAACTATGAGTAGGGGTAGAATGGTCTTTTGCTAAAGTGGTAGTGTGCATTGGGTATACGTAATCGCATACTGAGTTTGCAGAACACAAACTCGTTAGTCAAAACTGGCATAAGGCTACGCTTCTTTTACTAGCTGGCGAGGAGTTTGCGGGTTCGCAAACTCAGTGTGCGGGGCCCACACTTAGGCACCAAAAGGGGCAGTGAGCTCTTCACTTCTGGATAGTTGGCGATGAGTTTGTGTCACGACCCCACTAGAGGCCATGACGGGTACTCGATACTAACCTACCGAGCACCTCTGATCTGACATTCCATTCTCATTACTAAGTGGGCCACATGGATAACTTGCGGATATCATGCTTAGTACGGTCATCATTGACAATGCCCACAACCAAATACCAACCAGAATTACCAAAATTGTCACGACCCAATCCCATGGGCCATGACTAGTGCCCGAACTGGACACCCGTATACATTTCTACTAAGTATAGTCAGACTGAAACTAAGGACAATATGGAGATTTGTAAAAGCAACCGAAAGATTCATAACACCAAATATCATAAACTTGCCTCCTGAGGAGTCATAGTTGATCAAAGCATAATACGATACGCAAGCCGACAAAGCTGCCACTACATATAAATACAATACGCAAGAAGACAAGGCTGCCTCTACATATCAATACCATACGCAAGCCGACAAGGCTGCCACAACAGACGAGAATATCCATAGCAAACCGTATTGACACAGCTGATCATAACCCATATACAACCCACATATTTCTACAGACCTCTAAGAGTACCATAGTGAAACACGACGGGACAGGGCCCCGCTGTACCCCTGGATATACATACATACACACACATCATAAGCTCTGTATCAAAAGTCTAGACTCCGGAACAACGGAGCTCTCCAAGACAGCTGAGTAGAAGTCCTATGCTGAAGGGTCACCAAATCGACTATCTGTACCTACGGGCATGAAACGCATCCCTCCCCGAAGAAAGAGGGTCAGTACGGAATATGTACTGAGTATATAAAGCATGAAATACAGTAAAAAGGATCATATCTGAAGTAGGGAGTACAGAAAACAAGTACAATGTCCAGAATACCAAAACACTTGCCCTTTTGAAACATAAATCATGCATGTCAAAATCATATATCATACCCGGCCCATTATGGGACTCAGTGAACATGGTCGCCACCCCGTCTTTGGCGCCATAGCACAGCATAACTCCATAAACACATCATAACGCCATAACACAGCATAACACCATCAAATATATAAATATCATATTCCGGCCCACTAGTGAGGGACTCGGTGAACAATGCAGTGAAAATGTGCACGATAACATATCCTGGCCCGGGACTCAGTGAAAGATATATTGAGGCATGCACGAGCAGAGTAGTGAGCAACCATATGCAAACTAATTTATTTTCCGAGACTCAATAGAATAATCAAAATGAACCCTCATTTGAAAATCAAGACAGTAGTCATATCAAGTACCCTTCGAATGTCACTATGGATTATACCAATATATGGATTATACCAAAATATGAATTACCAAAATATGAATTATACCAAAATATGAATCATACCAAAATAGGACGGCTGGAATCATACGCATGTATCAAGACATAATAATTTAAGTTCTAGGAATCAAGAACATTAGCCATCCTAGTGTCTCTAAGAATAAGAGATTCTTTGGATTCATATGCTCGTCGTTTGTTTGTTTCATAAAGATCATGCCAAAAAGAAAGAAGGGTTAGCTTTGCATACCTTGAACTCTATCTATTTGTCCAACGTCTACTTCTCGAGCTCGTAGGTCTAAAATTAAGACAACATAGGCCACAGTTAGTGTTACACCTCGGAAAATTTTCCGTTGGTACGCAAGAGAATGAACTAGTGATGAATATGAGTGCACGATGTCCACGAGCAAGAAACGACGTTTGATGACCTTAGGTGAGATTTCGAAAGTATCCGATGTGAGACGAGGAAGTTGGCTAAGTTAAGATGAGATACAAGGTGAGCAATGCATGTGCATGGACGGGGGTGATTAAAATGAGAAGTCTAAGAAATATGGGAAGTTGCAGAATTGCAACTGCCCAGTGGTCATAAATTGCAAAATACGGACCGTAAATTGCTATACGGTCCCGTAAACTGGCAGTCGTAAACTGCCATGCAAAAAGCTTCAGTTTTCTGCCCAGCCGAGAAATGGTGAAATACGACCAGGTTTACGGGCTGTAAAGTGATTTACGGCCCGTAAACCATGGTCGTAAATCACCATGCATGCAGCCTTAAGTTTCTGGTTCTGCTTAAGCTTAAAGACGACCACGAGGGACGGTCCGTAAACTGAAATACGGACCGTAAACCTCCATGGACGACCACTGTTCACCCAGCACATATTTTTCAATTCATTAAATATGAGGATCAAGACTTGTTTTATTTCATTTCCACATTACACCACTTCTCTCTAGAATCATCTCTCTACATTTATTTCATAAGTTTTCAAGGATTATAAGTCCCCAACAACATAAACAAGTGAATCAAGTGTAAGGAAGCCATTAAATAGCATTCAAGTCAAGAAATGCAAATGGAGAAAAACTAGGGTTTGGCTCAAAGTGGGGTATTATCAACCAAAGCTTGTTCCTACAACTTCTAAGGTAAGATTCATGATTTTTACAAGATTTTTAAGGTATTGGAGAATTAAAATACATGGATTGTAGAAAATGTGGTCAACTAGGTCATGAATGGTGAATAGTGACATTTTGAGGAATAGTTTGAATTGAATTATGAATGTTGTTGTGTTACGATATGAATGTATTATAAATGGTACTAAGACCATGAACTCGACACTTTAGACGAATGGACGAAGTTGGAGGTCATGACCATAAATATGGGAGAATTAGAAGCAAATTGAGAAATCTAGATAATGTAGATGATATGAATGACTAATGACCATTGTTATGATATTAATGAAGGTATAAACGCTAGCATTGGAAGGAAATGTGCAAGTGTAGAATAGTCCGACGAAAAGGTATGTAAGGCTAACCCTTTTTTCATAAGGCATGGTTCTTGGCCAAAATTCTAATTCCTCTATATGAGTATGTTGTATTCAAGTGATTGACACTCCGAGCTCATAAGCTCACAATCCTTAACATGTACTACGATTGTACTACGCCCCTCATATGACGAGTAAGCCTAAGATATGGATGTAACAATAATGATGATGATAGTGATGACGATAATAATAATAATGATGCCAAAGGTGCCTACGGGCTATTATACTTATATGTGCCTATGAAGGGCTATAATGATACCCCCGAGCTAATAACGCCGGGTAGGATATATGTATATGATTATGTATAAAGTATGTATACGATTACGTAACGCGCGCACACCTCTGCAGATGGTACAGATAACCCTGATGCCTTGGTAGGGCCAGGTATGTATGATCTTGAGCCTTGGTTGGCCAAGTATATATGAAACACCGATCCTATAAGGTCGGGTATGCTATGTAAATGTTATGTATATGAAATGACTAAGTATATAATATGAATATGAATGTGATAAGACTATAAATACGAATGTGAGCACAATTATGGTACGAGGACTATTATGGAATACGGATGATGATGTATGTATACGAGTACGTATGAGGAATGGAAAGTCCCTACGAAAGGTAAGTAAGTGCCATGACGATGACATTATTGTCTCCCCTCCTACGCTATTTCTTCTGTTATGTATTATGCTTATATATATATATCAATGTTGATCATGCTTTACATACTCAGTACATTCTTCGTACTGACGTCCTTTTGTTTGTGGACGTTGCGTCATGCCCGCAGGTGCACAGGGAGACAGGCTTGATCCATAGCTGCTTATCCAGAGATTGCATAGCAAAGCTCCATTTATTTCGGAGCCGCAGCTTTTGGGTACTCATTCTTTTGTGTATATAATTATGGGCATAGCGGGGTCCTGTCTCGCTCATACGATATGTCGTACTCTTAGAGGCTCGTAGTCATGTGTATATGGGTAGAGATGTTCGGCCATGTCGGCCCATGTTTTGTATATCTTTTGTTGGCCTCGTCGACCTTGTACTTATGATGTGACATAGATGCCTATGATATGTTAAATGATGATGGTCGTCTAATGGGATCAATATGATTAACGATAAAAGAAAAAGCACGAATTGACTTATGGTTCACCTAGATGTTATGTTACGTACGATAAGGGGGTGCCCGGGTGGGGTAGCACCGGGTGCTCGTCGCGGCCCCCTAGCCGGGTCGTGACAAAAGTGGTATCAGAGCAGTTCAGTCCTAGGATGTGTCTACGAGTCGTGTCTAGTAGAGTCTTGTTTATGGGTGTGTTGCGCGCCACACTTATAAACATGAAGCTGCGGACATTTTAGGAATAAATGACCTTCTTTCTTCATAAGAATCGTGCGATAGAGCTATGATGTAAGAAATTCTTGTTCCTAAATCGTGTGTTGTGTATTTCAGAGATGCCTAAAAAAAAAGGCTACAGCAGCCCAAAGGGGCAAGACGGTGGCAGAAAAGCGGGCTGAAAGAGCACCGCCACCGGTAGTAGAGGAAGATGAGTCCCAGAGTGAGGCTCAATCTCAGTCCTCCCAGACAGTGCCTATTACCGAGGAGCACGTGGGAGCCTCAGCCCCAGCTCCAGCTCCTCCACCGAATGCTTCGGGCCAAGATGTGAGCGAGGCCATTAATTTGTTGACTCAGTTGGTTGCGGCCGAGACTCAGAGGCCAAGCGCAGGGCAAGGTGACAGGGCTGTTAGTGCAAGGGCCCGTGACTTCATTGCTTTGAAACCCCCGGAATTCTTTGGGTCGAAACCGGAGGAGGATCCTCAGGACTTCATTGACGGTATGTTGAGGACGCTCTGATTGATACATGCTTCAGACACCGAGTCGGTGGAGCTAGCGTCTTATAGATTGAGGGACGTCTCAATCCAGTGGTATACGGTTTGCATGGCTTCACGGGGAGCCAATGCACCTCCGCCGGTATGGCAAGAGTTTGTCGATGCTTTTCTCCGTCATTACATGCCTCCAGAAGTTCAACGAGCTAGGGCCGATAAATTCTTGAATTTGAGGTAAGGTAACATGAGTGCTACAGAGTATAGTCTCCGCTTTAACTCCTTGGCTAGGTGTGCTTCGGCCATGGTAGCAGATATGGGCGATCGGGTGCACCGATTTGTGAAAGGCCTAGGACCACACTTGATGGATAAATGCTTGACTGCGTCCCTTCAGGATGACATGGATATTGCACGCATTCAGGCACATGCTAAGGAATTAGAGGAACACTTACAACAGCGGAGAAATGAACGGGAGGAAGATAGGGGGCATAACAAGAGGGCTAGACCTTCGAGTTCGAGGGGCGAGTCCAGAGGCGGACATAGGCAGTAGTTTCCCAGCCATTCGGGCTATTCCATGACCAGTCCACCTCCACGGTTTTCAGGCCAAGGCCTTGATAGATCTATTCGTTCAGGGCCGAGTCAGAGTTATTCAGGGTCGCAGTTCAGAGGTGATTCAGGCCAGTCAAGGCCGCCTGTGCCATGATGTTCCCAGTGTGGGAAGTCGCATTGCGGACAGTGCCGACTGGGTTCAGATGTTTGCTATTCATGTGGTCGACCGGGCCATATTATGCGTGATTGCCCCTCAGTGCATGGTAGAGGTAGGACCCAGCCGTCAGGGTCGGTAGCCGGATCTTCGGCATCTGTACGCCCTACAGGGCCAGGTTCACATGCGCCAGTCGGCCATGGTAGAGGTAAAGGCAGAGCTCCCAGTACTAGCGGTTCTCAGCACCGTATTTATGCTTTGGCTGGACGCCAAGATCTTGAGTCTTCTCCTGACGTGGTCACAGGTATATTATCGGTATTCTCTCATGATGTATATGCTTTGATTGATCCAGGTTCTACATTGTCTTATGTTACTCCATACATTGCGGGTCGATTTATAGTCGAGCCGGAGTCGATCAAACCTTTTGAGGTGTCCACGCCCGTTGGCGAATCGGTGATAGCTAGCCGAGTGTATAGAGGTTGTGTAGTCATGATTTGTGACCGTCGTACCATGATTGATTTGCATGAGCTAGAGATGGTAGATTTTGATGTCATTATGAGCATGGATTGGTTGGCTTCTTGTTATGCCAATGTTGATTGTAGAATGAAGATGGTTCGTTTCCAATTTCCGGGAGAACCAGTCTTAGAATGGAAAGGAAATACGGCATCACCAAAAGGTAGGTTTATTTCCTATCTAAAGGCAAGGAAGATGATCACGAAAGGGTGCATTTATCACCTAGTGCGAGTTCAATATGTAGAAGCTGAGTCGCCGACTCTTCAGTCAGTTCCGGTAGTGAACGAATTTCCGGATGTGTTCCCGGAAGAGCTTCCAGGCCTTCCTCCCGAGCGAGAGATCGATTTTGCGATTGATGTGTTGCCAGACACTAAACCCATATCTATTCCTCCCTATAGAATGGCACCCGCAGAGTTGAAAGAATTGAAGGAGCAATTGAAAGACTTGCTTGAAAAAGGCTTCATTAGGCCTAGTTCGTCCCCGTGGGGAGCGCCCGTACTGTTTGTCCGAAAGAAAGATGGCTGCTTGAGAATGTGCATCGATTATCGGCAATTGAATAAAGTGACGATTAAGAACAAGTATCCTCTCCCGAGGATCGATGACTTATTTGATCAATTGCAATGTGCCAAGTGGTTTTCAAAGATTGATTTGAGGTCTGGGTATCATCAAGTGAGAGTCAGGGAAAGAGATATCCCTAAGACGACCTTCAGAACAAGATACGGTCACTTCGAGTTTCGAGTGATGTCGTTTGGGTTAACTAATGCCCCGGCAGTGTTTATGGACCTAATGAACAGTGTATTCAGACCTTTTCTGGATCTATTTGTAATTGTATTCATCGACGACATCTTAGTGTATTCTAGATCCGAGGACGAGCATGCGGATCATTTGTGAATTGTCCTTGGAGTTCTTCGAGCACGAGAGTTGTTTGCAAAATTCTCCAAGTGTGAGTTTTGGTTGAACTCGGTATCATTTCTGGGCCATATCGTTGCAGCCGATGGTATTCGAGTGGATAGCCAAAAGATCGAGGCCGTGAAGACTTGGCCAAGGCCCACGACTCCTACGGAGGTTCGTAGCTTTTTGGGCTTAGCAGGCTATTACAGAAGATTTGTTGAGGGTTTTTCTTCTATTTCTGCGCCACTCACCAAGTTGACTCAGAAATCAGCTAAGTTTCAATGGACAGATGCTTGCGAGTGTAGTTTCCAAGAGTTGAAAGATCGATTGACTTCAGCCCCAGTCTTGACACTTCCAGAGGGATTGGAAGGATATGTTATTTATTGTGATTCTTCAGGCGTCGGGCTAGGCTATGTATTGATGCAAAATGGTAAATTGATTGCGTATGCTTCTAGACAATTACGGAAACATGAACAGAACTATCCAATCTACGATTTAGAATTAGCCGCAGTGGTCCATGCATTAAAGATATGGCGACATTATTTATATGGTGTCCATGTGGATGTTTATACAGATCATAAGAGCCTTCAGTATATCTTCAAGCAGAAAGAGTTGAATTTGCGACAACGACGATGGTTGGAGTTGCTAAAGGATTACGATGTTGATATCTTGTATCACCCCGGAAAGGCCAACGTTGTGGCTGACACTCTTAGCCGCAGATCCATGGGAAGTCTAAGTGATGTATGACCAGAAAAGAAAGAGATGGCCCGTGAGCTTCAACAGTTAGCGAGCCTGGGAGTCCGAGTAGTGGACTCAGGTAGCAGCGAAGCTACTATTCAGAATTCAGCAGTTTCATCGCTAGTAGCGGAAGTAAAAGAGCGACAATATGAGGATCCCATGATAATGCAGTACAGAGATACACTCCCTCAGAAGGAGGAGTCATCATTTGATATTTCGGAAGACGGAGTTCTCCGATGTCGAGGCAGGTTATGTGTTCTCGATGTGGTAGGTCTACGTCACCAAATATTGAGGGAAGCTCATTGTTCCCGTTACTCCGTTCACCCCGGAGTAACAAAAATGTATCATGATCTTAAGTCTATATATTGGTGGAATGGGATGAAGAAAGACGTAGCGGAATTTGTAGCTCAATGTCCTAATTGCCAACAAGTGAAGATCGAGCACCAAAAGCCGGGTGGCTTGTTGCAAGCTATGGAAATCTCGACATGGAAGTGGGAAGTGATTAATATGGACTTCATCACAGGGTTACCCCGTTCTCGACGTAAATATGATTCTGTATGGGTGATCGTGGATAGACTCACAAAGTCAGCGAATTTCTTACCGGTCAGAACGACCTATATGGCAGAAGATTATGCCAAGCTTTATCTTAAAGAGATAGTGAGACTCCATGGCGTTCCGGTAGCTATTATCTCCGATAGAGGGACTCAGTTTATAGCTAAGTTTTGGGAGTCTTTCCAAGAGGGTTTAGGCACCCAAGTGCTCCTTAGCAGGACGTTTCACCCACAGACCGATGGGCAGGCCGAACGTACCATTCAGACTCTTGAGGATATGTTGCGAGCATGTATGTTAGATTTTGGAGGAAATTGGGATGATCATTTGCCACTCATTGAATTTGCTTACAATAATAGTTACCATTCCAGCATTCAAATGGCACCGTATGAAGCTTTATATGGGCGAAAGTGTAGATCCCCAATTGGGTGGTTTGAAACCGGAGAAACTAAGTTGATAGGGCCAGACTTGGTCCAGCAAGCAATAGAGAAAGTTAAGCTCATACAAAATCGGTTGCTAGCGGCTCAAAGTCGTCAAAAGTCCTATGCGGATAATCGTCGAAGAGACTTAGAGGTCGAAGTGAAAGATTGGGTATTCTTGAAAGTGTCGCCGATGAAGGGCGTAATGAGATTTGCAAAAAGGGGAAGCTCAGTCCCCGGTATATTGGGCCATACGAAATTGTACGCAAGATAGGCAAAGTGGCCTATGAGTTAAATCTACCTCCAGACTTGGAGTCAGTTCATCCAGTATTTCATGTTTCGATGCTTCGGAAATGTGTTGGAGATCCTACTAGGATCGTCCCAGTGAATGATGTGCAAGTAACAGAGAAATTGACTTATGAAGAGATACCCATTGCCATACTAGATAGGCAACTACGGAGACTTAGAAACAAGAAGTGGCCTCAGTTAAGGTCTTATGGAGGAACAACAATCGAGAGGAAATGACGTGGGAAGCAGAAGAGAGTATGCGATCCAAATACCCACATCTATTTCAGCCCTTGGAAGAAGTACAAAATGAGACCTCGAGATCATAAGGTATGCATGTTTTCCTTTTATGCTTTTGGGTCGTGTGTGGCCAATTTTTATGTTATTATGTAGTGGCCCTGTGTGGCATCGATATTATGGGCTGTTGTGGCAGAATGGCAGTGCCATAATGTAGGGGAAACTCTGGCGAAATATTTATAGAATCCCCGAAGACTTTAACATTCGAGGATGAATGTTCTTTAAGGGGGGGGGGGGGGGGGAGAATGTTACACCTCGGAAAATTTTCCGTTGGTACACAAGAGAATGAACTAGTGATGAATATGAGTGCACGATGTCCATGAGCAAGAAACGATGTTTGATGACCTTAGGCGAGATTTCGAAAGTATCCAATGTGAGACGAGGAAGTTGGCTAAGTTAAGATGAGATACAAGGTGAGCAATGCATGTGCATGGACGGGGGTGATTAAAATGAGAAGTCTAAGAAATATGGGAAGTTGCAGAATTGCAACTGCCCAGTGGTCGTAAATTGCAAAATACGGACAGTAAATTGCTATACGGTCCGTAAACTGGCAGTCGTAAACTGCCAGTCGTAAACTGCCATGCAAAAAGCTTCAGTTTTCTGCCCAGCCGAGAAATGGTGAAATACGACCAGGTTTACGGGCTGTAAAGTGATTTACGGCCCGTAAACCATGGTCGTAAATCACCATGCATGCAGCCTTAAGTTTCTGGTTCTGCTTAAGCTTAAAGACGACCACGAGGGACGGTCCGTAAACTGAAATACGGACCGTAAACCTCCATGGACGACCACTGTTCACCCAGCACATATTTTTCAATTCATTAAATATGAGGATCAAGACTTGTTTTATTTCATTTCCACATTACACCACTTCTCTCTAGAATCATCTCTCTACATTTATTTCATAATTTTTCAAGGATTATATGTCCCCAACAACATAAACAAGTGAATCAAGTGTAAGGAAGCCATTAAATAGCATTCAAGTCAAGAAATGCAAATGGAGAAAAACTAGGGTTTGGCTCAAAGTGGGGTATTATCAACCAAAGCTTGTTCCTACAACTTCTAAGGTAAGATTCATGATTTTTACAAGATTTTTAAGGTATTGGAGAATTAAAATACATGGATTGTAGAAAATGTGGTCAACTAGGTCATGAATGGTGAATAGTGACATTTTGAGGAATAGTTTGAATTGAATTATGAATGTTGTTGTGTTACGATATGAATGTATTATAAATGGTACTAAGACCATGAACTCGACACTTTAGACGAATGGACGAAGTTGGAGGTCATGACCATAAATATGGGAGAATTAGAAGCAAATTGAGAAATCTAGATAATGTAGATGATATGAATGACTAATGACCATTGTTATGATATTAATGAAGGTATAAACGCTAGCATTGGAAGGAAATGTGCAAGTGTAGAATAGTCCGACGAAAAGGTATGTAAGGCTAACCCTTTTTTCATAAGGCATGGTTCTTGGCCAAAATTCTAATTCCTCTATATGAGTATGTTGTATTCAAGTGATTGACACTCCGAGCTCATAAGCTCACAATCCTTAACATGTACTACGATTGTACTACGCCCCTCATATGACGAGTAAGCCTAAGATATGGATGTAACAATAATGATGATGATAGTGATGACGATAATAATAATAATGATGCCAAAGGTGCCTACGGGCTATTATACTTATATGTGCCTATGAAGGGCTATAATGATACCCCCGAGCTAATAACGCCGGGTAGGATATATGTATATGATTATGTATAAAGTATGTATACGATTACGTAACGCGTGCACACCTCTGCAGATGGTACAGATAACCCTGATGCCTTGGTAGGGCCAGGTATGTATGATCTTGAGCCTTGGTTGGCCAAGTATATATGAAACACCGATCCTATAAGGTCGGGTATGCTATGTAAATGTTATGTATATAAAATGACTAAGTATATAATATGAATATGAATGTGATAAGACTATAAATACGAATGTGAGCACAATTATGGTACGAGGACTATTATGGAATACGGATGATGATGTATGTATACGAGTACGTATGAGGAATGGAAAGTCCCTACGAAAGGTAAGTAAGTGCCATGACGATGACATTATTGTCTCCCCTCCTACGCTATTTCTTCTGTTATGTATTATGCTTATATATATATATCAATGTTGATCATGCTTTACATACTCAGTACATTCTTCGTACTGACGTCCTTTTGTTTGTGGACGCTGCGTCATGCCCGCAGGTGCACAGGGAGACAGGCTTGATCTATAGTTGCTTATCCAGAGATTGCATAGCAGAGCTCCATTTCTTTCGGAGCCGCAGCTTTTGGGTACTCATTCTTTTGTGTACATAATTATGGGCATAGCGGGGTCCTGTCCCGCTCATACGATATGTCATACTCTTAGAGGCTCGTAGTCATGTGTATGTGGGTAGAGATGTTCGGCCATGTCGGCCCATGTTTTGTATATCTTTTGTTGGCCTCGTCGACCTTGTACTTATGATGTGGCATAGATGCCTATGATATGTTAAATGATGATGGTCGTCTAATGGGATCAATATGATTAACGATAAAAGAAAAAGCACGAATTGACTTATGGTTCACCTAGATGTTATGTTACGTACGATAAGGGGGTGCCCGGGTGGGGTAGCACCGGGTGCTCGTCGCGGCCCCCTAGCCGGGTTGTGACAATTAGATTATCCACATCACTTACTAACCAATCCAAGTACGAATGAAACTTAACAAAATTCGGGCAGCATTTGCCCTGCAAACTTAATAATCCTTGAAATTCCAATTTAGCCAAACATCAATCAAAATAACAACAACAACAATACCAACAATTTCATATCAAACTAGAATTAAATCCATCCTTAAATTACTGCCAAAACAGCCTAATATACATTCGGATGCCGATGCTTGTATACATTTCTTTATTTCCGTACATCCATAGTATAACAACAACAACAACTACAGCCAATCCCCCGATATTCCAGCCAGAAACAGTTCATAACAACCACCAAACAGTCCCCAAAATATCATTGCAAAACAGCCACAAATATCATACCAAACAGCCCCAAAATATCGTCACAAAACAGCCACGAAAATCCTATAAAACAGCCCCAAAATATTTTCACAAAACAGCCACGAAAATCATATAACAGCCCCAAAATATTGTCACAAAACAGCCACGAAAATCATATAAAACAGCCCCAAATATCGTCACAAAACAGCCCGGTATACGCTTTGTATACAATATTTTCATAGACTTTATTCTCCCAAATTCAAGAACAACAACTTATCAACAACATCAACAACAATATCAACAATTATTATACATCATAACTCAGCTAATTTCATCCATTTAATCCAACTAAAACAGCCCCTTAATCCATAAATCTCAACAAAATAACAAACGAGTTTATAACGCTATTTTCGCCGTTTTAATCTGTTAAAACTCAAAATAAACTTGTTAAGAATGAAAAAGGGACCTTAATCTTACCTTAAGTATGCAGCAACCAAGTCAACACTCTTCTTCTTGGCTTATTTTTAGCTCAAATTGAAGGCAACGCAACGTACAACACTTTTCTCTTCATGAGCTTCGGAATTCGGGGCTTAGATTGTGATCAAAACTTGGTTTCTCTCTCTAACTCTCCTCTCTCTCTCTCTCTCTCTCTCTCTCTCTCTATGAAATATTCTGGATGTTTTGGTCTGAAAAATGAAGGAGAAAGCTGAAAAATTCCCTTAAATGGCATGGGTAATGGGCCTGACCCGACTTGGAATCGGGTTGGGCCGAACCCACTGCCCAGCTCGACCTTTCTGCCTTAAAATATCCATATCTCCTTATCCCGATGTCACATGAAGGCCCACAACCTGTGGTTGGAAAGGTATTTCAATTATCCACAACTTTAATTTTAGGAGGTTTCCCAAATTCCCAAATACTGATGGGGTTATGGCCTCCCGAAGTCAGATCACCCGAAAACGTAACTTAAAAATATTCTTTTGGAGGGCTTCCACTTTGATTTGGCTCAAGGGTCCTTCTTGAGTTGTGTTTAACTTCACATATATTATCCATATAACTTGTCATATGTGTTTTAAAAAAAAATCTCGACATGTGGACCCCACCTCAGCTTACGAATAATTCAACGTACAAAAATACGGGATATAACAAAAATATTATACAACGCTGAGAGATGGTAAAGTTAGAGAACATCTAATTACACACGTCTATCTACGAGCCTCTAAGTAGATTACATACACCCATAAGATGGGCAGGACTCTGCCATACCCAAGTGAATATATACAAAGAGTAATACCAATAATTACAGCTCCGGAACAACTGGAGCTCTTCCAAAGTGTCGCTCACGGAGCTCCTAGGAATCAGACGCGTCTACCTGTTTACAGAGTACTGAGTATGTAAGGCATGGACAATAATATAATAATGCACATGGAGCATATTATGAGATAAAAGGGTAACCTGTACATCTGAGTGCCTCTTAGGGCGGATACCATGCCTGCTTAGCTTTTCATAAAATCTTTCTCATAGATATGCATCATAGTAGTGCTGCGGAATGTGTAGCCCGATCCATAAATATATAATAGTGACGAGGAACGAACGACCCGATCCATTTAACCATATACCACGCGTCCGGGACGATATCATTATATACCAACTGATCAGGTGGCTATGCATAAATAACGCCTCGCCCTTTTCCCTTTCCCCATAAAATCATATAGATACATATAAGCATATATAATAGAAGTAGCAAGCATAAGAGCCTAGATAAAGGTTGTTACTTTATCGAAGTGATGTAAGGTTGGTAACCTCCGATTTATATTATGGAACAATCATCATCGCTCTATCTCACCTTGAAGGAACAATTATTATAAGGTGAGATCAACAACGATGAATAAAATTGAGAAAAATCATGAAATAACTCAACATTCTCATAATAACATTAAAATCATAAGCTTTGGAATTTCTAGAATGGAATCATCATCATTGAAGTCATAACTTGAGACTGTTAAACATAAAAACATCATCGTAATCATCATAGAAACATTCTCATCTTTAACATCACGAGAAGCTTTAAGAATCATGAACTTCTAGCTTTTGAAGACAAGGAGGTTATTGAAACATTTATGGAATTATAACATAAGAATCATGCCTTTGAAAGAAAGGGACGAGCCTTAACATACCTTTTTGGTCGCCTTTAACTTTAACTACTCAACACTTGTCCTCCCAGGCTCGTAAATCTATATTCAAGAAAATTTATTCTATTGTTAGACTCACCTTTATACGCTTGTCTTAGTACTTCAAATAAATCTTTCTAGAATCTGCCGAAATTTCGGCAGCACCTCATCTGTTTATATCCCTAGCCCGAAATCACAATCCAACAACCAAAAACAACAACAACAATACTAACATCATCCATTTCATCATCAACATCAAAATACTCCACAAGACATCTCATATGATTTTTATCCGATTTCTCCATCGACAACTTTAGTATACGACCATTTAATCACTCTATCTTCATGAATAAACCAAAAGTAATATTAATAAGGAGAGATTCATACCTGATTCTTGTTCAAACAACAATATCTTCAATGTCCACCTTGAATCCAAGCCAAAATCCTCTGCAAAAAAATACTAGAATCACGACTATACGCTACCCGAGCCTCGATTAACCAAAATCACTTCAAACACTCAAATTTTTATGAAATAATTTCCCTTCGTGTGTGCTGAGCCTTTTTTTTTATTATTATTTTTGGTGAAAAAATGGGGTTTTGCCCCTTTTTAAGGTTCTAAATTCGGGGCGGGCCACTGTAGCAAGTCGGTTACTGTAGCACGCGTTTCTGCTCTGCTAGCCTAACTTGTAATGTCCATAATTTTCTACTCCAATGTCGTATCGACGAACGGTTTATTGCGTTAGAAACTAGACATGACGAAATTCATCTTAGGATTTTGAAACACCTTAAAAATCCTAATATACTAGGAGATATACCCCTCCAAAGTTGACTAAAAATCTGCTCAAAATCCTGCCAACTTTTTTTCCGAATTTTCGTCAAACTTATTTTCTTCGATTTGCTTGATCCTGGAATCTTCCGAAACTCTCAATACATGATATTTATCATTAATCATACTTGATAATGGTCATGTCCTTTGGTTCCAAGGTTGTCCTTCTCGGTTACGACTTACAAGATCATAATTCTTCCTTTACTTAAACAATATACTTAATAATGTTTCGTTCCTCACTATCCAAAGTTGTTTTACCATGCCATAGCTCGACATGCTTACATTCAAATTTAACCTGTGCTTCTCCAAGGTACGGGGTGTAACATCCTCCCCCTTTAGAAACATTTGTCCTTGAATGTTGAGCTTTTCGGGATTTGTACAAAAAAATTGCCAGAGTTTCCCCTGTAATTGTACCACTACCATCCTGTCACAACAAGGTACGGGGTGTAACATCCTCCCCCTTTAGAAACATTCGTCCTCGAATGTTGAGCTTTTAGGGATTTGTATAAAAAATTTGCCAGAGTTTCCCCTGTAATTGTACCACCACCATCTTGTCACAACAACCCAAATTATGCAATGCCTCACAGGGCTACAACATCAATACCCATATTGGCCACACACGACTAAGAAATCATTCAAAGAAGCATCACATACCTAAGGATAATGATGTCTCTGGCTGAAGCACTTTTGTTCTCGTGTACATTATCAGAAATGAACTAGTATCCTGCCCTCGCTCTGTCTCCGTTATAGTAATCTTGCCTTACTAGATCCTGTCTACTCGCCATCCTGTAAATACTCTCTTTTCTCGCTCTTTATTTCCTTATTAGTGGTCAACTCCCTTATTTACTCCTTCGATGCTGCCTCGAGCTATCCCTTCTTTTACTCGTTGATATTTTATATGCACTATATTTTCTCCTTGTCACATATTTAGGATATGTCACTACGTATCTGGGTGCAGTACAATTTTCCCAGTACGAGGGATTCGAACCACGGTCTAGAAACATCATATCTCACATCATTTTCTTTGACTTGTTAATTCCCCTTATGTTCCTACCATACTTTCTTTCTCATACCTGCCCCATAATATACTTATTTTCGATTCATTTCTGCTTTCTCCTGATACATTCTCGAACTTTGGCCTTTTCAAGCTAACACATTTCTTTCTTTGGAATTTTGGGAAGATCATAATTAATTTCAGGACTAAATCTGCTCTTCCCCCCCCCCCCCCCCTTTTTAAGTGTGTTCTTATACACCAGTAACCTTTGAATATTAATCATTTTTGATAATCACCTGGCCGACCTTAACGATCCTTCTACCTCTCGGTTCCTTATAATGCTGGAGTTCCTTTCATTACATGGTTTGACTTATTTCCCTTTCTGCTAGTTGAAGCCTTGTATCAGATCAAAATGCTCAAACATATCAAATCCCATATGGGCGCCTCCTTTATCGTCTTTTCACTTCTATCTTTCATGACTAATAATTTCCTGGCTAATGAATTAAGGGGGACAACAGAACTCATTAAACCTCTTCATGGAATATCCGATTATACCTCGCTTCTTTAACCCTAGCCTCCTTCTTCTTCTTCTCCTTCTTCTTCTCTTTCTTCTTCTCCTTCTTCTTCTTCTCGTTCTTCTTCTCCTTCTCCTTCTTCACATTCTCCTCCTTCTCCTTCTTCTCTTTCTCCTCCTTCTTCTTCTTCTTCTTCTTCTTCTTCTTCTCCTCCTCCTTCTTCTTCTTCTTCTTCTTCTTCTTCTTCTTCTTCTTCTTCTTCTTCTTCTTCTTCTTCTTCTTCTTCTTCTTCTTCTTCTTCTTCTTCTTCTTCTTCTTCTTCTTCTCCTCCTCCTCCTCCTCCTCAAAATGCTCATATATATCAGATCCCATATGGGTGCCTCATTTATCGTCTTTTCACTTCTATCTTTCATGACTAATAATTTTCTGGCTAATGAATTAAGGGGGAAAGCAGAACTCATTAAACCTCTTCATGGAATATCCGATTATACCTCTCTTTTTTAACCCTAGCGTCCTTCTTCTCCTTCTCCTTCTTCTTTGTTTCTCCTTCTCCTTCTTCTTCGCTTCTCCTCCTCCTTCTCCTCCTTCTTCTTCTTCTACTCGTTCTTCTTCTTTTCCTCCTCCTTCTCCTTCTCCTTCTCCTTCTCATCCTCCTCCTTTCGCCTCATTTATCGTCTTTTCACTTCTATCTTTCATGACTAATAATTTCCTGGCTAATGAATTAAGGGTGACCACGGAACTCATTAAACCTCTTCATGGAATATTCGATTATACCTCGCTTCTTTAACCCTAGCCTCCTCCTCCTCCTCTTCCTTTCGCCTCCTTTATCGTTTTTTCACTTCTATCTTTCATGACTAATAATTTCCTGGCTAATGAATTAAGGTTGACATCGGAACTCATTAAACCTCTTCATGGAATATTCGATTATACCTCGCTTCTTTAACCCTAGCCTCTTCCTCCTTTCACCTCCTTTATCGTCTTTTCACTTCTATCTTTCTTGACTAATAATTTCCTGGCTAATGAATTAAGAGGGACAGTGAAACTCATTAAACCTCTTCATGGAATATCCGATCATACCTCGTTTCTTTAACCCTAGCCTATTTCCTGGCTAATGAATTAAGGGGGACAGCAGAACACATTAAACCTCTTCATGGAATATCCGATTATACCTCGCTTCTTTAACCCTAGCCTCTTTCTTCTTCTCCTCCTTCTTCTTCTTCTTCTTGGCTAATGAATTAAGGGGGACAGCGGAACTCATTAAACCTCTTCATGGAATATCCGATTATACCTCGCTTCTTTAACCCTAGCCTCCTCCTCCTCCTCCTAGTTCTGTAGCTGTAATACATCTTCTCTCTCTTTGCCAAGCCAATCCGCCTTATCTCTCACAATCATCTGGAGTTTCCAACCGTGAGTTCCACACGCTTCTTGTTACATCCGACATTTTTGCTTATTCGAAAATTCAAGGTAAATTGACTTGCAATGAATAAGGCCACAATTGGACCTTACTTGGCATGAATGTGTAGGTAATGAATACAATGGTGTGGAATTACGAAAGGTGGCCAAGGGCAAAATTTGGAATTTTGGAATTTTGCCTTATGGATTGCAATATGTAGCCAACAAGTTGGACTTAAAAAAAAAATAATAAAACAAGGCCCAAAAGGGGAGGCCCAACCAGCCATGCTATGTAAAAAGAAGGGCCCAAGTCCATGATTTAATTAGGTAATATTATATATGGTTATACATATCCATAGAAGGTTCAAGAAAGCAAGAAAAAAATCAAGAAAAAGGAACAAGACCATTTCGGGTTTGAGAGGAGAAAAAGAAAGAAAAGAAAGAAAAGTTTTGGAGCCTAATCCTTGAGTTTAAAATTCAATTCTTGTGGGAATACTACTAAGTGCAAAGTCCTCTACAACTTGGTACAATTAGTTTGGCAAGAGGACAAGTTTAGTGCCAAGTGAAGAACTTGAAGAAAGGTAAGGATTTTATGCTTTTGATATGTTATGGAAGGTATATGTATGTTGTAGTATGTGTGAATGAATGAAAAACATGGAAATTTTGTGTGTTGAAAAATATACTTGTTGGCCGAATACATGTACATGTATTACATGTCTTGGATGATTTGAATTCATGTTGTAATTTAGTTGTAGTATGGTGGAAATTGTATTAGAAATGGAAGTGGAATGAATTAGTGAAAATTGAAGAATGTAGGAGGTGGCCGTGTGGTATTGTTATGTGTTGATGGAGTATGAATTTGATCTTGTTTGTATGTTAAGTATGTTATGGTGAAGTGAATGGAAAGACAACAATCTTTATTGTCTTGGAAAAATGGTTATCAAGTTGTTGTAGGAAAGTATGCAACTTTGTTATGATTTATGTAAAAATGGAAATGAATGTATCAAGAGGCAAACTATGATTATTGTTGATGAATTTGGAAGATGGAAATGTATAATGAACTTGTATGTTGAAGGTTAGGAAATATTGGAAAAGTAGTGGCTTAATGGAGAGTTTGAATGTTTGCATATCTTATGTATATTGTGTGAAAATGGTATGATATGCCTTCGACGTATGTTGTAATGATTTTGATGGTTGATGAATATGAAAATGATAAGTTTGGTTTGGAAATGTAAGTTTGAAACGAAAGATGTTTCGTTATGTCGAAAGATGGCTAGTGATGCCATAGTGTATGTTTTAATGTCTATTGTTGTTTTGATGTTATTCTGGGTTGTTGTGATGATGAATTGAGCCGAGCTAAGTCTCGGGGATGTCTTATATACAGAGGAAATGCTGCCGAAATTTCGGTAGGCAAGTATGTGTTAAGTTGGACTATTGAAAATTTTGAAACTAACAAATGGTAAACTTGACCATTTCTAGATTTTGGACGAAATTGGGATTGACGCCAAGCGAGCGTAAGGCGCTATCGAGGTATGTGAAGCATTTCCCTTTGTTCCTAGGCATGTTCTGGATGTGATAGGCTCGGCCGCGAGCCTTAAGTACGACTCCGTTCCCCGGAATTCGAGACGGAAAACCGCTCCAATTCCTTCAATTCAATTGAAGCTATTTTCTTACAAATTGCCTTTAAAGTGAGGTTTTGTACAAAATTTCCCTAAACGGAGTCGGAACACTTCCAAACGATTATGGATGACCTCATAAGGTCTATTAGCGATAATTTACATATGTTTCCTCGAGTTGGTCCGAGGCGGGCCCGCAAGGCCCGATATCTTCTGTAATACTTTAAATACTTCCGTTTTGTCCGATTTTCTCAGAAACCATCTGAACTATTATTTTGATCATGATACAACTATTTTTATGAAATTCTTACAAAATGATTTCTGAACATCTGAGAATCTGATTCTGATAATAATCTGTCGTGCCTTCCCAAGTAGGATATAGGCGCATACTATGCATACTAACCGTATACTCTGATTTTGACTCGCCGTTTGGCACCCTTCAGTCTGATTGAGTCTGTGTGTGAGTCTGTATGTATGTGGTTTCTCATGGATCTATTCGTGGCTGTCTCAATGCTTTCCTTCACTGCGTCCCGGGCTAGGTTCTGTTATCGTGCATATTCCTCTGCATTGTTCACCGCGTCCCTCGGTGTGCGGGCCAGGATCTGTTATATCTATATGATTATGATATATTGATCTGTGTATGGGGATGGCGGCCAGGATGGCATCTGATATGATCTGATCTGATCTGATTCTGTCTGTCCACCGCGTCCCGTACTAAGAGGGCCGGGTTTTGTTTACCGCGCCCCCAGACAGGGCCGGGATCTGTATGTCTGTATGCATGTGCCATCAGTGTTTATATAAGCACGTGCCTCCGTATGATTCTGTATGATTTAGTATGACTCTGCACTACTCTGCATGCATAATTCTGTCTGGTATACTTCTGTCTGTCCGCCTGAATTTCGACTCTGTCTGTATGTCCGTATGGATTCTGGTTCTGTACGTCTGTATGGGTTCCGATTCTGTACGTCTGTATGGATACTGATCCTGCTCATCTGTCCGGATTATGATTCCGTCTGTCTGTCTGAACCATGATTCTGTTTATCTGTATGGACCACGATTCTGTATGTCGGTCTGCATCATGACTCTGTCCGTCCGTCTGATGTATGGTTTGTCCGTTATATTTCTGTGACTCCGGTTCGGACTATGATTGTATCTGTTATGTTTCTGCTTTACATACTCGGTACATTTTTCGTACTGACCCCCGTTCTTCGGGGGCTGCGCTACATGCCCGCAGGTACAGACGTACCAGGTGATACGCCGCCAGCGTAGGGTTCTGATTCAGCTGTTTTGAAAAGCTCCTTTGATCCGGAGCATACACTTTTGGTATATATCTTCTGTTTTCCGTATGTTCTGCATGTATGGAAATTCTGGGTACGACGGGGCCCTATCCCGTCATATGATTCTGTATGTCTGTAGAGGCCTGTAGATAGATGTGTGGGTTACGGGTTTCGTCTGTATGTTAGCCTTATCGGCTTACCTGTAAATGTCTGCATGTTCAGGTATATATATATGTTTGCGCGCGTGCCGTATCTGTATCGGCCTACTTCTGTAATACCCGTTTGAAAAAAAAAAAATCTGTACGATACGAAATTCGATCAGGTAGGTATGTACGGGTACCCAGCTAGGGTGCCAGTCGCGGCCCACGGGGTTGGGTCGTGACACTTCTAATTTCCCTCAAGCTATTCTAGTCTTTCATCCTTCTCTTATGTCCGAATTTGTAGGACTCTTAGTACACTTCCTAGGGCGTCACCCATCCTAATATTACTCTCACCCTAGCACGCTTAACTTTGGAGTCCTAATGGGATCCAGTGCGTTAATGCTGGTACGATCGCATCCACCCTGCTGCGTGACCTTTATCCCATGACCTAGAACAAGTTAAAGTTCTAACGGATCCCAATAAAATTCCTGTAATGCATCTCCCTCCGGATTGGAAAGATCCCTTATTTTCTTGACCGAGCAAATGCTAGCTTAGCTTTCGAAACTCTCAATAATAACCATCGATCAACACACGTCTGTCTTCCATTCCTAAATTTAAGATTCCTAGTAGGGGCCAAAACATCATAGTCACAGTTATCCATAAGCTTTAGCTTTCTTGTTTCCATCCCTAATGCTGCTTCATTTCTCCGTCACCCGGTCTTTTGTGACATCCTTGTCTTAGAACTTCGAGTAAGGCTTTCCTTGAAATCTTCTAACCTTATCCTTTTTGAAGTGATTCCTAGTTCCTCTTTCTTTTACCTTGGTTCTACCTTTGTCTTTTATTTATTTATGTGTCCTTACATACCTATCTCCGTACCACATCCTTACCAACATATTTCATGTGCTAAGAGGCCTTTGTCGACATTTGGCTCTTTTAGTAACGTACATCGTTCTCTTACCTCGGTTACCCTTTTGTACTTTTAAATTATTAGCATATTTATACTCAAGGGTCGTATTTAAACATATACTTATCCCTTCCACTTCTTACCTTGAGAAGAAGTTACAACTCCTATCTAATCATCTTAACGCCTGACTAGTGAAGCACTCTGAAAGGTTTAATCGGGTCACGTTTTGCCCCGATCCGACCAGCAATATAGGGAGTAACAACTAGTAATGTAGGACTCGGACCAGTCAATACATATACATCGTAAGGAAATACTGACAATTTACCTGCAACAATGTCAGGTGAAGATTCAAGTCCCTGTCGCCTAGCTAGTACATAGGTATGATGCTGAAGATTACTCGACCTGGACGCTCCTCTTTGATATCTACCCCGGTCTGCTGATGTCTGAGAGCTTTGCCCTGGAGGGCGTACGAATGATGAAGAACCGGCTGTTAATCCTGTGGGCGGGACCCTACCTTTACCATGCATCCATGGACAGTCACGCCTACGATGGCCGGGCCGAGCACAGGCATAACAAACATCTAACCCCCATCGGCATGGTCCAAAATGTAGTTTATCACACTGGGTACATCGTAGTATAGGTGGTCTCGTCTGACTGGAACCAATTCTAATCTGAAAACTGGAAACTCTGGAGCTCTGAACTGGCCCAAAATAAATGGATCTATCAAACCCGGGTCCAGGAAACTGAGGCTGTTACACCTCTGAAATTTTCCGTTGGTACGCAAGTAAATGGATTAATGATGTGTGCGAAGAGTGCGAGTGTATAACGTTTCATGGGAAATGTATGTGAAGGGATGTGGATGATTAGAATGAAAAGTCGAGAAATGAGAAAAAAATTGAAAGTTGGCAAAACTGCCCAGTGGTCGTATATTGCAAAATACGGATCGTAAAGTGCAATACGGTCCGTAAATTGGCAGTCGTAAACTGCCATGCAAAAGCTTCAGCTTTCTGCCCAGTGGTCGTATAGTGCAAAATATGGACCGTAAAGTGCAATACGGTCCGTAAACTTGAAGTCATAAACTGGCACGTCCAACTTCAACTTTCTGCCAGCTGAGGAAGAGGTATAATACGACCTGGTAGACGGACCGTAAAGTGATTTACGGCCCGTAAACCATGGTCGTAAATCACCATGCATGTAGGCCAAAGTCTCTGGTCCTGCTTAAGCTTAAAGACGACCACGAGGGACGGTCCGTAAAGTGGAATACGGACCGTAAACCTCCATGGACGACCACTGTTCACCCAGCACAGATTTTTCAATTCATTAAATATGAGGATCAAGACTTATTTTATTTCATTACAACGTTACACCACTTCTCTATAAAACTTCTCTCTACATTTATTATATGAGTTTTCAAGGATTATAAGCCATCAATAACATTAAGACAAGTGAATCAAGGATAAGGGAATCATCAAGGATCATCCAAGTTAAGAAATCCAAATGGAGAAAAACTAGGGTTTTGCTCAAAGAAGAGTATTATCAACCAAAGCTTGTTCCTACAACTTCTAAGGTAAGATTCATGATTTTTACAAGATGTTTAAGGTATTGGAGAATTAAAATACATGGATTGTAGAAAATGTGGTCAACTAGGTCATGAATGATGAATAGTGACATTTTGGGAAATAGTTTGAATTGAGTTATGAATGTTGTTGTGTTGTGATATGAATATGTTATAAATGGTATTAAGATCATGAACTAAACACTTTAGACGAATGGACGAAGATGGGTGTTATGACCATGAATGTGGGTAAATTAGAGGCAAATTGAGGAATCTAGATAATGTGGATAATGTGAATGACTAATGGCCATTGTTATGATATTAATGAAGGTATAAACGCTAGCATTGGAAGGAAACGTGCAAGTGTAGAATAGTCCGACGAAAAGGTATGTAAGGCTAACCCTTCTTTCATAAGGCATGGTTCTTGGCCAAACTCCTAATTCCTCTATATGAGTATGTTGTCTTCACATGGTTGACATTCCGAGCTCATAAGCTCACGACCCTTGATATGTACTATGATTATACTATGTTCCTCGTATGACGAGTAAGTCTATAATGTAGATGTAACGATAATGATGAGGATAGTAATGATGATGAGAGTAAAATGAGACTAGAGATGCTTACGAGCTATGATATATGTATATGTATGCCTATGAAGGTCTATGATAAGACCCCGAGCATATGATGCCGGGTAAGACTATATGTATATGACTATGTATAAAGTATGTATACGATTACGAAACGCGCGCACACCTCTGCAGATGGTACGGATAACCCTGATGCCTTGGTAGGGCCAGGTATGCATGATCTTGAGCCTTGGTTGGCCAAGTATATATATAAAACACCGATCCTATAAGGTCGGGTATGCTATGTTATGTTTATGAAATGGCTATGTATATAATATGAATATTAATGTGATAAGACTATGTATAAGAATACGAACAAGGACATGTATACGAATATGAGCACAAGTATGGTACGAGTATTATTACGGGATACAAACGACGATGTATGCAAGTAAGCGATATGATGATGATGATATTACTGTCTCCCCTCCTATGCTATCTTCATATGATATCTATTATGCTTCTATATTGATGTTGATCATGCTTTACACACTCAGTACATTCTTCGTACTGACGTCCTTTTATTTGTGGACGCTGCGTCATGCCCGCAGGTGCATAGGGAGACAGATTTGATCCTTAGCTGCCTATTCGGAGATTACATAGAGAGTTTCATTTCCTTCGGAGCCATATCTTTTGGGTACTCATTCTTTTGTGTATATAATTATGGGCATAGCGGGGTCCTGTCCCGCTAATGTGATATGTTATACTCTTAGAGGCTCGTAGACATGTGTGTGTGTGGGTAGATGTGTTTGGCCTTGTCGGCCTATGTTTTGTATATCATTTTGTCGGCCACGTTGGCCCATGTATATTGATGTGGCATAAATGCCTATGATGATATAAATGTGCGGTTGTCCATATGGGACTAGTTGACGAATGAATGGAAATGCATGTATAATTATGTGGCTCACCTAGATGTAAGTATAAGAGTAAGCTAAGAGGGTGCTCGGGTGGGTTAGCACCGGGTGCTTGTCGCGGCCCCGAGTCGGGTCGTGACAGAGGCGCACTAGTTGTTGAAAGAGCTGAGTGCCTAGGGAACAACTACCTTAGGCCACTTCTAAACTCACTGTCAATCCTTAAGGACCTGGCCCTTTTCCTTTGACCCCTATTACCGTGGCCCGCACCCTGTCGCTGATCTTGGGCTGCTACTTACCGGGTCAGAAAAAGGATTGTCTGTCTCATCTCCTAGTCTGTGGCACCTGGTGGAGGAACTGAGGGTATTGCAGCTGGACCTGAGGCCCCTTCTTGCTCCTCTGAAATGAGTAAAGTTGGAAAGGTCCGAGAAGGAACATCATTGTGGGACTCACCCTCCTCTATATCTGTCGGTGGCTCCCTTTCAGTCCGCCTTCCGGCTACTGTTTCGCCTTTCTGGGCCGCTGTAGCTTTCCTCTTCACAGGCATAACTGAAATCATAGCACACAATTAGGAAATGGAAGTCTTGATAACATAGCTCTATCGCACGATCTAAGATAAGAAAGAAAGGTCAATCATTCTTAAATGCCCTGCAACCTCCTGTCTATAAGTGTGGCGCGCTTCATACCCATAAATAGGACTCTACTGGACACGGCTCGTAGACATACTCTAGGACGAACTGCTCTGATACCACTTTTGTCACGACCCCACTAGAGGCCATGACGGGTACCCGGTACTAACCGATCGAGCACCTCTGATCTGATATTCCATTCTCATTACTAAGTGGGCCACATAGATAACTTGTGGATATCATGCTTAGTACGGTCATCATTGACAATTCCCACAACCAAATACCAACCAGATTTACCAAAATATTATACAACGCTGAGAGATGGTAAAGTTAGAGAACATCTAATTACATACGTCTGTCTACAAGCCTCTAAGTAGATTACATAAACAAAATGGACAGGACTGCCATACTCAAGTGAATATATACAAAGAGTAGTACTAATAATAACAGCTTCGGAACAACTGGAGCTTTTCCAAGGTGACGCTGACGGAGCTCCTAAGAATCAGACGCGTCTACCTGTTTACCTGCGGACATGAACGCAGCGTCCACAAGAAGAGACATCAGTACGAACAAAGTCCGAGTATGTAAGGCATGAACAGTAATATAATAAGACACATGGAGCATATTATGAGATAAAAAGGTAACCTGTACATCTGAGTGCCTCTTAGGGCGGATACCATGCATGCTTAGCTTTTCATAAAATCTTTCTCATAGATATGCATCAGAGTAGTGCTGCGGAATGTGCAGCCCGATCCATAAATATATAATAGTTCCGAGGAACGAAAGGCCCGATTCATTTAACCAAATACCCCACGTTCGGGCATCCCGTGTCCAGGACAGTATAATAATATACCAACTGATCAGGTGGTTATGCGTATATAACGCCTCACCCTTTTTCCTTTCCCCATAAAATCATATGGATACATATAAGCATATATAATATAAGTAGCATGCATGAGAGCCCAAATAAAGGTTGTTACTTTATCGGAGTGAAGTAAGGTCGGTAACCTCCGATTTATACTATGGAACAATCATCATCGCTCTATCTCACCTTGAAGGAACAATTATTATAAGGTGAGATCAACAACAATGAATAAAATTAAGAAAAATCATGAAATAACTCAACCTTCACATAATAATATTAAAATCATAAGCTTTGGAATTTCTAGAATGGAATCATCATCATTGAAGTCATAACTTGATACTGTTAAACATAAAATCATCATCGTAATCATCATATAAACATTCTCATCTTTAACATCATGAGAAGCTTTAAGAATCATGAACTTCTAGCTTTTGAAGACAAGGAGGTTATGGAAACATTTATGGAATTATAACATAGGAATCATGCCTTTGAAAGAAAGGGACGAGCCTTAACATACCTTTTTGGCTGGTTAACTTTAACTACTCAACGCTTGTCCTCCCAGGCTCGTAAATCTACATTCAAGAAAATTTATACTATTGTTAGACTCACCTTTATATGCTTGTCTTAGTCCTTCAAATAAATCTTTCTAGAATCTGCCAAAATTTCGGCAGCACCTCCTCTGTTTATATCCCTAGCCCGAAATCACCATCCAACAACCAAAGACAACAACAACAATACTAACATCAACCATATCATCATCAACATCAAAATACTCCACAAGACATCTCATATGATTTTTATCCGATTTCTCCACCGACAACTTTAGTACACGACCATTTAATCACTCTATCTTCGTGAGTAAACCAAAAGTAATATTAATAAGGAGAGATTCATACCTTATTCTTGTTCAAACAGCAATATCTTCAACGTCCACCGTGAATCCAAGCCACAATCCTTCGCAAAAACAATACTAAAATCACGACTATACGCTACCCGAGCCTCGATTAACCAAAATCGCTTCAAACCCTCAACTTTTTATGAAATAATTGCCCTTTTTGTGTCCTGAGGCCTTTTTTCTGATTTTTGGTGAAAAAAATGGGGTTTTGCCCTTTTTATAAGGTTCTGAATTCGGGTCGGGTCACTGTAGCAGTTACTGTAGCACGCGTTTCTGCTCTGCCTACCTAACTTGTAGAGTCCATAATTTTCTACTCCGATGTCGTATCGACGAGCGGTTTATTGCGTTATAAACTAGACACGACGAAATTCATTTTAGAATTTTGAAACACCTTAATATTCCTAATATACTAGGAGATATACCCCTCCAAAGTTGACTAAAAATCTGCTCAAAATTCTGCCACCTTTTTTTCCAAATTTTCGTCAAACTTATTTTCTTCGATTTGCTTGATCTTGGAATCTTCCGAAACTCTCCATACATGATATTTATCATTAATCATACTTCATAATGGTCATGTCCTTTGGTTCTAAGGTTGTCCTTCCCGGTTACGACTTACAAGATCATAATTCATCATTTACTTAAACAATATACTTAATAATGCTTCGTTCCTCACTATCCAAAGTTGTTTTACCTGGCCATAGCTCGACATGCTTACATTCAAATTTAACCAGTGCTTCTCCGAGGAACGGGGTGTAACAGTTTGGGGGTGCGCTAACCAATTGTCCGGACCGCATACATTGTTGTGCGGTCCGCAAACTCTATGTGTGGCCCGCACACTTTCAAATACATGCCCAACTTTTGTTACACCTGTACACTTTGATTTGGCACTATTTTTTTTTCTTGTGCATTACTATATTCTCATGTTATTTTTGTTTAACGGTAACCATGGATTTCTCGGTGTTGTGATATACTGGATGACTCGAGGCAAAGCTCTTGCCCAAAAGAACACAACCGAAAATCGAAAAAAGCATTTACCGGAAGGAACAACACTTCCAGAAGGAGAACCCTCTACACATGCAGTGGATACCCTTGGGAAAGGACAATCCAGGAGCATCTTGTCACTCGGATCAAATACGAGGGAAGATTCTGGGGGTGAAGCGTTATGACCAGAAACGTTCCTTCAGTTTTGAGAAGCATATATGCCTGAAAGGGATTCAGGAACACTTTCCTCGGATACTGGAGAACCTTGAGAGGCAAAACTGGATGAGATTCACCGAGTACCCCGGCAACTACATTCCGCAAATCTGCTAAGAATTCTACGCTAGCTTCGACGTGTCTATGGGAAAAAAGAAAAAAATGATGACGGGGTGCACAGTTCGGGAAGTGATAGTGCGTATATTTTATGAAGGGATAAATCTTGAGTACTTTGGGAATCAGGGCACCCCTCACACAGAATATGAGGAGAAAATTGACAAGGAGGTGGCAGAAATCATGCGGCCTTGGTTGGCTGAGGTGATTGCGGCCCTTGGTACTACTCCTCCATGGGTGGCACGAAGAGCGGATATTCATAGGTCAAGCCTCAATATTGAGGCTAAATTTTGGCTCAGTTTCGTTAGTATCAGATTTTGGCCATCCCAGAATGAAACAAAAGTGGGTATACAAAAGGCAATACTATTGGCCTGTATCATGTGGGGGTACATATCAATGTGGGATGGCTTATTTACTATCACATCATAAACTGAGCTTGGCAGTCCACAATGGACATCCCATTCCCTTGCTTGATCACCGCTTTGTGTCGTCGCTACAAAGTTCCTGTTTGGTCTAGGATTGATAGAAATTGTGCACCCGTCAGGAAAATTGAGATTCTGCTATTGGAAGATGAAGAGAACCCGGAGAGGCAAAAGAAGAGAGCGACAACCCGGATTATTAATTTGACGTCTGGTTTAGAGGACCTTGCGAGGCCTGTCGCTTCTAGTATTCCGACTGGGACAGCTTCTAGAGAAGCCTCTTCTAGTACCGCTGCGGGTTCCACAGCCTGCGATGACCCATCTGCTGCCACTGCTCCACCTCCTACTGCTGATGCCTCAGGTCTGAAAACCACGACTGTGGCTGATTTCTGGTCGATTATTACACCTCTCGTTTTCATGGTAGGACAACTTACGGCTACCTAGTCGAGTGTACCTTGGAATGGAGTCCGAACACGAGATTTATGATATTACGTATTTTACCCCATGGATGGAAGTTCTAGCAAGTGACCTCTGCGATTTGCAGGGTTATACGTTGAACGGACCAAAACGACGCAACAGACTGAATCCGAAAAATTGCAGGCAATAGTCACCATCGACGGGCTGTCGATTAGGCCGTCAATATGACTGAGATTTCTGAGCTACAGAAGAAATATGACGGGTCAGGTCGACGAGTCGTCGACGTGTCGACGGTCCATCAACTCGACCGTTGAACCGGACATCTGGAACATTCTGATTCCAGGTATAAATATGTGAGACCACGACTTATTTATCATTTTCCCTCAATATCAGACCATAGAAACCCTTGAAAATTTCTTCCCAACATATTTCTTTAAATTAGTGAAGATTAAGGTAAAATCTGAGCTCGTAAACCCGAGCTAGTGAAGGAAAAATATTATTTCTAGGGTTTAATCAAGTCAAGAAGCTTGGGAAGTGGAGTTGAAGTTGGGCTTTGAGATTCTAGACTCTTCAAGGTATGTGATTGATGTTTATCTTTTTATTTAAGTTAAATATCAAGAGTTTTAGTGATTATAAGCAAAAGAAATATAGTTATGGAAGTGATAACTTGAATAGAGACACAGATGAGATTAAGAGTTGTTTTGAATGAGGATTTGGGATGGATTAGATTATATTTTTCTATGTAAGAGTGGATGGTGTTGTTGTTGATGTTGTTATTGATGTTGGATTGAGTTGGAAGTTAAGGGAAATATTGTCCACCATTTAATATGGTCTTATTACACTCAATAAGATTATCAAATGAGGTGAGAGGCCTAATTATGGTTTGTGTTATCCCGATTGTAGACTTGCGAGTTCAAGAGGTAGAAATCAAACGAATTGACACGCTTAAAGGTATGTAATGCTAGTCCCTTATTTTCCAAGGCATGATTCTTATGACATGACTTCCTTTATTATACCATGACCTTCTTACATTCTAGAAACTATGAGTCCATGTTTATAAAGAACTTCTCACAAGGTAAGGATAAGAGATATTGTCACGACCCGTCTAGAGGGCCGCGACGAGCGCCCGGTGCTAGCCCACCCGGGTACCCCTTGGCTTACACTTATACTTACATCTAGGTGAGCCACATAATTAAACATACATTTCTACTCATCATTCGTGCTAGTCCCATTGGACGACAATTCTTGCATATCATGGTTGGCATCTATACCACGTCAATGTACATGGGCCGACAAGGCTATCAAAATGATATACAAAATATAGGCCGATAAGGCCAGACGTATCTAACTATATACACATGTCTACGAGCCTCTAAGAAGAGTATAACATATCACATAAGCGTGACAGGACCCCACTATGCCCATAATTATATACACAAAAGAATAACTACCCAAAAGATATGGTTCCGAATGAAATGGAGCTCTGCTAGGTAGTCTATGAGAATACCGCTACGGATCGAGCCTGTCTCCCTGTGCACCTATGGGCATGACGAAGCGTCCACAAATAAAAGGACATCAGTACGAAGAATGTACTGAGTATGTAAAGCATGATCAATATCAATGTAGAAGCATAATAAGCAACATAAGAAATACCACAAGATGGGAGGCAGTGTTATCATCGTCGTAGGCACTTACTTGCCTTACATAGGGTCTTTCCGTTTCTAATGCGTATTTGCGTACATACATCCATATCCGTATCCATTCCATATCTGAACTCATGTTCGCATACATACCCGTATTTGCATTCATATCATATCATGTTCGTATTCATATTCATATTCGTATCCATATCATATACATAATCATATCATATACATAGCATTTATATAGCATACCCGACCATGAAGGATCGGTGTTTCATACATACTTGGCCAACCAAGGCTCAAGGTTACTCATACCTGGCCCTACCAAGGCTTCAGGGTTACATATACGTGGCCCTACCAAGGCGTCAGGGTTACATCTACCTGGCCCTACCAAGGCGTCAGGGTTACATCTACCTGGCCCTACCAAGGCGTCAGGGTTATCCGTACCATCTGCAGAGGTGTGCGCGCATTACGTAATCATATACATACTTATTTACATATCTTACCCGGCCTCATAAGCTCGGGGTTCCATAGTATTCATACATAGACACATATACATAATAGCTCATAAGCATTTTTACTATTTACATCATTATCATAATCGTCATCAATATCGTTATTACTATTATCGTCATTCATCACATTTATCTTTATAGGCTTACTCGTCATATGAGGGATTTAGTACAATCGTGGCGTATAAAGAATCATGAGCTTACTAGCTCGGGAGATCAAGTCATTTGAAGGACATCACAGTCTCATAGAAGAGTTAGATATTTGGCCAAAGAACCATGCCTTATGAAAGAAGGGTTAGCCTTACATACCTTTCCGTTGAACTATTCTACACTTGCGCTTTCTCCTCCAATGCTAGCGTTTCTATCTTCATTAAAGTCATACTATCATTAGAATCGATAGCTAGCATATCTGACCAAAACTAGAGAAAATCGGACAGCCTCTCCTTTATTTATACAACATTCCTCCATAGCGTATATCAACTCCCAAACGTCAATAATGCCTTCACAATACCATAACAATAATCATTATTCATCCACATTATCCACATTTCTAGACTTACTTTCAATTACTCATATCCATGGCTATAACACACAACTATGTCCATTCACGTACATTGCTCATCTCATGTTCTCAACATCATTTATAACACATTTACATCACAATACATCAAGACTCATAACTCAATTCAAACTATTTCTCAAAATGGCACTATTCCACATTCATGACCCATTTTGCCATACCTCTCTACAGTCCAAGTATTTCAACTCTTAAATACCTTAAACAACATAGAAACATCATAAATCTTACCTTATATGTCGTAGGAACAAGCCTTGGTTGATAATACTCCACTTGAGCAAAACCTAGTTTATCTCCAATGAGATTTCTTGACTTGTATGATCCTTAATGGGTTTTCTTATACTTGATTAACTTAGTTTATGTTGTTGATCACCAAATATCCTTGAATTCTTGTGGAATTTATGTAGAGAGATGTTTTAGAGAGAAGGGGTGTCATGTAGAAGTGAAATGAAATGAAATAATAAACTTGGTCCCCTTTTTAATAATCCAAAATCTGATCTGAAGTGAACAGTCGTCGAAAGTGCACAGTGGCCGTAAACCCAGTTTATGGGCCGTATTCTGGTTTGCGGTCTGTCTTTCACGACCGTATTTAAGCATAACAGAACCAGAAAGGTTTGTTGGAGGTCATGGTGGTTTACGGTCACAGTTTACGGGCCGTATTTTGATTTACGGTCCGTATTATGAGTCGTATTAAACCATTTAGACATTTGGCAGAAAGTTGAAGTTTTGGAATGTTGAAAGACGATACGGTCCGTAAACCACTTTACGGGTCGTATTCTATTTTACGACCAACTGGGTCGAAGTGCAAATCTGCAACTTTCGCATTTTCAAAACTCATAAGTAGTCATCCCCTTCTTAGTAAAACACCGTACACTCATACTCTTCATTGGTCTATTCATTGTACGCTCACGGAGAAATTTTTGAGGTGTAATAGATACGTTACGAATATGATATGATATTTTTACGAAGCTAATGAGCCCTATCTGATTCTTTGATGTTACTTATTGTTGCTAAACCCACCTTATGATGCTAGTTATTTCAAGGTGAGGTGTGATGATCATGAGTACGCCATAATGGAATCGGGGGTTCTCGACCTTACGTCACCCCGAAAGAGTTATAGTTTGTCTTTGAACTTTTATGCATGCTTTATGATAAGTGTATGATAATCATATTATACCGTGCCTAGATGGCCGGACATGTCACCCCGAAGGCGGGCTGTATACGATTACACCTTGCCTAGATTTCCGGACATGACACCGCTAAGGCGGGCTATATATGATTACACCGTGCCTGGATGGCCAGACATGACACCACTAGTGAGCGGCGTGCGATGGTTACCTAGACACGAGTTAACAATGATGGTATATGTGATATGTATGTCATGTGTTTTCTTTTAAAGGGTAAATAGGTTATATATTCATCTCATGTTTTATGGTTTCTTTATTATGCTAGTATGATTCATGCCTTACATACTCAGTATTTCATTCGTACCAACGTCCTTTCTTTTATGGACGCTGTGTTTATGCCCACAGGTAGACAGGGAGATGACCCAGATTCATAGGAACTGATCAGTGGACTTACAGGAGCGCTCCATTATTCTGGAGGTGCTATTTTTGATATATCACTTTGTGTATATATTTGGGCATGACGGGTTCCTGTCCTGTCCTTATGTCTAGTACTTTTGTAGAGGCTCGTAGATACGTACGTGTGGGTAGCAGACGTCCCATGATGACTACATTGCACTTTTGTATATCGTATTTGTAGCCGTGAGGGCTTATGTATATAGACGTGTTGCTTTGGAGGTTATATATATATATTCAGGTTGAGTATGATGATTAGCCTAATTAAAGGTGCTCGGTAATTAGCCCCGGTTACCCATCATGGTCCCTTTGTCGGGTCGTGACAAAAGAGGTATTAGAGCAGTTCCGTCCTGGGGTGTGTCTACGAGTCGTGTCCAGCAGAGTCTCGTTTATAGGTGTGAAGCGCGCCACACTTATAAACAAGAGGCTGCGGGGCATTTAGGAAAAATGACCATTCTTTTTCTTACTAGATCGTGCCATAGAGCCATCTTATTAGACTTTCTCCTCCCTAATTGTGCGTTATGATTTCAGTGATGCTGGTGAAGAGAAAAGCCACAGCCGCCCAGAAGGGCAAGGTTACAATAGAAAGGCGGATAGAAAGGGAGCCGCCAACGAATGTAGAAGAAGGTGAATCTCATAATGAGGCTCCATCTAATACCTCTAACACTCCGCCTATTCTAGAAGAGCAAGAGGGGGCTTCAACTCCAGCTCCTATGCCTCCAGTTCCTCCACCGGGTGCTTCGGCTCAACAAATGACCGAGGCTATTCAGCTGTTGACACAGCTAGTTGCCGCTCAGGCATAGCGGCAGAGTACGGATCCAGGTGGCAGAGCGACTAGTGCTAGAGCCCGTGATTTCATGAGTTTAAATCCTCCAGAATTTTTGGGGTCAAAGTCGAATGAAGACCCGCAAGGTTTTATTGATCAGATGCTGAGAACGTTAAGAATCATTCATGCCTCCGATACTAAATCTATGGAGTTGGCATCTTATAGACTCCGGGATGCAGCGGTTCTTTGGTATAATAACTGGATATCTTCGAGAAAGGAAAATGCACCTCCCCCGATTTGGCAGGAGTTTGTGGATGCTTTTCTTCGTCATTATTTGCCACCCGAGGTTCGAAGGGCCCGTGCGGATAGGTTTATGAATCTAAAGCAAGGCAATATGAGTGCTCGGGAGTATAGCCTTCACTTTAATTCATTAGCCCGGTATGCTCCCACTATGGTGGCCGATATGGGAGATAGAGTGCATAGATTTATGAGTGGCTTCAGGCCACATTTGTTCAAAGATTGCTTGACTGGCTTCATTGCAAGAGGGGATGGTTATTTCCCGTATTCAGGCCCACGCCCAGAACTTTGAAGAGCAGCAACATTCGCGAAGGGGTGAGCGAGATATTGATAGAGGGAAGAGTACGAGGGCCAGATCTGTTGGTGCTGGCAGCGACTATAGAGGGGGATCGAGGCAGTCATATTCTAGACTTTCCGGCCAGTCGGCGACTAGTGCACCCCCTGGTTTGCAGGCAAGAGATTTGACCATTCTATTCATTCACGACAGGGTCAGAGTTTGAGAGCTTTGGGTTCTCAGTTTAGAGGAGATTATAGCCAGAGGGGACCACCGGTCCCACGATGTTGTCAGTGCAGGAAGTTAAACTCAGGTCCGTGTCGCCAGGGTTCAGATTCTTGTTATGTTTGTGGACAGACTGGGCACTTGATGCGTGATTGTCCTTCGAGGTACGGTAGAGGTGGGGTTCAGCCCACAGGATTAGCAGCTGGTTCTTCCTCATCTGTGCTGTTATAGCCCGTATTTTGTACGTTCGGATAATTCAAGATAATTGTGAGAATTTAAGGGCAAGGCTATATTTTGATCTTGTTTAATATACAAGTTGTTTATGAATATTATTGGCATGGAAATATTGAGAAAGGCTAAGGGTAAAAAGGGAAATTCACAAAGTGGTTCATGGTAAAATTGAGGAAGGCTAGGGGCAAAATGGGAATTTCACAAAGAAAAATTCAAGAATGTTCAAGAGACAAGCCACTATGACCGTGTGGTATAGGTGGGTCCCACCCATGGCCATGTGTTCATATTTTTATTTGTAGGGCTCAAGTGTATATATATATATATATATGTGTGTGTGTGTGTGTGGTGGCAAATAATAAATACTCATTCTTTAAATCAAGAAGCTTGGAGAAGAAGAGAAAGGAAGAAGAAAGAAAAAAGAAGCATTCGGCCACCATGGCCAAAATTTGAAGCCATGGAAATTGATCAAGAAAAATTATTTTCTTCTAGTATTCCAACCAATTTGAAGGCCCTAATTAACTTAGGGTGGTTGTTGGAGCAATAAAACCATTCATTCTTGCAAGGCACAACTCTAGCCAAGTTGAAGAGCTAAGTGGAAAAGGTAAGGTTTGATCCCCTTTTATATGTTATGGATGGTTTGTATATGTTGTAGAGTGTAGAAATGGATGAAATTCATGAAATATGTGTGCAAGGGATGTGGCCGAATGGGGGATTGAATTGGTGAGATGTGATGAATTGATTTTACTTAGTATTTTAATTGTTGTTGTGGTAGATTCTATGATGTAAAATGAGGATTTAATGGTTTGAAATGAAGTTGTAATCGTTTGTGGATTATGGAAGAAGTTAATGTGATATTAGTATGGTATCTTATGATTATAAGAATGAATGATATTGCTAAAGTATAGATTGTTGGAGTAGTTTATGAATTTGGAAGAAAGGAAAGGTGTTGTTAGTGTTCTTGTGGGATTTGGAATGTTTCGGGTGAAGTAGTATGTTAATTGGGTTGTTTTGAATGTTATGTGAATTGTTTGAAGTATTCTTGAATCATGTTAGAAAGATTTCGGATTAATACTTGAATGTGGGATCATTGGTGTTAGCTTGAATATATGTGATCGAATTGAATATAAATGAAATGCCATTGAATTGTGTGACAAGAGTTGTTAATGTAAGAATATATTTTGGATTGATTGTTAAAGATTGGTAGTATGATTGTTGGTATTGTTGTTGATAATTTGGCCGAGTTGAATTCTCGGATTGTTGTTGATAAATTGGCCGAGTTAGATTCTCGGGGATGGTGTATTTACAGGGGAAATGCTGCCGAAATTTCGGCAGATTATAAGTGAGTTTATTTGAAAGATTAAGACAAGTGTGTGACAATGTGTTTGATGATTATGTAAATCTCCTTGAATGTAGACTAACGAGCTTGGACGAATAAGCGTAGCTAACAGGACGTGGAACAGGTATGTAAGGCTTACCCTTTCTTTCTTTTGGCATGATCTTTGTGAAACCAACATGACAAAGTATATGTATATGATTCCAAAGAAACTCCCATTCTTAGAGCCGCTAGGATGGCTAACGTTCTTAATTTTCATAAGCTGTTTCATATGGTTTTGATGCGTATCTATGATGTCCGAAGTTCTATTTGATATGTTTCCGAATGGCATTCGAAAGATAATTGATATGACTAAAGTTTTGATTTTCAAATGATAGCACATTTGATTATTCCATTGAGTCCTTGATGTATTTTGATACGTACATATGGTTCCAAAAGCTCTATCTGATTTGATCCATAACGATATCTGAAAGGTACTTGATATGATTGTTGCTTTGATTTTCCAAAAATGGCTTCTGAAACGTTCGTAGAAGGTTCTGTACTTCAAACGCTCATAACTTTCTTATACTAAGTCGGATTGACCCGAAACTTGTTTCTAAGCCTTCAGATGTCGGTAAGTGTACTTATTTATCGAGTCTTGATTTATGTGCATGTGGTTTCGCACTACTCTGTTCGTGCAAGCCTCAATATGTCTATTCACCGAGTCCCGGGCCGGGTATGTTATCGTGCGCACTCCTCTGCATTGTTCACCGAGTCCCTCTCACTTGCGGGCCGGGACACGTTATATGTATATGTATATGATGATACGGGGATGGCGGCCAGGATGGCATATGTTGACTTTATTCACCGAGACCCGCAATAGAGGGTCGGGACACGTTATGTATATATGGTATATGATGCTGATATGCATGATTCTATCCACCGAGTCCCTCAATAGAGGGCCGGGACACGTTATATGTATACATGATATGTGATGTTGACAGACATGATTCTATCCAGCGAGTCCCTCACTAGAGGGCCGGGACACGTTATATGCATACAAGATATACGATATGGACATATATGTTGTTATCCACCGAGTCCCTCACTGGAGGGCCGGGACACGTTATCTGTATATATGATATGATGTGGATATGCATGATTTCATTTAAAAAGGAAAGTGCTTTGATGTTTTAAAAGGTCATACTTGATTCTGGTAAATCTCTGTTTCAGTTATGATCCTCTTTTCTGTATTCCATGCCTTACATGTGTTATATCCCGCATTTTATGCAATCGGATAATTCAAGACAATCGCGGGAAGACAGTAACCAAGGCCATATTTTTACTTTGCTTGGCATATAAGTTGTTATGAAAATTTTGAAGTGGAAATAATGAGAAAGGTCAAGGGCATAAAGGGAAATTTGCAATACGACTCGTGGAATTATGGAGGAAGACGAAGGGCAAATTTGGAATTTGGAAAAATTTAATTTTTCATGAAGTGCAAAATAAGACACAAAAAAAAAAAAGTGGGCTTATGTTTTGGGCCATGTTGGCCGACCCACTTGGAGTGGGCTTAGCCCACTTAGGAGTCTTATGGATTAATAAAAGATGACCAAGTCATCTTTTCATACCACACTCTAGAAAATTCAAGACTTGGAAAGAAAAAGGGAGAGAGGAAACCCCTACAAGGCCATTTCGGCCAAGAGCAAAAATTGCCAAGAAAAATTGATAAAATTTCTCCAAAAATCATTTTCTACCAAGTAGGGGGTGCACAACAAGGTGGAGTTGTTGTTGGAACAAGAAAGGTTCAAAATCATACAAGTTGCCAAGAGTTAGGCAAGTGAGAAGTTGAAGAAGAAAGGTAAATTCTAATCTTGTTTTATGTGTTATACATGATTTATATGTGTTGTAGTATGCTAAAATGGATGAAATTCATGGAGGAGAGGAAATTAGTATGTGGCCGTGCATGTTCATATATGAATAAGAATCATATTTCAATTATTTCGTTTAGTGTTTGGTTGTTATGGTTGTGAATGATATGTGGAAGATGGAAGTTGAATAAATTTGGAGAGAATGTAGTTGTGCATGCATGAAGTGTGGCCGTGAGTGTTGTGTGTGTGTGGCCGTGAGGTTGTGGTATAGTATGGAAGTGAATGAGTTAATTTTATGTAGTGTTTTGGTTGTTGTTATATTGTGAATCCTATGTTGCTAATGAATGTCTAGGAACCTTAGTTGAGTTGTGAAAGTTGGAGACTTATTTTAGAAATCATGCATATTGAATGTGATGTTCTTACGCGTATGAAAGACAATGATATTGGTATGGGGTCGTTGGAATATATATATATATATTAGAAGATTGCATTGTTTTATTGGAGTTGGAAGGTTTTGAAGAAAGTAGTAAATTGATATCATGTATCTTGAATTGAATGTATGGATCGCTAGTGTGATTGTTGAATTCATGTTGATAGTTTGGCCGGGTTTGAATTCCCGGATTGTGTTTGATGAGAATTTGACTAAATTAAATGTCGAGGATGGTATATTTACAGAGGAAATGCTGCCGAAATTTCGGTAGCCAAGTATTACCTTAAGATTTCAACTCTAAGTATACTAATGAGAGTTTTGGTAAAAACGACCAATTTGCAGATTTTGACGAAATTGTGACGTGAATTTGGAATAGCAAAAGGAGCGGAAGGAGGTATGTAAGGCTTCACCCTTCTTTCTATGGCATGTCTTAGCAGAAATAAGCTGGGTACGAGCCTTGGGGACAACTCTGTTCCCCGGAATCCGCACCTAAAGTTTTCTACCTTTTGTTCAATAGAATTGAACTAGAAAGTGTGCCAATGGTCGGAAAAACCTCCTAGACCCCTATAACTTGCATAAATGGGACCCGATTACCCTAAAACACTCACAAGTAATGACACGACATGTAACATATGCAACTAGTACACGCTACCTCATCCGGCCCGAGGTGGGCCCGTTACTCTCGGATTTTCCTATAGCCTTGGTGGACTTACTTGAAGTAAATCCAAGGGGGACTTTTGATCCCGACCTCATTACCGAATGATAAGTACTATAACTACTCTAACGAGAATGTTTCTATGGGGATAATGATAATGACAATGTTAGACAAGAGAATGTACCTATGACAAGTACGACCGGAACGATTCTACGACTAAGATTTTTAAGCTAAGGATCCAATGTGAATATGAAATCGATAAACTAATTTTTGAATCGTATTTATATTCCCTAGCTATAACTTTATTTTCTAAGACTCCAAAGCCTATGACTGTCATCTATGATGCCCACGATTTCATTCTACGGTTACTGTAATACTACTCTCCGTTGATAGTCTCGCCTTAAAATACTCGTCCCTTCAAGGTGAGACAAAGCGATCACAATTACTCCATAATGTAATCGGAGGCTACCGACTTTACGTCACTCCGATGGGAGTAACTTTCCTTGGACTCCCGTGCATGCTAGTTATGTGCTACAAGTGGATGTGTATGGGTTTGTATATATATAAGGTAAGTACTTGTATATGGGACATGTGTATGTATAAGGGAGAAGTAAATGTACATGTATATGTATATGGGGAAAGGGGAAGGGCCACTGTTATATTACCACCTGATTCAGCTGGATTCCATCCTGGACGCGGGATGCTCGGACGCGGGATATGGGAGAGCCGTACGCGGCGTCTGTATATATATAATGTATGCTACCTATATATGATGTAATGTGTTGGGACACCGTTGGGGAGGGGGCTTGGGAGAGCCGATGTATTCGGCGTCTATAAATGTGAATCAAAGATACTGTTCACTGAATTGTACTGTTTTATGTATACGAGAATAAGGGACACCGTGGGGGTGGAGCCGATTGTATTCGGCGTCTGTAAATGTGAGCAAAAGGTACCGTTACTGAAATGTACTGTTTTCTGTACACGAGAATAAGTAATATATAAATGTTAATTCCTATGCCTATGAAAAGAAACGTCTCAAAGGTGAAAAGTCAAGCCTACATGACAGCCGACCTGAAAAGGGGCCTTCCCACGTACAGGTTACTTTCCTGCCTCGTTATATGTCCTATGACTCTATGATATTGTTAATCGTACTCTAGGTTACTGGTTATATTATCTTTTATGCCTTACATACTCGGTACACTATTCGTACTGACGTCCCTTCTTGTGGACGCTGCGTTTCATGCCGCGTAGGTCAGCAGACAGGTGGACGTGATTCTTAGGAGATCTACCAGCGGTATTCTACAGTGCTCCAGTTGTTCCGGAGCCTCACTCCCGCGGTACTATTTTGTGTGTATGTATATTCGGGCACGACAGTATTCGGCCCTTTCTATGTATAAGTGTACTATGTCTAGAGGCTCGTAGACAGATATGTATAGTCAGTCAGGTACATATAGATGTATGGTGTCTCGGCATGATTGTTGTATAAAGTAACAACGAAGTTTACTAGTTTATGTTCAGAATGACGCTGCTAATGGTAATGTTCAGAAAGAAAAAAAAAATATATGGCTCTGTTACACGGCTTTCCATGAAGTAAAGGTATTATGACAGATAAGGGGTTCTCGGTACAAGTATCGGGTACTCGTCACGGCCCCTAGTCGGGTCGTGACAACATGCTCAGTACATATTCCGTACTGACCCCCTTTCTTCGGGGGCTGCGTTTCATGCCACGCAGGTACACCCAGATGAGTAAAGAACATTGCTACAAGATGCTTTAGCTGGATTGGCAAGCTCCAGTTGCCCTGGAGTGTTTCCGGGTCAGAGTATTATGCTATGATGTTTTATTTGAAGTTAGAGACTTTGCAGACAGAGTCGTGGGTACAGAATGTTAGTGTTGTAAGCGGCTCCATCAGCCGATGTGTCATTCTGTATTATTTGATAAATTCCATATAATTACAGATTTTGTTTGATTTGAGAACAAAGAAAAAGAATATTTCTAAAAGCCTTACTATGTATTTCATGTTTATTTGATTTAAAGGTCCAAAGAGGTTATGTGTGTATTAAGAATCAGAGGGTTCGCTCGGCTCTAAGTAAGGGTCGGGTTCCCCTCACACCCTAGCGAGATTAAGGTGTGACAAAGTGGTATCAGAGCAGGTTGTCCTAGGGGTTTTCTGCAAAGTCATGTCCAGTAGAGTCCTGTTTATGGTGTGAAGCCGGCCACATTTATAAACATGAGGCTACGGGGCATCTAGGGATTGTTGACCTTCTTTCTGTCTTAGATCGTGCAATAGAGCCAAGTCATAGGAAATGAAATTCCTCATATAAGCCTTACATACGACAGAAGAAGTGAGTGGCGATATGGAAAGTCACAGGGGTAAGTATTGATATATTTGTTCCATTACCTGAAACTAGAAGCTTTGGATGGCTGGAATGTGTCATATAGCCGTATGTTCTGTGAGGTATTTTTGATGTTTGCTGCGTACATATTTTGAAGAGTAAGGATTGTAAAGGAGATTCTGTTAGAATTTTTCAAAATCAGGTCATTTAACTATGTACGCCTAACAGGAGGAAGCGTGGAAAGGAAATATCGTAACCAGAAAATAAATGGGATGCATTGTTTCAGAGAAGTTATGGATTTGGCATGACAGGAAGAATACTAGCGAGAACGACGATTAGCAGTCTGAAGGATTAAAATGGATAACATCCGAGGTTCAGTAAGAGTAAGGTCTGTTGGAGGATTCAGAGAACATCGACAATCAGTTTGCTGTAGATTACTGTATAGGAATGGTGACTGGAAATGCAAACAGGCTGATAACCGAGTGTTTAGTTCATAAGTAACAGCGATGAAGGTATGTTCGCCACCATCGGGAATCTGGAAGTCCAGGACAGGGAGTAGTCATACACACGGGTGGAAGGTGAACATTGGGAATTGAAAAGGGTAAAATAGTAATTGTAAAGGGAAGGACGTGTTACGACAATGTCTCGGAATCTATAAGACTTTGACTTGCTCCAGATTATGTAATAAAGGTCATGCAGCGAAGTGGACGCGATTATATCAGCATTAAGGCACTGGATTTCATCAAAGTTTCGAGGTTAAGCGTGCTAAAGTGAGAGAAATCTTAAGATGGGTGACCCCCCTGGGAAGTGTGCATGAAATTATATAAACCCAGATATAAGAGACAAATGAGAAGCTAGAGTGGCCTAAGGGAAACTAGAGTATACGGGATGGTTGGAGACCATAAGAGGCCACATAGGACGAGGCAGGCTAGACTGGAGAAGAGACAGAGAGTGCATCACAACTTTGGAATTAGGATAGGCTTGAATAGCGTTTGGAGATATTTTGTGGGCAAGGTAGTAGCAATTATACGTATATATATATATATATATATATATATATATATATATATATATATATATATATATATATATGAATGCGTAGGATATCCCACATGTGATTGTATCGGTGGACATGTGAGTCCCAGCAACCGGCGCTTCGGTAAAGAAGGCATTAATCAAGTAAGGGTACCGAAGTTCGAGTGACAGCAAAAATAAATGGTACAAGTGTTACTAGGTAAGCTGCTATTATTTAAGATTGGAAATTTTAATACAATGATAGTTGGAAAGGAAAGAGTGTGAGTAAATGGAAGGTAGGGAGATCAAAATGTCGGAAAAAGGTGAAAGGTAGGAAAACCTCGGTGAGTGAAACCCCCGAGAGAAATTACCGGCAAAGTACGAGACTATTTGGATAAAAATTCAAAGGTAGACACGTGAAAAGGATAGATTATAGTAATATGGGACAAAAGAGGAGTGTATGAGGTTCGAGAACCAATTTCAATAAGTGGGGCTAAAGGAATAGTGAGTATGACGAGGAAGGTGAAGCAAGAAAAGAATGATTAGGCCTTGCGACGATGCTAGGAGATTTAGGCCCTTGAAAGGTATATAAAGGAATAAAATGTGCAGCTATATTGATATGGTTTCGTCGGACATGGAAAAGCTTTCCTGAAAGGATGACTTGGGAATAGAACGGATTTGCGCGTTTAAAGTAAAGATTTCACGGACTTCAGAGCTGATGCTGCGAATACCGAGAGAAGAAAAGTGCTCGAGGAGAAAGAAAACCCAAGAAGGGTTAAGGATGATGAGTCGACACTGTTGATTGGGAAATTAATGGTGTAGAGCGAGAATTCACGTGAGGCTTGAGAGATTTGATCTTAGAGGAAATGGAACGAAATGCAAGGAACGTGCATGGAAGACCGCTCGGTCATAGTGTCATAAGTATAGTAAAAGGCTCAATGAGCAAGGATAGAGAGAGTATAAACTGTAAGGATTCTGTGTTAAGACCACAAGTAGCGGGACACTCGAAAATATTGACGCGCAGTTGCAACACAAGTGCATGGTTAAGAAAAATTACGAGTAAGTGAGCTAAATGGGTGAAAAGGATTAATTGTGGATGAAAGAGTGTGGAAATGTGGACAAAATGATGATATAGGCACAAGATGAAAGAAAAACTTACGGTGAGAAGTTTCGATATGTTGTGCACATAGTTGGAAAGAAAGATGAGGAGTAAGGTATAAACGAAGACTTCACAAAAGGACATAGTGAATCTTAACGTCCCCATGAACCAGTGTGTCACGACCCAGCTAGGGGCCGCGACGGGTACCCGGAGCTAGTTACCGAGCACCGCTCACTCTACTACTTATCTTGCCCATCTAATATTCTTTTATCAATTTACATACCAGTTGTAGGAAAATCATAATTAAACAAACATAATTACTTTATATACAATTGCCTTTCGGCCATCAAAATAATATACACGCATATGAAAACGTCTTGTGAGACCATCTAACCCACACTGCGTATCTACGAGCCTCTACTAACATAATGAATACATGGACGGAACAAGACTCCTTCATGCCCAAAATATGCATATATACCAAAAGGATAATCCTAAGCACCTCCGGACGATGGAGTGCTTTCAACCAGCTGACTGCTACTGAGGATCTGGGCCAAGCTCTCCTCTCTGTCTACCTGTGGGCATGAACACAACGTCCGAAGAAAGGACGTTAGTACGAATGTTGTACTGAGTATGAGAAGCATAAACAATAAAAGAAAACATCAACAATATAGTGATAACATCAACATGAAATATCTGGATCTGTCTGATAATCATAAAGGAAATCATGCGTGCCATCTTACTCATACTCATCCTCATAACATATATACATCATATGCAAGCTGCCTGTCCATGTCGGAACGGTGTGATAATCAATAATATTAGCCCGCGTCCAGGCCTCCCGCGTCCGGGGTAACATCTCATGCCGCCCTCTAGTGGTGTTTGCCCATGCCCGAAGGTCATGGTGTATCCGTATAGCTGCCCCCCTTGGCGGTGACTGCCCGGCCAACTAGGCACAGTGTGAAATGCTCATGTCATGCTTATCATAAAATGCTCATAATAATAATATACTCATCATAAAATACTAATCTCATTGTAATACATGCATAAGGCTCAAGATCAACTTTACTCTATCGGGGTGACGTAAGGTCGTGATCCCCCGATTCCATTATGGAACAACTATTGATACTCTGCCTCACCTTTAAAGAACTAGTACATAAGGTGAGTGTAAGCGATAATTATCATCATCATTATACTAGCATCATCATATCGTATCCCTCATCTTATATAGACATTAAGGAGTTAGACTCTTAGCCTTTCAGACTATAGGAAATCATGAAGAGAATAGGAATTTCGTGCTACAAGATTCATGCCATCAGAAAGAAGGGACTAGCCTCACATACCTTGGTCGCTTAGTTAGGCTATCGCTCGCTTGCTCTTGTTCAATGTCACGTCGTTACCTTCATAAGCAAATTCGGGTCTACATTAGTAAACTAACCGCAAGAACGCGTCGTCAAGTCTAGGAAGAATTGGGCAGCACTTCTCTTGTTTATACTATTTTTCCCATGTTTTATATTAACTCCCAACATTCATAGCATTATTCACAATATCGAAATCAACAATCGTCGTTTACGTACATTTGGCAAAATCCACCATTTTCCTCCAATTTTCTCTTATTTCTACTTCTAGCTCATCTTTGCGTTTTCATGCATTCAATGCTTGTTTTATGATGTAAACATCATTTATAACATATTAGTACTCACAACACTTCAATATCATAGTTCAATTCCACTATCATTCATTCATGTCACTATCCATTCAATAATGACCTATTTCTATGTTCTTCTACATCTCAAGTGTCTAAGCTTCCTAATACTTCAAACAACATGGAATAATCATGAAACTTACCTTGGATAGTGGTTGAACAATCCTTAAGTTGAATTGCTTCACTTAGACAAAACCCTAGTTTCACCTTCTTGGGAATTACTTGACTTAGATGATCCCTTGATGTGTTTTTGCATTTGATTTCATAGGTTTAGTGTTGTTGTCCTTGATGTTCCTTGGATTCTTTTAAATTTCTATGGATGAAGTATATGGAGAGTTCTGGAGCTTTTCTTGAAGTGTATGGATGAATAATGAAATAAAGTGAGCTTTGGTCCCTTTTTAATAATCCCAAAATCTGATCTTTAATGAATTCTCGTCGAGTGAACAATGGTCGTAAATTGCAGTTTACGGACCGTATTGTGGTTTACGGTCCGTCTTCCATGATCGTGTTTAAGCAATTCAAGAACAGAAGGTTTGGCTGAGTGTCATGGCACTTTACGGCTGGGGTTTACGGTCCGTAAACCAGTTTACGGGCCGTCCTCCAAGTCGTTTTTAATCATTTTCACCATTTACAGAAAGTCTTGGCTGAGGGACCTGGTGGTTTACGACCTGGTTTACGGTCCGTAAACCAGTTTACGATCCGTAAACCAGTTGACCCGTATTCTGGGTCATTTTTAACCATTTCAACACTTAACAGAAACTTGAGATTTTTGACGCAATGAAAGACGATTGCACTATACGGTCCGTAAATCACTTTACGGGGCCGTATAGTGTCATATATGACCACTGGGTGAAAATTTTTCTGCAACTCTATTATTTCCAAAAATGCAAAATTAGCCATTCCCGACTTAGTAAAACACCATACACTCAAGTCCCTCATTGTTCTACTCATCATACAAGTACGGAAAAATTTCCGAGGTGTAACATTCTTGCCCCCTTTTGGAACATTCGTCCTCGAATGTTCGAAACTCGGGAATTCTAGAAAAATTTCGCTAGAGTTTCCTTTGTAATTTGGCACTACCAATTTACCACAACGACCCATAATATCATCGCCTCACAGGGCTATATCACAATATCAGCATATTTATGGCCACACACGACCAAAAACATAAAACTAAAACATTCATACCTCATATCGTCGACGTCTCATCTTGAATCTCTTCTGGGGATTGGAACAAATGGGGGTACATAGATTTCATCTTCTCCTCCGCTTCCCAAGTCATTTCTTCCCGATTATTGTCTACCATAGCACTTTGACTGAAGCAACCTTTTTATTCCGAAGCCTTCGCACTTGTCTTTCCAAAATAGCAATGGGCACTTCTTCGTATGTCAACTTCTCTGTCACTTGTACATCATCAATCGGAACAATCCTCGTGGGGTCTCCAATACACTTGCGGAGCATCAAAACATGGAATACTGGGTGTACAGATTCGAGCTCTCAAGGCAAGTCCAATTCATAGGCTACTCGACCCACCTTGCGGATGATTCGATAAGGTCCAATGTATCTTGGACTCAATTTCCCCTTTTTGCCGAACCTCATTACTCCCTTCATTGGCGAGACTTTCAAGAATACCCAATCATTAGCTTGAAATTCTAAATCCTGTCAGCGGTTGTCCGCATAAGACTTTTGGCGACTTTGAGCTGTTAACAGTCGGTCTCGAATCACTTTAACCTTTTCAACTGCTTGTTGGACCAATTCGGGGCCTATCAATTGTACTTCTCCGGTTTCAAACCATCCAATTGGAGATCTGCATTTTCTTCCATATAAGGCTTCATACGGGGCCATTTGGATACTGGAATGATAGCTGTTATTATAGGCAAATTCAATAAGAGGCAAATGCTCATCCCAACTACCACTAAAGTCCAGCACACATGCTCGTAATATATCTTCTAAGATCTGAATAGTGCGCTCGGCTTGCCCGTCGGTCTGTGGCTGGAAAGTCGTGCTGAGCTTAACTTGAGTACCTAGACCTTCTTGAAAGGACTTCCAGAACTTGGCTGTGAACTGCGCCCCTCTATCCGTGATAATGGCCCAAGGAATACCATGAAGTCGTACAATCTCCTTGAGATACAAATTAGCATAATCCTCCGCTGAATATGTAGTCCTGACGGGTAGAAAATGAGCTGCTTTTGTGAGCCTGTCCACGATCGCCCATATAGAATCATACTTCCCTCGCGTACGGGGTAATCCTACCACAAAATCCATATTAATTTCTTCCCATTTCCACGTAGGAATTTCCATTGCTTGCAATAAACCTCCTGGCTTTTGATGTTCGGCTTTCACTTGCTGACAATTTGGACATTGGGCTACAAACCCTGCTATGTCTCGCTTCATGCCATCCCACCAATATAGCAACTTAAGGTCGTGGTACATCTTGGTTGCACCTGGATGAATAGAATACCGGGAATAATGTGCTTCCTCTAAAATCCGTTGGCGCAAGTTTGCCACATCCGGTACACATAACCTGCCCCGATATCTAAGGACCCCTTCTATGGAAACTTCGAATGGAGACTTTTCTTTTTCGGGAGCTAGATCTCGGTAATGGCTTAGCTGGGAATCCTCATATTGCCGTTCCTTCACTTCTAGATTCAATGATGAAACTGTGGGGTCATTGATGCTAATACTTGCATCTCCTAAATCAGTCGCACGTACGCCGAGACTTGCTAGTTGATGGAGCTGACGAACCATTTCCTGCTTTTCCGAAGGAACTCCACATAAACTACCCATCGATCGGCGGCTAAGTGCATCTGCCACTACATTCGCCTTCCCTGGATGAAATAGAATGTTCACATCGTAATCCTTTAGTAATTCTAACCATCGCCATTGCCGCAGGTTCAACTCCTTCTGTTTGAAAATATATTGAAAGGCTTTTGTGGTCCGTATAGATGTCAACACGTACACCATACAAGTAGTGCCTCCATATTTTTAAGGCATGGATAACCGCGGCCAATTCGAGATCATGAGTCGGATAATTCTGTTCATGCCTTCGTAACTGTCTCGAGGCATATGCAATGAATCTCCCATGCTGAATCAACACGCATCCTATTCCCACACCGGAGGCATCACAATATACGACATAGCCATCGGACCCTTCTGGAAGTGTTAGCACTGGCGCTGAGGTCAACCTGTTTTTCAACTCTTGGAAACTACGCTCACAGGAATCATTCCACTAGAATTTAGCCAACTTCTGAGTTAACTTCGTCAATGGGGCTGAAATAGATGAGAAGCCCTCTACAAATCTCCTGTAATATCCTGCTAACCCAAGAAAACTACGAACTTCCGTAGGTGTTGTAGGCCTTGGCCAAGTCTTCACAGCTTCTATTTTCTGAGTGTCGACTCGGATACCATCATCTGAAATAACATGACCTAGAAATGCCACAGATTTTAGCCAAAACTCGCACTTCGAAAACTTTGCATACAATTCCCGATCTCGAAGAACGCCAAGAACAATTCTTTGATGATCTGCATGTTCTGACTCTGTGCGAGAATATACCAGGATATCGTCGATAAACACTATCACAAAAAGGTCCAAGAACGGCCTGAACACGTTATTCATTAAATTCATGAACACCGCCGGGGCGTTTGTCAACCCAAACGACATCACTCGGAACTCGTAATGGCCGTACCTCGTTCTGAAGGCTGTCTTGGGAATGTCTTCTTCTCTGATCCTCACTTGATGATAACCCGATCTTAGGTCTATCTTAGAAAACCACTTAGCACCTTGTAATTTATCGAACAAGTCGTCGATTCTGGGAAGGGGATATCTGTTCTTCATAGTCACCTTGTTCAACTGTCTATAATCGATACACATTCGTAGCGACCCATCTTTCTTTCGCACGAACAAGACCGGTGCTCCCCATGGTGATGAACTGGGTCTAATAAAACCCTTCTCGAGTAAGTCTTTCAACTGTGCATTTAGCTCTTTCAACTCTGCTGGAGCCATTCGATAGGGAGGAATAGAAATAGGCTCGGTGTTGGGTACTACATCAATAGCAAAATCGATTTCCCTTTCTGGAGGAAGGCCTGGTAACTCGTCGAGAAACACATCTGGGAATTCATTCACTACCGGGACAGACTGGAAAGTTGGCACTTCCGCTTCCGTGTCATGAACCCGAACTAGATGACAAATATAACCCTTTGCTATCATCTTTCTCGCCTTAAGGTAGGAAATAAACCTACCCTCTGGGGAAACTGTATTACCCTTCCACTCGAGTATGGGCTCTCCCGGAAATTTGAATCGAACTACCTTTGTCCGGCAACAAACATTAGCATAGCATGACGCCAACTAGTCCATACCCATAATTACGTCAAAATCTATCATCTCAAGTTCAATCAAATCAGCCTTTGTCTGATGATCACGTATAATGACTACACAGTTCTTATATACTTGCCTCGCTATTACAGGATCACCAACCGGAGTGAATACTTCGAAAGGTTTAATTGGCTCGGGTCTCACCCCAACACAATCAGCGATATACGGAGTAATATATGAGAAGGTAGAACCTGGATCAATCAGAGCATATACGTCACGGGAAAATATAGTCAGGGTACCTGTGACAACATCTGGGGAAGACTCGAGATCCTATCGCCCAGCTAAAGCATACACACGGGGCTGAACAACACCTGAAGTAGATGATCCCCCTCTACCCCTGCCTCCACCTGCTGTAGTCTGAGGAGTCTGTGCTGTCGGGTGTGCTGAAGAAGAACCCGCTGCTGAACCTGTAGGCTGAGTCCCAGCTCTATCTCTCGCTGAGGGGCAATCTCTCATCATGTGACCAACTTGCCCGCAAGCATAACAAGCATCCGAACCCTAACGACACCGTCCGGAATGTAATTTGCCACACTGGCTACACCGCGGTACTGGAGGTCTCCTCCGACTAAAATCTCCCTGATACTGAGCACTTGGGGCCCTCGAACTCTGACCCTACCCTGACTGGAAAGAGCGATCGAACCTCCTATCTGAGAATCTGGGAGGCGCACTAGTCACGGACTGACCTGAGTGCCTGGGATGTGTCTGTCTCGGTCCCTCTCTATACTCACTGCTCTCTCCCATAGATCTAGCCCTCTTACCTTGTCTTCTGTCGCCATCACGATCACTTCTTTGCTGTCGTTGTCGTTCCTCGAGATTCTGAGCATGGGCCTGTATCCGGGAAATATCCATCCCGTCTTGCAAGGAGGCCGTCAAACAATCTCTGTACAAATGTGGCCCCAGACCACTCACAAATCTATAGATTCTGTCTCCCATGTCGGCCACCATAGTCGGAGCATATCGGGCCAATGAGTTGAATTGCATGCTATACTCTCAGGCACTCATACCCCTTTGCTTTAAATTCAGGAACTTGACCGCTCTAGCTCGACGGACTTACCACACGGGAGGTGGAACATTTTCTCCTCTTGTTATCACCCAATTATTATACCATAACACCGCCACATCGCGGAGTCTATAAGAAGCCAACTCCACGGATTCGGTCTCGGAAGCATGGATAATCTCTAAAGTCCTCAACATCTCATCAATAAAATTTTGCGGATCTTCATCTGGCTTTGACCTAAAGAATTCCGGAGGATTTAAGGCCATAAAGTCACGGGCTCTCGTACTAGCTGAACGATCCCTTGGACACGCATCCTGTCGTTGTGCCTGAGTGGCAACCAACTGCGTCAATAAATGGATGGCCTCGGACACTTGTTGACCCGAAGCACCCGGTGGAGGAATCGGAGCTGAGGCTCCTCCCTGCTCTTCTACATTGGGCGCGGCCTCACTTTGCGATTCGCTTTCCTCTACATTTGCCGGAGGCTCTCTTTCTGCCCGCTTCTTCTTCGTAGCTTTGCCTTTTTGGGCAGCTGTAGCTTTTCCTTTCGGCGGTATTTTCTGAAACCATAACGCACTTTTAGGAATGATATAATCCTAGACATGGCTCTATTGCACGATTTCATGAGAAGAAGGATGGTCATTTTCCTAAATGCCCTGTAGCCTCTTGTTTATTAGCGTGGCGCGAAACACACCATAAACAAGACTCTACTAGACACGGCTCGTAGACACTTCCTAGGACGAACTGCTCTGATACCACTTCTGTCACGACCCAGCTAGGGGCCGCGACGGGTACCCGGAGCTAGTTACCGAGCACCGCTCACTCTACTACTTATCTTGCCTATCTAATATTCTTTTATCCATTTACATACCAGTTGTAGGAAAAGCATAATTAAACAAACATAATTACTTTATATACAATTGCCTTTCGGCCATCAAAATAATATACACGCATATGAAAACGTCTTGTGAGACCATCTAACCCACACTGCGTATCTACGAGCCTCTACTAACATAATGAATACATGGACGGAACAAGACTCCGTCATGCCCAAAATATGCATATATACCAAAAGGATAATCCTAAGCACCTCCAGACGATGGAGTGCTTTCAACCAGCTGACTGCTACTGAGGATCTGGGCCAAGCTCACCTCTCTGTCTACCTGTGGGCATGAACACAGCGTCCGAAGAAAGGACGTCAGTACGAATGTTGTACTAAGTATGAGAAGCATATACAATGAAAGAAAACATCAACAATATAGTGATAACATCAACATGAAATATCTGGATCTGTCTGATAATCATAAAGGAAATCATGCGTGCCATCTTACTCATAATCATCCTCATAACATATATGCATCATATGCAAGCTGCCTGTCCATGTCGGAACGGTGTGATAATCAATAATATTATCCCGCGTCCAGGCCTCCCGCGTCCGGGGTACCATCTCATGCCACCCACTAGTGGTGTCTGCCCATGCCCGAAGGTAATGGTGTATCCGTATAGCTGCCCGCCTTGGCGGTGACTGCCCGGCCAACTAGGCACGGTGTGAAATGCTCATGTCATGCTTATCATAAAATGCTCATAATAATAATATACTCATCATAAAATACTTATCTCATTGTAATACATGCATAAGGCTCAAGATTAACTTTACTCTATCGGGGTGACGTAAGGTCGTGATCCCCCGATTCCATTATGGAACAACTATTGATACTCTGCCTCACCTTGAAGGAACTAGTACATAAGGTGAGTGTAAGCGATAATTAACATCATCATTATACTATCATCATCATATCGTATCCCTCATCTTATATAGACATTAAGGAGTTAGACTCTTAGCCTTTCGGACTATAGGAACTCATGAAGAGAATAGGAATTTCGTGCTACAAGATTCATGCCATCAGAAAGAAGGGACTAGCCTCACATACCTTGGTCGCTTAGTTAGGCTATCGCTCGCTTGCTCTTGTTCAATGTCACGTCGTTACCTTCATAAGAAAATTCGGGTCTACATTAGTAAACTAACTGCAAGAACGCGTCGTCAAGTCTAGGAAGAATTAGGCAACACTTTTCTTATTTATACTATTTTCCCCATGTTTTATATTAACTCCCAACATTCATAGCATTACTCACAATATCGAAATCAACAATCGCCGTTTACGTACATTTGGCAAAATCCACCATTTTCCTCCAATTTTCTCTTATTTCTACTTCTAGCTCATCTTTGCGTTTTCATGCATTCAATGCTTGTTTCATGATGTAAACATCATTTATAACGTATTAGTACTCACAACACTTCAATATCATAGTTCAATTCCACTATCATTCATTCATGTCACTATCCATTCAATAATGACCTATTTCTATGTTCTTCTACATCTCAAGTGTCTAAGCTTCCCAATACTTCAAACAACATGGAATAATCATGAAACTTACCTTGGATAGTGGTTGAACAATCCTTAAGTTGAATTGCTTCACTTAGACAAAACCCTAGTTTCACCTTCTTGGGAATTACTTGACTTAGATGATCCTTTAATGTGTTTTTGCACTTGATTTCATAGGTTTAGTGTTGTTGTCCTTGATGTTCCTTGGATTCTTTTGAATTTCTATGGATGAAGTATATGGAGAGTTCTGGAGCTTTTCTTGAAGTGTATGGATGAATAATGAAATAAAGTGAGCTTTGGTCCCTTTTTAATAATCCCAAAATCTGATCTTTAATGAATTCTCGTCGGGTGAACAGTGGTCGTAAATTCCAGTTTACGGACCGTATTGTGGTTTACGGTCCGTCTTCCATGATCGTGTTTAAGCAATTCAAGAACAGAAGGTTTGGCTGAGTGTCATGGCAATTTACGGCTGGGGTTTACGGTCCGTAAACCAGTTTACGGGCCGTCCTCCAAGTCATTTTTAATCATTTTCACCATTTATAGAAAGTCTTGGCTGAGGGACCTGGTGGTTTACGACCTGGTTTACGGTCCGTAAACCAGTTTACGGGTCGTATTCTGGGTCATTTTTAACCATTTCAACACTTAACAGAAACTTGAGATTTTTGACGCAATGAAAGACGATTGCACTATACGGTCCGTAAATCACTTTACGGGCCGTATAGTGCGATATACGACCACTGGGTGAAAATTTTTCTGCAACTTTATTATTTCCAAAAATGCAAAATTAGCCATTTCCGACTTAGTAAAACACCATACACTCAAGTCCCTCATTGTTCTACTCATCACACAAGTACGGAAAAATTTCCGAGGTGTAACACAGTGAGTCCAGAACATCGTTTGTCACAAAGACAGAAGTATGGAGGGGTGAAAAAGAAGCCATCAGAATTGGGTACTCTTATGAGAAATCTAGTTAAATACGAAAGTGTAAGCAGCGAGAAGATAGACAGGCCAGACTATACGATGACGGAACCCCGTAGGTAGCTATCGTAGACAAGGATACTCGAGGACCGTCGATATATAAGGAGCCCCTTATAAAGAGGGGGGGGGGGGAGAACATATTATATTGGACTTAAAAGGTGTTATAGCCCGTATTTTGTACGTTCAGATATTTCGAGATAGTCGTGGTAAGTTGAGGGCAAGACAATTTTCAAAAATTATTTTAATGTACAAGTTGTTATGAATATTATTAGTATGGAAATAGTGAGAAAGGCTAAGGGTAAAAAGGGAAATTTGCAAAGTGGCTTATGGTAATATTGTGAAAGGCTAGGGGTAAAACGGGAATTTCACAAAGTGTTCTTGAAAGTTCATGAAGGGCCATCTTTGACCGTGTATGTGTATGTGTGGGTGTATGGGCCCCACCCATGGCCATGTGTCCCTATTCTTACTTGAGGGGCCTAATTATATATATAGCAAAATAGTGGTAAGAAATAAGACATAATCATCATTCAAAAATCAAGAAGCTTGGAGAAGAGGAGAAAGAAAGAAGAAGAGGAAAAGGGTTCGACCACCATGGCCAAAAAAATTGAAGACATGGAAATTGATCAAAAAAATTATTTTCTTCTAGTATTCTAAGCAATTGGAAGGTCCTCCTTAACATGGAATGATTGTTGAAGTGATAAAACTGTTTAATTGTGCAAGTTCATAACCTTAGTCAAGCCAAGAAGTTGAGTGAGAAAGGTATGCGTCCAATCCTCTTTTATATGTTATGGATGGTTTGTATATGTTGTAGAGTGAAAGAAATGGATGAAATTCATGAAAGTGTGGATAATATGTTGTAGCCGTGCAAGTAGGGGCTTGGCCGAATATGTGTTGTGTTGTGTAGATATGATGAATTGATTTTATTTAGTGCTTTAGTTATTATTATGGTAGATTCTATGATGTAAAATAACGATTTAATGGTTTGAAATGAAGTTGTAATCGTGTGTGGATTATGGAAGAAGTTAATGTGATATTAGTATGGTTTCTTATGATTATAAGAATGAATGATATTGCTAAAGTATAGATTGTTGATGTAGTTTATGAATCTGGAAGAAAGGAATGTGTTGTTAGTGTTCTTGTGGAATTTGGAAGGTTTCGGGTGAAGTAGTATGTCGATTGAGTTGTTTGGAATATTATGTGAATTGTTTGAAGTATTCTTGAATTTTTCTTGTAAGGTCTTGGGCGAGTACTTGAATGTGAGATCATTGGTATTGGCTTGATTTCATGGGATTGAATTGAGTATAAATGGAGTGCCGTCGGATTGTGTAGAAAGAATTGTTAATGTTAGAATGTATTTTGAAATAATTGTTGAAGTAGGAAGATATGATTGTTGGTATTGTTTTGATAATTTGGCCGAGTTGCATTCTCGGGTTTGTTGTTGATAAATTGGCTGAGTTAGATTCTCGGGGATGATGTGTTTACAGGGGAAATGCTGCCGAAAATTTGGCAGATTATAAGTGAATTTGTTTGAGAAGCTAAGGCAAGTGAATGACAATGAATCTAATGATTATGTAAAATCTTCTTGAATGTAGAATAGCAAGCCTGGATAAATAAGCGTAGCTAATAAGGCATGGCACAGGTATGTAAGGTGTTATAGCTCATATTTTGTACGTTCAGATATTTTGAGAAAGTCGTGGAAAGTTAAGGGTAAGACCATTTTCAAAATTATTTTAATATACAAGTTGTTTAAGAATATTATTTATGAACATTATTTGTATGGGATTATTGATAACGGCTAAGGGTAAAAGGGGAAATTCACAAGATGGCCCATGGAAATATCGAGGAAGGCTAAGGGTAAATTTGGAATTAGGAAAATAATTTTTCATGAATTGCAAGCAAAAAAAAAAAATGGTCTTGAACAAATTGGCCAAGTGGGCCGTGTAATATGGTATGGGCCAAGGCCCATATGGAGGCTTAACATGGGTAAATAAAAAGATGACTTATAGGCCATATTTTTCATCTTATTCCTTAGAAGATTCAAGAAATATGGAGAAGGCAAAAATAAAAAGGCCATTCGGCCATGAGCATCAAAATTGACCCCTTGAAAGAATTTGATCAAAAAATATTTTCTTCTAGCCTTTCTACTAATTGGAAGCCCCTCTTTAATATGGGATAGTTGTTGAAGCAAGAAAACCACTCATTCTTACAAGGAGCAACCCAAGCCAAGTTATGGAGTTAAGAAAAAGGTAAGGTTTCATCCCTTTTTTTTTATGTTGTGGGTGGTTTGTATATGTTGTAGAGTGAAGAAATGGATGAAATTCATGAAAGTGTGGATGCTATGTTGTAGCCGTGTGGGTTGATGTTGTGGCCGAATATAGTTGTATTGTGTAGAACAAATGAATTGATTTTATTTAGTAATTTGATTGTTGTTGTGTTGTGGATTCTATGATGTAAAATGAGGATTTAATGGTTGAAAATGAAGTTGTAATCGTTTGTGAAAATATGGAAGTTGTGTGGTGGCCGTGTATGTGTAGTGTGTGGCCGTGTATATGGGTTGTAGTGTGTAGGGATGATGAGCTAATTTTATCTAGTATTTTGGTTGTTGTTGTAATGGAATCTATGATGAGAAATGGAAGTTTAATAATTCTAGTTCAAGTTGTAATTGTTGGAAAATTGTTTTAGAAGTTAATGTGAATTGAATATAGTGTTCTTGCACTTATGGAAAATAATGTTGTTAGTGTGTGAATTGTTGGTATAGTTCATGAATTTTGAAGAAGAGAATGTATTGTGGTTGTTGTGTCGCATTTGGAAGGTTTCGGGTAAAGTAAAAATGTTGATTGGGTTGTTGGAATGCCATGTGAATTGTTAGAAGCATTCTTGAATCATGTTAGAAAGATTTCGGATTAATACTTGAATGTGGGATCATTGGTGTTAGCTTGAATATATGTGATTAAATTGGATAAATGAAATGCCGTGAATTGTGTGACAAGAATTGTTGATGTTAGAATATGTTTTGGGATTGATTGTCGAAGTTGTTAGTACGATTGTTGGCAATGTTGTTAATAATTTGGCCGAGTTGAATTCTCGGATTGTTGATTGTTGATTTGGCCGAGTTAGATTCTCGGGGATGGTGTATTTACAGGGGAAATGCTGCCGAAATTTTGGCAGATTATAAGTGAGTTTACTTGAAAGATTAAGACAAGTGTGTGACAATATGTCTGATGATTTTGTAAATCTCCTTGAATGTAGACTAACGAGCTTGGACAAATAAACGTAGCCAAAAGGACGTGGAGCAGGTATGTAAGGCTTACCCTTTCTTTCTTTTGGCATGATCTTTATGAAACGAGCAAATGACATATATGTATGATTTCAAAGAAATCTCCTATTCTTAAAGCCGCTAGGATGGCTAATGTTTTTGACTTCCTTAAGTTGTCCCATATGGTTTGATGTATATCTATGATGTCCGAAGTTTGTTGATATGTTTCCAAATGGCATTCGAAAAATAATAATAATAATAATTGATATGAATAAAGTTTTGATTTTCAAATGCTAGCACGTTCGATTATCCCATCGAGTCTTTAATATATTTTGATATGTGCATATGGTCCCAAAAACTCTATTTGATTTGATCCATAATGATATCCGAAAGGTACTTGACATAATTATGGCTTTGTCTTTCCAAAAATGGCATCTGAAACGATTGTAGAACGTTCTGTACTTCAAACGTTCATAACTTTCGTATACAAATTCAGATTGACCCGGAACTTGTTTTTGAGCCTTCCGGGGGTCAGTAAGCATACTTATCCATCGAGTCTTGATTCATGTGCATATGGTTGATCGAGGGCCGGGTGCCATATATGTATTCCGGAGTATGATGTGTTACGGTGTTATGATGTGTTCATGGTTCGCCGAACCATATATGTGTATATGTATATTATGATCTTATGATGTGATATTATGATGTGTGACGGAGATTACGGAGCAAACCTTCTGGAGTATGATGTGTGTGGCGCCAAAGGCAGGGTGGCGCCACGTTCCTCGGGTCCCGTAAGGGGCCGGATACCGTTCTTGGCATGCATGATTCGTGTTTCCAGTAAGTTGTTTTTATTCTGTATATCGTGCTTAATGTCTGTACTAACCTTCTGCACGTGCCACAACAATATAATATGTGTATATGGATCGGGCTGCACGTACCGCAGCAAATACATTTGTGGATCGGGCCGAACGTCCCTCGACACTAATATGTTATATATGTGAATCGGGTCGTACGTTCCTCGGCACTATTATGTTATATATGAATCAGTTATGTGTAAATGTATATGATGACATACGCTGTTGGCACGCACGGTCTGTGTTTGGAAAGTACGCATTTTGGCACTCTGGATGATCTACTTATTTTCTGTACTTCTTCTGACTCATGACATCGGTATACACGGTTTGCATTCTGAAAAAATAAGTATTTTGAGTATTTTGAAAATGTACTTACTTTTGTACTGTTTGTTTCGATTATGGTTCTGTTTTCTGTATTCCATGCTTTACATACTCAGTACATATTCCGTACTGACCCCCTTTTCTTCGGGGGCTGCGTTTCATTCCACGCAGGTACACCCAGATGAGTAAAGGACACTGTTAGAAGATGCTTCAGCTGGATTGACAACTCCATTTGCTCCTGGAGTGCTGCCGAGTCAGAGTATATGTGCTATAACGTTTTGTTCGAAGTTAGAGACTTTGCAGACAGAGTCATGGGTATAGAATGTAAGTTTTGTAAGCAGCTCCATCAGCCGATAAGTCACTCTGTGTTATGTCATAAATTTTACATGATTCAGATTTTGTTTGATTTGAAAATAACGATGAAAAAGAATATTTCAGAAACACTGTACTATGTATTTCATCTTTATTTGATTTAAAAGTCCCAAAAAGATTATGTATGCACTAATGGTCAGAGGGTTCGCTCGGCCCTAAGTAAGGGTCGGGTGCCCATCACACCCTAGCGGGATTAGGGTGTGACAAAGTGGTATCAGAGCAGGTTTGTCCTAGGGGTTGTCTGCAAAGTCGTGTACGGTAGCGTCCTGTTTATTGTGTGAAGCGCGCCACATTTATAAACAGGAGGCTACGGGGCATCTAGGGATTGTTGACCTTCTTTCTGTCATAGATCGTGCGATAGAGCCAAGTCATAGGAAATGAAATTCCTTATGTAAGCCTTACATACAACGGAAGGAGGTAAGTGATGATATGGAAAGTTACAGGGGTAAGTCCTGATATATTTGATCTGTTTCCTGAAAGTGGCAGTTCCGGATGGCTGGAATGTGATATATAGCCGTATGCTCTGTAAAGCATTATTGATATTTGCTGTGTACAGATTTCGAAGAGAAAGAATGGTATAAGAGGAACAAGGTCTGATAGAGGATTCAGAAAGTCGACAACTAATTTTGCTGCAGGTTATTATGTAAAAGTGGTGAGCAGGAATCCAGACAGGCTGATACCTGAGTACTTACAAGTAATGACGATGGAGGTGTGATCATTACCATCGGGACTCTGGGAATCCAGGACGGAAGGTAATTATACATGAAAGTGAAAGGTGAATATTAAGGATCAAAAAGGGCAAAATAGTAATTGTAAAAGAAAGAACGTGTTACGAAGATGTCTCGGAATCTGTAAGGCTTCGATTTGCTCTAGATCATGTAATAAAGGTCATGCGATGAAGTGGACGCGATTATGTCAGCATTAAGGCACCAGATTCTGTCGAAGTTTCGAGGTTAAGCGTGCTAAGGTGGGAGAAATCTTAGGATGAGTGACCCCCTGGGAAGTGTGCAAGAAATCCTAAAGATTTAGACATACGAGACAAATAAAAAGCTAAAGTAGCCTAAGGGGAACTAGAGTATATGGGATGGTTAGAGACCATAAAAGGCTACATAGGATGAGACCGGCTAGACTAGAGAAGAGACAGAAAGTACGTCACGGCTCTGGAATTTGGATAGGCTTGAATAGCGTTTGGAAGTATTTCGTGGGCTAGTTGATAATAATTATATATGTATATAGGAATGCATATGACATCCCATATGTGACGGTATCGGCGGGCATATGATGGGTACCCCAGCGACCGGTGCTGCGGTATGGAAGGCCTCAATCAAGTAAGGGTACCAAAGCTTAAGCGACGACAAAAATAAGTGGTGCAAGTATTATAAGATAAGATGCTATTGTTTTTACTACAGATCGAGATTGGAAATTTTAATACAATGATATTTGGAAAAAAAAAAGAAAGTGAGTGAGTGGATGGGAAATAAAGAGATCAAAATGTCGGAAGAAGGCGATAGGTAAGAAAACCTCGGTGAGTGAAACCCTCGGGAGATAATTACCGGCAAGGTACGAGACTATTTGGATAAAAATTCAAAGGTAGACATGGGAAAAGGGATAAAGTATGGTAATATGGAACAAAAGAGGAATGTGTGAGGTTCGAGAACCAATTTCAATAAGTGGGTCTGAAAGAATAGTGACCACGACAAGGAATGTAAGGTAAGAGAGAGAATGACTAAGCATAGTGACGATGTTAGAAGATTTCGGCCCTTGAAAGGTATATAAAAGAATAAGTGTGTAGCCATATTAATGTGATCGCCTCGGACATGGAAATGTTTTCCTGAAAGGATGACTTGGGAATAAGACGGATTTGCGCGTTCAAAGTAAAATTTCACGAACTTCAAGCCGATGCCACAAATGGTAAAAGGAAAAGAAAGGTGCTCCAGTAGAAAGAAACCCAAGAAGGGTTAAGGATGAAAGTAGAAAAGGTATACTAATGGGTTGATCGAAGGAAGAGGAAAACATGTGAGAGCAAAATAATTGGAAACTTCTAACCATAGGAGTAAGGAAGATACCTTGACGAATTAGCGATAGGAACCCGGGTACGCACCAAGGAAAGAATAAGGAAAATAGGTCGACATTGTTGAGTTGGAAATTAAAGGTGTGGAGCGAGAATTCATGTGAGGTCTGAAAGATTTGGTCGTAGAAAACAAAATAGAGAAAGGAAATGTGAGGAATGTACATAGGAGACCGTTCGGTTATAGCATCATGAATATAATTAAAGATTCGATGAATAAGGGTAAAGAGGGTGAAAATTGTAAGAATTCTGTGCTAAGAACAAAAGTAGCGAGACGTTCGAAAAAAATGGACGCATAGCTGCAACGCGAATGCGTAGTTAAGAAGAACTACGAGTAAGTAAGTTAAATAGGTAAAAGGATTAATAGTGGATGGAAAAGTATGGGAATGTTGACAAGAACGATAATGTAGATGGAAAATGAAAAGGAAAGCTTATGGAAGAAGTTTCGATATGTTATGCACAGAGTTGGAAAAGATCTCACAGAAGGACTATTGGTATATGAGGAGCCCCTAAGGGGGGGGGGGGGGGGGGAGAACGTATTACGTTAGGCTTAAAAAGGATCATAACATTTTTCAAGCGCTGGAAAAGGCAGTTTATTAGCTCGGGACTAGAGTTAGAAACATGTCGGCACATCAAAAGGATACATGGAAGAAGTAGAAATGAATTGACAATGAGTGTACCGTGAGGCCGACGTAAAGGGAAGGGTTGAAAGATACCTTAAGCGAATGCTTCATGCTAACATGAATTATGCTATGATTTGAATCTCTCTTATCGGACAAATTTGTGTCGTACCTAAGTACGCAGCGACATGTGATGAGAGTAATAAAAGAGCAAGAAAATGGCTACAAGCTAAATACAGAAAGGATAAGTGAGAAAATGATAAGATCCAAAAGATGTTTCGGACGGGGACGACTAGTATAACGGAAGCATCAACGATTGATAGTCTGAAATTTTGACCGAAGGAAAGAACGCAGTGCCTATGAGTAAAATGAAAGAGTTCGTCGGATACTAGAAAATGGTTCATGAACCATTAATTATACAGAATATGAGGATATACGCTATAAATTTACGTGAATCATCAATGTGGAGCGATGCTCGATCATATTTGAAAGAAATCCACATCGGAGAGCCAATAAGGAATAATGATGGACGAAATGAGCTCCAATACAAATAAATCAAGGACAAGTATACTTGTGTTGAGAAATGTGAGGAAGGAAGTAAAGAAAAAGTTATAGTAAAAACTCAAACATGTTACGAACTAAGAAGTTAGGTGAATTCAGAACATAAGTCACCGTAAGTGCAATTGGACTACGAAGGATAATGAATGGCAAGGAAACAGTACGTATATATGTTTTTGGATAAATATTTGGAATGAAGGATTAAAAAGAATAGTGACAAAGACATAAAGAAATAGGGAGCGAAGGAGAGAGAACACCAAAAGCCGACGAATAATTATAGCAGGATAAGCGAGGCTGCAATGCTGTAGACTAGATAAAAACAAGAAATAACCTGTGGCCTTATCGGATCGTCAAGTGGAGATTACGTACCAAAGATGTGGCTCTTGTTAAGGTATTTCGACGAAACAATAACAGAGAAAAAATGACTTGGGAAGGACAAGGATGCTAACTTGGTATGGTGGGTTAGAAAACCCGTGACACTGAATGAGGATTCATGTAAAGACCGAGAAGCTCGATTATAAAGGAAAATAGGGTAAAAGATCAAGAATGGGCATGAAGGAAAGGACAACTATAAAAAGGACCCTCCCGAAGTATTGACACCCCATGAGGTCAGTTGAACATTCGAGGACGAATGTTCTAAAGGGGGGGAGGATGTTATAGCCCGTATTTTGTACGTTCGGATATTTCGAGAAAGTCGTGGCAAGTTAAGGGTAAGACCATTTTCAAAATTATTTTAATATACAAGTTGTTTAAGAATATTATTTATGAACATTATTAGTATGGGAATATTGATAAAGGCTAAGGGTAAAAAGGGAAATTCACAAGATGGCCCATGGAAATATCGAGGAAGGATAAGGGCAAATTTTGAATTAGGAAAATAATTTTTCATGAATTGCAAGCAAAAAAAATAAAATAATGGTCTTGAACAAATTGGCCAAGTGGGCCGTGTAATATGGTATAGGCCAAGGCCCATATGGAGGCTTAACATGGGTAAATAAAAAGATGACTTATAGGCCATATTTTTCATCTTATTCCTTAGAGGATTCAAGAAATATGGAGAAGGAAAAAATAAAAAGGCCATTCGGCCATGAGCATCAAAATTGACCCCTTGAAAGAATTTGATCAAAAATTATTTTCTTCTAGCCTTTCTACTAATTGGAAGGCCCTCTTTAACATGGGATAGTTGTTGAAGCAAGCAAACCACTCATTCTTACAAGGAGCAACCCAAGCCAAGTTGTGGAGTTAAGGAAAAAGGTAAGGTTTCATCCCCTTTTTTTATGTTGTGGGTGGTTTGTATATGTTGTAGAGTGAAGAAATGGATGAAATTCATGAAAGTGTGGATGCTATGTTGTAGCCGTGTGGGTTGATGTTGTGGCAGAATATAGTTGTATTGTGTAGAACAAATGAATTGATTTTATTTAGTAATTTGATTGTTGTTGTGTTGTGGATTCTATGATGTAAAATGAGGATTTAATGGTTGAAAATGAAGTTGTAATCGTTTGTGAAAATATGGAAGTTGTGTGGTGGCCATGTATGTGTAGTGTGTGGCCGTGTATATGGGTTGCAGTGTGTAGGGATGATGAGCTAATTTTATCTAGTATTTTGGTTGTTGTTGTAATGGAATCTATGATGAGAAATGGAAGTTTAATAATTCTAGTTCAAGTTGTAATTGTTGGAAAATTGTTTTAGAAGTTAATGTGAATTGAATATAGTGTTCTTGCACTTATGGAAAATAATGTTGTTAGTGTGTGAATTGTTGGTATACTTCATGAATTTGGAAGAAGAGAATGTATTGTGGTTGTTGTGTCGCATTTGGAAGGTTTCGAGTAAAGTAAAAATGTTGATTGGGTTGTTGGAATGCCATGTGAATTGTTAGAAGCATTCTTGAATCATGTTAGAAAGATTTCGGATTAATACTTGAATGTGGGATCATTGGTGTTAGCTTGAATATATGTGATTAAATTGGATAAATTAAATGCCGTGAATTGTGTGACAAGAATTGTTGATGTTAGAATATGTTTTGGGATTGATTGTCGAAGTTGTTAGTACGATTGTTGGCAATGTTGTTAATAATTTGGCCGAGTTGAATTCTCGGATTGTTGATTGTTGATTTGGCCGAGTTAGATTCTCGGGGATGGTGTATTTACAGGGGAAATGCTGCCGAAATTTCGGCAGATTATAAGTGAGTTTACTTGAAAGATTAAGACAAGTGTGTGACAATATGTCTGATGATTTTGTAAATCTCCTTGAATGTAGACTAACGAGCTTGGACAAATAAACGTAGCCAAAAGGACGTGGAGCAGGTATGTAAGGCTTACCCTTTCTTTCTTTTGGCATGATCTTTATGAAACGAGCAAATGACATATATGTATGATTTCAAAGAAATCTCCTATTCTTAAAGCCGCTAGGATGGCTAATGTTTTTGACTTCCTTAAGTTGTCCCATATGGTTTGATGTATATCTATGATGTCCGAAGTTTGTTGATATGTTTCCAAATGGCATTCGAAAAATAATAATAATAATAATTGATATGAATAAAGTTTTGATTTTCAAATGCTAGCACGTTCGATTATCCCATCGAGTCTTTAATATATTTTGATATGTGCATATGGTCCCAAAAACTCTATTTGATTTGATCCATAATGATATCCGAAAGGTACTTGACATAATTATGGCTTTGTCTTTCCAAAAATGGCATCTGAAACGATTGTAGAACGTTCTGTACTTCAAACGTTCATAACTTTCGTATACAAATTCAGATTGACCCGGAACTTGTTTTTGAGCCTTCCGGGGGTCAGTAAGCATACTTATCCATCGAGTCTTGATTCATGTGCATATGGTTGATCGAGGGCCGGGTGCCATATATGTATTCCGGAGTATGATGTGTTACGGTGTTATGACGTGTTCATGGTTCGCCGAACCATATATGTGTATATTTATATTATGATCTTATGATGTGATACTATGATGTGTGACGGAGATTACGGAGCAAACCTTCTGGAGTATGATGTGTGTGGCGCCACGTTCCCCGGGTCCCGTAAGGGGCCGGATACCGTTCTTGGCATGCATGATTCGTGTTTCCAGTAAGTTGTTTTTATTCTGCATATCGTGCTTAATGTCTGTACTAACCTTCTGCACGTGCCACAACAATATAATATGTGTATATTGATCGGGCTGCACGTTCCGCAACAAATACATTTGTGGATCAGGCCGAACGTCCCTCGGCACTAATATGTTATATATGTGGATCGGGTCGTACATTCCTCGACACTATTATGTTATATATGAATCAGTTATGTGTAAATGTATATGATGACATACGCTGTTGGCACGCACGGTCTGTGTTTGGAAAGTACGCATTTTGGCACTCTGGATGATCTACTTATTTTCTGTACTTCTTCTGACTCATGACATCGGTATACACGGTTTGCATTCTGAAAAAATAAGTATTTTGAGTAATCTGAAAATGTACTTACTTTTGTACTGTTTGTTTCGATTATGGTTCTGTTTTCTGTATTCCATGCTTTACATACTCAGTACATATTCCGTACTGACCCCCTTTTCTTCGGGGGCTGTGTTTCATTCCACGTAGGTACACCCAGATGAGTAAAGGACACTGTTAGAAGATGCTTCAGCTGGATTGACAACTCCATTTGCTCCTGGAGTGCTGCCGAGTCAGAGTATATGTGCTATAACGTTTTGTTCGAAGTTAGAGACTTTGCAGACAGAGTCATGGGTATAGAATGTAAGTTTTGTAAGCGGCTCCATCAACCGATATGTCACTCTGTGTTATGTCATAAATTTTACATGATTCAGATTTTGTTTGATTTGAAAATAACGATGAAAAAGAATATTTCAGAAACACTGTACTAAGTATTTCATCTTTATTTGATTTAAAAGTCCCAAAAAGATTATGTATGCACTAATGGTCAGAGGGTTCGCTCGGCCCTAAGTAAGGGTCGGGTGCCTATCACACCCTAGCGGGATTAGGGTGTGACATAAGGCTTACCCTTTCTTTCTTTGGCATGATCCCTATGAACCAATATATGATGTATATGCTTGATTTCAAAGAGATTCCTATTCTTAGAGCCACTAGGATGGCCACTATTTTTGATTTCCATAAGCTGCTCCATATGGTCTGACACGAATCTATGATTCCAAAGTTCTATTGGATATGTTCCAAACGTGCTTACGATTCTTATTTGCCTGTTGATATGAGCATACTAGTATGGTTGAGGTTATTGCATGATTGAATGACGAGTCAAGTATAAGAGTTCATGTCCTTAAAACGGTTCTGTAAGTATTAATGTTTCTAACTTTTGCATACAGTTATGGATCGGGCTGCACGTTCCGCAGCAATATATATATATATATATATATATATATATATATATATATATATATATATATATTTATGGATCGGGCTGCACGTTCCGCAACAATACACTGTATGATGTTCTATGAGTATACATGCATGAATCTGTTATATGCATATATGATATATGATTCCAAAAAGCTATATTTGATTTGATCCATACGATATCCGAAAGGTACTTGATATGACTGTTGCTTCGATTTTTCAAAAATGGTTTCTGAAATGTTCGTAAAAGGTTCTGTACTTCAAACGCTCATAACTTTCTCAGACTATGTCGGATTGACCCGAAACTTGTTTCTGAGCCTTCAGATGTCGGTAAGTATACATATCTATTGAGTCTTGATTTATGTGCATGTGGTTTCGCACTACTCTGTTCGTGCAAGTCTTAATATGTCTATTCACCGAGTCCCGGGCTGGGTATGTTATCGTGCGCACTCCTTTGCATTGTTCACCGAGTCCCTCTCACTTGCGGGCCGGGACACGTTATATGTCTATGTACATGATGATATGATGATATGGGGATGGTGGCCAGGATGGCATATGATGATTTATTCACCGAGACCCGCAAAAGAGGGTCGGGACACGTTATATGTATCCACCGAGTCCCTTAATAGAGGGCCGGGACACGTTATATGTATACATGGTATATGATGTTGACATGCATGATTCTATCCACCGAGTCCCTCACTTGTGGGCCGGGACACGTTACGCATATATGATGTATGATGTGGACATGTATGATTTCATCCACCGAGTCCCTCACTGGAGGGCCGGGACACGTTATCTGCATACATGACATATGATATGGATATGCATGACTTTAGTTTAAAAAGTCAAGTACTTTGATGTTTTAAAGGGTCATACTTGATTTTGGTAATTCTCTGTTTCAGTCATGATTCTGTTTCCTATATTTCATGCCTTACATGCTCAATACATTTTCCGTACTGACCCCCTTTCTTCGGGGGCTGCGTTTCATGCCACGCAGGTACACCCAGATGAGTGGAAGATATTACAGAAGACGTTCCGGTGAAGTTGGCAAGCTCCACTTGTTCCTGGAGTGCTGCCGAGTCAGAGTATATGTGCTATGATGTTTGATTAATGTTAGAGACTTTGCAGACAGAGTTGTGGGTATAGAATACCAGTTCTGTAAGCGGCTCCATCAGCCGATGTGTCAGTTTGTGTTATGATATGAATTCCATATAATTACAGATTTTGTTGGATTTGATAAACAAAGAGAAAGAGAAGATTTCTGAAAGCCTTAATATGTATTTCATGCTTATTTGATTTAAAAGTCCAAAGAAGTTATGTGTGTATTAAGAGTCAGAGGGTTCGCTCGGCCCTAAGTAAGGGTCGGGTGCCCATCACACCCTAGGGAGATTAGGGTGTGACAAAAGGAATCGCAACATTTCCACGCTCCAGAGGAGGAAATATTTATTAGCTCGGGGCAGAGTTCGAAACATATCAGGCACATTAGAAGGATACATGAAAAAAATAGAAACGAATTGACAATGAGTGTACCATGAGGCCGACATGAAGGGAAAGGATGGAAGACACCTTAAAAGAATGATAAGACTCAAGAGATATTTCGGGTGACAACGACTATTATAATGAAAGTATCAACAATTGGTAGATGGGAAATTTGTGAAAGAAAGAAAGAACGCAGCGCCTGTGAAGGAAATAAAAGAGTTCATCAGATACTAGAGAATAGTTCGGGGACCATTAATTATACGGAGCATGAGAATACACGTTATGGAATTATATGAACCATCGACGTGAAGCGATGCTCAATTATATTTGTAAAGAATCCACACCGGAAAGCCAACAAAGGAATAACGATGGACAAAACGAGCGCTAATACAAAGAAATCAAAGACAAGTATACTTGTGTCGAGGAATGTGGGGGAAGGAAGTAAAGAAAAAGTTGTAGTAAAAGTTGAAAGATGTTGCGAACTAAGAAGTTAAGTGAACTCGGATCACAAGCCACCATAAGTGCAACTGGACTGCGAAGGATAGTAAATGGTAAAGAAACATTACGTACGTACGTCCTTGGATAAATATCTAGAATGAAAGATTAAGAGGGATAATGATAAAGACGTAAAGAGGCAGGGAGCGAAGAAAAGAGAACACCAAAGGCCGATGGATATTTATAGCATGATAAGTGAGACTGCAATACTGTAGATCGAATGAGAGCAAGGAACAGCCTGTGACCATATTGGATCGTCAAGTGAAGACTGCGTGCCAAAGACATGGCTTCTATTAATATGTGGTGAAGAAACAATAACAGAAAAAAATGACCTGGGAAGGACAAGGATAATAAATTGGCGCAGTGAATTAGAAAAACCCATGACACAGAATGAGGACTCATGTAAAGATCGAGGAGTCCGATTATAAAGGAAATAGGGTAAACAAACGAAAATAGGGAATGGGGCGTGAAGAAAAGGACAACTATAAACGGGACCCTCCCGAAGTATTATAATACTCCATGAGGTTAGTTGAACATTCGAGGACGAATGTTCTAAAGGGGGGGAGGATGTTATAGCCCGTATTTTGTACGTTCGGATAATTCAAGATAATTGTGAGAAGTTAAGGGCAAGGCTATATTTTGATCTTGTTTAATATACAAGTTGTTTATGAATATTATTTATGAATATTATTGGCATGAAAATATTGAGAAAGGCTAAGGGTAAAAAGGGAAATTCACAAAGTGGTTCATGGTAATATTGAGGAAGGCTAGGGGCAAAATGGGAATTTCACAAAGAAAAATTCAAGAATGTTCAAGAGACAAGCCACCATGGCCGTGTGGTGTGGGTGGGTCCCACCCATGGCCATGTGTTCATATTGTTATTTATAGGGCTCAAGTGTGTGTGTATATATATATATATATATGTGGTGGAAAATAATACATACTCATTCTTTAAATCAAGAAGCTTGGAGAAGAAGAGAAAGGAAGAAGAAAGAAAAAAGAAGCATTCAGCCACCATGGCCAAAATTTGAAGCCATGGAAATTGATCAAGAAAAAATATTTTCATCTAGTATTCCAACCAATTTGAAGGCCCTAATTAACATGGGGTGGTTGTTGGAGCAATAAAACCATTCATTCTTGCAAGGCACAACTCTAGCCAAGTTGAAGAGCTAAGTGGAAAAGGTAAGGTTTGATCCCCTTTTATATGTTATGGATGGTTTGTATATGTTGTAGAGTGTAGAAATGGATGAAATTCATGAAATATGTGTGTAAGGGATGTGGCCGAATGGGGGATTGAATTGGTGAGATGTGATGAATTGATTTTACTTAGTATTTTAATTGTTGTTGTGGTAGATTCTATGATGTAAAATGAAGATTTAATGGTTTGAAATGAAGTTGTAATCGTTTGTGGATTATGGAAGAAGTTAATGTGATATTAGTATGGTTTCTTATGATTATAAGAATGAATGATATTGCTAAAGTATAGATTGTTGGCGTAGTTTATGAATTTGGAAGAAAGGAAATGTGTTGTTAGTGTTGTTGTGGGATTTGGAAGGTTTCGGGTGAAGTAGTATGTTAATTGGGTTGTTTTGAATGTTATGTGAATTGTTTGAAGTATTCTTGAATCATGTTAGAAAGATTTCGGATTAATACTTGAATGTGGGATCATTGGTGTTAGCTTGAATATATGTGATCGAATTGAATATAAATGAAATGCCGTTGAATTGTGTGACAAGAGTTGTTAATGTAAGAATATGTTTTGGATTGATTGTTGAAGATTGTTAGTATGATTGTTGGTATTGTTGTTGATAATTTGGCCGAGTTGAAATCGCGGATTGTTGTTGATAAATTGGCCGAGTTAGATTCTCGGGGATGGTGTATTTACAGGGGAAATGCTGCCGAAATTTCTGCAGATTATAAGTGAGTTTATTTGAAAGATTAAGACAAGTGTGTGACAATGTGTTTGATGATTATGTAAATCTCCTTGAATGTAGACTAACGAGCTTGGACGAATAAGCGTAGCTAATAGTGTCACGACCCAGCTCCGTAGGCCGCGACTGGTGCCCTATCTGGACACCCCAAACAAACTTACATACTAACTCATCACATTCTACTTTAATTCAGATTTCATATTAATCATTTTTAAACAGATTTGAAATAAATTGTTATCTTAAGCGGTCGCGTACTCAAAATATCATATCAAAGCCAAAAAGGAGCGGCGGAATACACGTCGCCGAACATATGCACATATACAAACATATGGGCCACCATGGCCGCCATAACAAACGGGACCGCATTAAGACGCAAATCATAAACAAAGCGAACACACATAAGACCCATGACCCACATATATGACTACAGGCCTCTACAAACCAAAACGGAAACTTATGGCGGGACAGGGCCCCGCCATACCCCAAATATCCAGATATACATAAATATATACATGACAGAGATATGTACCAAATATGGGCTCCGAATCAAAAGGAGCACTCTGTAGTAGCAGAAAGTGTGGCCTACAGTGGCGGATCACCAACGTCTGTACCTGCGGGCATGAAACGCAGCCCCCGAAGAAAGGGGGTCAGTACAAAAGATGTACTGAGTATGTAAATCATAGAGTACAGAAATTCAAACCATAACCATAGTAAAGGTACAGAAGGGAATACCGAATCAGTATATCAAAACCAGTACGGAAATCATATGTACATAATGCAAGTAAAAGAAATCATGCATAAGGCTCAGGAACGTGGTCGCCACTCCGACATTGGCGCCACAACACAGTATACTCCGGAAAGTTTCAAATCTCCGTACAACCCCGAACATAACATATCATCACACACATCATATCATAAGCCATATCACAGCATAACTCCATAAACGGAACCCGGCCCTATGGCGAGGTGTCGGGAACCGTAACACAGCATACTGGCGAATATATCATAGTGCGCACGATCACAAAACCGGCCCGGGAACTGGCGAACGATGTCATAATAAAGGGAACGAGCAGAGTAGTGCGGAAACTAATGCAATTTACATATCAAAACATTTATGAAACTGGATATAATAATATGACAACCCGTTAGGCAAACTAGTACGGACAACTGATCAATACAGAGTTTATCTCACAAAAGTACTTCTGAAATCGTATTCATAGTTCAAAATGTAAATCAGAATATCATGGAGTAATCAAAACATTATTCTTTAATAGCTAGAGTCATAAGCAAAAGTCTCTTTCCGATATCGTACAAAGTTAAGTCAGCTAGGGCAACGAAGGAGACTCGGGGCTAGTGGGCCCACCTCGGCCCAAGTCGAGGCGGCGTACAAATTTTACAGACATTTGACCTTATGGAATCAACCATGAAAGCTTAGGGATGATTCGATCATATTTACGAAAGTTACGAATGTTTGAACATTTCTTTTCAACAAAGCATAAGTTTCTAATTCAATTTCACTGAATGAAATAGTGCTAAAAGTAAACTCGGATTTCTATGAATAGGATGATCCCCAAGGTTCAAACTCAAACCTAGTACATCTAGGACATTCCAAGAGAAGAAAAGGGATAGCTTTACATACCTCACTTGCGCCTTACGCTCGTCCAAACTCAATCCCCGTTTCGTCCAAAATCTACAATTGGTCATAGTTGCCAAATATGAGTTCAAGCTTTTAGAATTTAAATCTTAAATTCATGTTGTCTACTGAAATTTTGGCAGCATTTCCCCTATAAATTCAACGTCCCCGAGAATCATCTCGGCCCAAAATATCAACAACAAGAACACCACAATACCAAGAGCATCAACAATCACCACAAAACGCACTATAACATAAATAGTCCTCTTTTCTACATAAGGCAACAACTTTCATTCCTTCTTCACAATATCAAGCTAATATCAACATTCTCACATTCATTTACTAACTCAAGGTTATTCAAACATAATTCAATAACACTCCAATCAATACCCAAGGATTTAAACAATTCCGCCAATTCCATATTCTATCCGAAACTTCAACGAATGCAGCAACACTACCAACTCGCATTGTTTTCTTCCAAATTCATTAACAACAACCATAATTCACATTTAGAATCTCACTCTCACAATTATATAAAAATCATAGAAAAATCACATAATTCCCCATAATAATATACAACCAATTTCAATGCTAACTCAAATCGTTAAACCTTTATTTACGTCACAAATGTCATAACGACACAACTAACAAACTAAACGGAATTCACTTCACCTTCCCTTGACTACACCATGGCTCACGGCCACACACCACTTCACACACACACACACATCACAACTCCATAATTCTCATCTAATTCCAATCCTTACAACACATATACTTCTGGCAATCAACATTAGCATAACAGGAAGCTAACCAGTCCATACCCATAATGACATCAAATTCCAGCATATCTAACTCTACCAAATCAGCTTTAGTACAACGATCATATATGATAACAGAACAATCTTTATATACCTGCCTCGCTATAATAAAATCCCCAACCGGTGAAGCCACTTCAAATGGTTCTATAGGTTCGGGTGTTATTCCAATTTTTTTAGCAACTAGCGGAGAGATATATGATAAAGTAGAGCCAGGATCAATCAATGCATATACAGATCGGGAGAAAACCAGTAAGGTACTTGTGACAACATTTGGCGAAGCCTCCCGATCCTGGCGGCTAGCCAATGCATATATGCGGTTCGAAGGACCGCTAGAATCTGAAACACTGCCACGGCCTCGACCGCGGCCCGCCGGTGCCGGCAAACCCCGCCCTGCAGGGCGCATAGCTGAGGGAGTAGACGATGAACCAGCGGCTAATCCCGTCGGCTGAACTGTACTACCAGAACCACTCGCCATCGGACAATCTCGCATAACATGGCCCTGACGGCCGCAGGAAAAACAAGCTCCGGTGGCTCGGTAGCACTCCCCCGGGTGCGATCTCCCACAATAAGAACAACGGGGCTTGGGTGGTCTGGACTGGCTGGAACCCCTGGTTGTCTGCGAACCTAATGCTTTGGAACTCTGACCGGTCCCAGATGGTCCTGCACTGTCAAATCGTCTACCGGCGGACTGTGTACCCCGGCCTGACGGAGGAAGATATCTATCTGACTGCTGCGACTGAGGCTGCCTGCCTCGAAAATCTCCAGAATATCCCGCGGATCTGGCCCTCTTAGGCGGCCTCCTGTCACGATCTCTGCCCGGCCGGTCCTCTCTGTGCCGGTCCTCCATACCCTGCGCGTAGGCCTGTAACTGGGCGATGTCCATATCAGTCTGCGATGCCATTGCCATGCAGCTGTCAACTAAGTAACGGTCCAGCCCTATCACGTACCGGTGCATCCGGTCAGCCATATCAGCCACTATAGCAGGTGCATATCGAGCCAAAGAATCAAACTCCAAATTATACTCACGAACACTCCGACCCCTCTGCCGCAACTGCAAAAACCTATCAACCCTTGCCCTCCGCAACTCCGGGGGCAAAAAGTGGCGGAGAAAAGCGGCCACAAACTCGTCCCATGTAGCTGGGGGAGCACCCTCACCTCTGGACAGCTCCCAAGACTCATACCAATTAGCCGCAACATCTCGTAATCTGTGCGAGGCTAACTCAACGGACTCGGTCTCTGAAGCCCTGACCAGTCCCAATGAGCGCCTCATCCCCCGAATGAAATCGTGGGGGTCCTCCTCGAGCTTAGACCCGAAAAACTCTGGGGGACTACATGTCAGAAAATCACGAACCCTCAGGCTATCACGCCTGTCATCATCATCATCACCTCTCGGCCTGGGTCTGTGAGCCTGTCCCGCTACCAAAGTCGTCAGTAACTGTACGGCCTCCGTCAACGTCCTATCCTCCGCCCCTAGCTGAGGAGCTAGAGGCTCAGGCACTAGAGCGTCTGGAGCTAATGATGGACCTGCTCCAGGCTCCTCCGGTGGTGTAGCAGAACCCTCCGACTGGGGCACAACATCGGGCAAATCCTGAGCACGAGCCCGGGTAGCTCTCTGCACCTGACTAGTCTCTCCTACCACCGCCTTGCCCTTCTGGACAGCCGTTGCCTTCTTTGGAGGCATCACTAAAAAACACAACAACCGGTCAGAGAAGAGTTATCCTAATAGTACAGCTCTATCGCACGATCTAAGATTCAAAGAAAGGTAATAGCCTAAATGTCCTGTAGCCTCCTGTTTATAGATGTGGTGCACGACACACCGATAAACAAGACTCTACGAGACACGGCCTGTAGACATTCCGAGGACAAACCGCTCTGATACCACTTTTGTCACGACCCAGCTCCGTAGGCCGCGACTGGTGCCCTATCTGGACACCCCAAACAGACTTACATAGTAACTCATCACATTCTACTTTAATTCAGATTTCATATTAATCATTTTTAAACAGATTTGAAATCAATTGTTATCTTAAGCGGTCGCGTACTCAAAATATCATATCAAAACCAAAAAGGAGCGGCGGAATACACGTCGCCGAACATATGAACATATACAAACATATGTGCCACCGTGGCCGCCATAACAAACGGGACCGCATTAAGACGCAAATCATAAACAAAGCGAACACACATAGGACCCATGACCCACATATATGACTACAGGCCTCTACAAACCAAAACGGAAACATATGGCTGGACAGGGCCCCGCCGTACCCCAAATAGCCAGATATACATAAATATATACATGACAGAGATATGTACCAAAATATGGGCTCCGAATCAAAAGGAGCACTCTGTAGTAGCAAAAAGTGTGGCCTGCAGTGGCGGATCACCAACGTCTGTACCTGCGGGCATGAAACGCAGACCCCGAAGAAAGGAGGTCAGTACGAAAGATGTATTGAGTATGTAAAGCATAGAGTACAGAAATTCAAACCATAACCATAGTAAAGGTACAGAAGGGAATACTGAATCAGTATATCAAAACCGGCACGGAAATCATATGTACATAATGCAAGTAAAAGAAATCATGCATAAGGCGCAGGAACATGGTCGCCACTCCGACATTGGCGCCACAACACAGCATACTCCGGAAAGTTTCAAATCTCCGTACAACCCCGAACATAACATATCATAACACACATCATATCATAAGCCATATCACAGCATAACTCCATAAACGGAACCCGGCCCTATGGCAAGGTCTCGGGAACCGTAACACAGCATACTGCCGAATATATCATAGTGCGCACGATCACAAAACTGGCCCGGGAACCGGCTAACGATATCATAATAATAGGCACGAGCAGAGTAGTGCGGAAACTAATGCAATTTACATATCAAAACATTTATGAAACTGGATATAATTATATGACAACCCGTTAGGCAAACTAGTCCGGACAACTGATCAATACGGATTTTATCTCACAAAAGTACTTCTGAAATCGTATTCATAGTTCAAAATGTAAATCAGAATATCATGGAGTAATCAAAACATTATTCTTTAATAGCTAGAGTCATAAGCAAAAGTCTCTTTCCGATATCGTACAAAGTTAAGTCAGCTAGGGCAACGAAGGAGACTCGGGGCTAGTGGGCCCACCTCGGCCCAAGTCGAGGCGGCGTACAAATTTTACAGACATTTGACCTTATGGAATCAACCATGAAAGCTTAGGGGTGATTCGATCATGTTTACGAAAGTTACGAATGTTTGAACATTTCTTTTCCACAAAGCATAAGTTTCTAATTCAATTTCATTGAATGGAATAGTGCTAAAAGTAAACTCGGATTTCTATGAATAGGATGATCCCCAAGGTTCAAACTCAAACCTAGTACATCTAGGACATGCCAAGAGAAGAAAAGGGATAGCTTTACATACCTCACTTGCGCTTTACGCTCATCCAAACTCAATCCCCGTTTCGTCCAAAATCTACAATTGGTCATAGTTGCCAAATATGAGTTCAAGCTTTTAGAATTTAAATCTTAAATTCATGTTGTCTACCGAAATTTCGGCAGCATTTCCCTTATAAATTCAACGTCCCCGAGAATCATCTCGGCCCAAAATATCAACAACAAGAACACCACAATACCAAGAGCATCAACAATCACCACAAAACGCACTATAACATAAATAGTCCTCTTTTCTACATAAGGCAACAACTTTCATTCCTTCTTCACAATATCAAGCTAATATCAACATTCTCACATTCATTTACTAACTCAAGGTTATTCAAACATAATTCAATAACACTCCAATCAATACCCAAGGATTTAAACAATTCCGCCAATTCCATATTCTATCCGAAACTTCAACGAATGCAGCAACACTACCAACTCGCATTGTTTTCTTCCAAATTCATTAACAACAATCATAATTCACATTTAGAATCTCACTCTCACAATTATATAAAAATCATAGAAAAATCACATAATTCCCCATAATAATATACAACCAATTTCAATGCTAACTCAAATCGTTAAACCTTTATTTACGTCACAAATGTCATAACGACACAACTAACAAACTAAACGGAATTCACTTCACCTTCCCTTGACTACACCATGGCTCACGGCCACACACCACTTCACACACACACACACACATCACAACTCCATAATTCTCATCTAATTCCAATCCTTACAACACATATACTTATTCCATAACATAAAAGAATAGATTTCTTACTTTTTTCTTCAAACTTCCACTTGCCGCAAACGTTGTTCTCTCGTTTAACTAATTATACCGCGTTGGAGAGCGTCCTGAGCTTAATAAGAATTCAAGAAGAATAAGATTTTTAGGATCAAAGTTAAGGAACTAGAATCTGTTTTTTCTCTTCTTTTTTTTGTGTTGGGGTTCGGCCGAAGGCCCCAATTTTTGCTCTCAACTTATTTTGTTTTGTTGTCTTGAAACTTCTAGTAGATGATGACTAATGGTCCTTTATATTAATTTATCACATGGATAAATTAACTTTTTCCCATGGGCTTGGGCTAGCATAGCCGGCCACCCCCATAAGATTTGGGCCTTTTTTTTTTCTTAGTTTGAGCCCACTTAGTTTATGGATCTTATTTGTAATTCCCGAAACAAATTTTTCAAAAATTCCAATTTTTCCCTTGACCTTATTCAGCACTTTCGCTTTGATAATTTTCATGAATATCACTCATATGTTAAATAAAATAAAAACATAGCCTTATTTCCTACAAGACAAGATTATTCCAAATTCTTTTTTAAAATGCGCAAAAACACGGGATGTAACAAATAGGACGTGGAACAGGTATGTAAGGCTTACCCTTTCTTTCTTTTGGCATGATCTTTGTGAAACCAACATGACAAAGTATATGTATATGATTCCAAAGAAACTCCCATTGAGCCACTAGGATGGCTAACATTCTTGATTTCCATAAGCTGTTTCATATGGTTTTGATGCGTATCTATGATGTCCGAAGTTCTGTTTGATATGTTTCCGAATGACATTCGAAAGATAATTGATATGACTAAAGTTTTGATTTTCAAATGATAGCACGTTTGATTATTCCATTGAGTCCTTGATGTATTTTGATACATACATATGGTTCCAAAAGCTCTATCTGATTTGATCCATAACGACATCCGAAAGGTACTTGATATGATTGTTGCTTTGATTTTCCGAAAATGGCTTCTGAAACGTTTGTAGAAGGTTCTGTACTTCAAACGCTCATAACTTTCTTATACTAAGTCGGATTGACCCAAAACTTGTTTCTGAGCCTTCAGATGTCGATAAGTGTACGTATTTATCGAGTCTTGATTTATGTGCATGTGGTTTCGCACTACTCTATTCGTGCAAGCCTCAATATGTCTATTCACCGAGTCCCGGGCCGGGTATGTTATCGTGCGCACTCCTCTGCATTGTTCACCGAGTCCCTCTCACTTGCGGGCCGGGACACGTTATATGTATATGTATATGATGATACGGGGATGGAGGCTAGGATGGCATATGTTGACTTTATTCACCGAGACCCGCAATAGAGGGTCGGGACAAGTTATGTATATATGGTATATGATGCTGATATGCATGATTCTATCCACCGAGTCCCTCAATAGAGGGTCGGGACACGTTATATGTATACATGATATGTGATGTTGACAGACATGATTCTATCCAGCGAGTCCCTCACTAGAGTGCCGGGACACGTTATATGCATACAAGATATACGATGTGGACATATATGATGTTATCCACCGAGTCCCTCACTGGAGGGCCGGGACACGTTATCTGTATATATGATATGATGTGGATATGCATGATTTCTTTTAAAAAGGCAAGTGCTTTGATGTTTTAAAAGGTCATACTTGATTCTGGTAAATCTCAGTTTCAGTTATGATCCTTTTTTCTGTATTCCATGCCTTACATGCTCAGTACATATTCCGTACTGACCCCCTTTCGTCGGGGGCTGCGTTTCATGCCACGCAGGTACACCCAGATGAGTAAAGAACATTGCTAGAAGATGCTTCAGCTGGATTGGCAAGCTCCAGTTGCCCTGGAGTGTTGCCGGGTCAGAGTATTATGCTATGATGTTTTGTTCGAAGTTAGAGACGTTGCAGACAGAGTCGTGGGTATAGAATATTAGTGTTGTAAGCGGCTCCATCAGCCGATGTGTCATTCTGTATTATGTGATAAATTCCATATAATTACAGATTTTGTTTGATTTGAGAACAAAGAAAAAGAATATTTATGAAAGCCTTACTATGTATTTCATGTTTATTTGATTTAAAGGTCCAAAGAGGTTATGTGTGTATTAAGAATTAGAGGGTTCGCTCGGCTCTAAGTAAGGGTCGGGTGCCCCTCACACCCTAGCGAGATTAGGGTGTGACATGTGCCCCCGATAGGGCAAACTCCCCAGATTCCAGCAGGTCGTGGTAGGGGCAGAGGGGAAGCATTCAGTTCAGGTAGCACTCAGCCCCATATTTATGCTTTAGCGAGACGTCAGGATCTTGAATCTTCCCTAGATGTGGTTACAGGTATATTGACTATACTCTCTCATAATGTTTATGCGTTGATTGATCCGGGTTCTACGTTGTCTGATATCACTCCTTATATTGCTGGCCGTATTGTGGTGAGACCTGAGCCAATCAAACCTTTTGAGGTATCTACTTCGGTTGGTGATCCCGTAATAGCTAGACAAATGTACAAAAATTGTGTGGTGGTGGTATATAATCGTCAAACTATTGCTGATTTGATTGAGCTGGAAATGTTAGATTTTGGTGTGATTATGGGCATGGATTGGTTGGCCTCGTGCTATGCTAATGTGGATTGTAGAACGAAAGCAGTTCAGTTCCAATTTATGGGCGAACCAATGCTTGAATGGAAGGGTAACATAGCATGTCACACCCTAATCTTGCTAGGGTGTGATGGGCATCCGACCCTTACGTAGGGCCGAGCGAACCCTCTAACTCTTATTACACACATGATCTCTTTGGACTCTTATATCAAATAAAATGAAATACATAGTAAGACTTTCAGAGACTTTCTTTTCATCGTGCTCAAATCAAACAAAATCCGTAATCATAATTTATAACAAAACACAAAATGACACATCGGGTGATAGAGCCGCTTACAAGACTGAAATCCTATACCCACGACTCTGTCTGCAAAGTCTCTAACTCCAAACAAGACATCATAGCATAATACTCTGACCCGGCAACACTCCAGGGGCAAATGGTGCTTGCCAACTTCGCTGGAACATCCTCTATAATGGCTTCTATTCATCTGGGTGTACCTGCGCGGCATGAAAAGCAGCCCCCGAAGAAAGGGGGTCAGTATGGAATATGTACTGAGCATGTAAGGCAAGAATCACAGTAAAAGAATCATAACTGATATAAGGGGTGCAGAAACATATACAATGTCCAGAATACCAAAACTCTTGCCTTTAAAGCATTGATCATGCATATCATTATCACATAGCGTACCCGGCCCGTTATGGGACTCGGTGGATAAAATCATGCCATCACACTTTCATATCATCATACATGCATATGCATATACATATATATATATACCGTACCCGACCCTCTAGTGAGGGGCTCGGTGAATGAAATCATATTTTACCCGGCCCATTCAGGGACTCGGTGGATAAAATCATGCATGTGAACATCATATATCATATACATACCGTACCCGACCCTCTAGTGAGGGACTCGGTGAATCAAATCATCATATGCCCTCCTGGCCGCCATAACACATCATCATCTCATCATATCATCATATACATATACCGTACCCGGCCCTCTAATGAGGGTCTCGGTGAACAATGCAGTGGAGTGCGCACGATAACATACCCGGCCCGGGACTCGGTGAAAGATACATTGAGGCTTGCACAAGCAGAGTAGTGAGAAACCATATGCATATAAAACAAATTTTAAGACTTGATGGATACGTACATAAATCGACACTTGAGGGTCATAAGCACGTTTCAAGTCAATCCAAGTTAGTATGAAAAAGTTATGGACGTTTTAGTACAGAACCTTCTACGAACGTTTCAGAAGCCATTTTTGGAAAATCAAAGCAACAATCATGTTAGGTACCTTTCGAATATCGTTATGGATCAAATCAAACAGAGCTTTTGGAACCATATGTACGCATCAAAGTATATTAAAGACTCAATGGAATAATCAAACGTGCTATCATTTGAAAATCAAGACATTAGTCATATCAATTATCTCTCGAATGCCATTCGGAAACATATCAAATAGATCTTCGGACATCATAGATACGCATCAAAACCATATGAAATAGCCTATGGAAGTCAAGAATATTAGCCATCCTAGTGGCTCTAAGAATAGGAATTTCTTTGAAATCATACATATACGTCATCTGCTCATTTCATAAGGATCGTGCCAAAAGAAAGAAAGGGTAACCCTTACATACCTTGCCTGTTTCCTAAGCTAATCTGAACTTAAGTCTTTGGCTTTCGCAAGATCTACAACAATATTAATAGATACCAACATTAGCTATAGATACTTAGAAGTCCAATCCTAAACTAGCACTTCATTTACAGAAATTTCGGCAGCATTTCCCCTGTAAATACAACCAACCCCGAGAATCCAACTCGGCCAAATTATCAACAACAATCCGAGAATTCAACTCGGCCAAATTATCAACAACAATACGAACAACCACACTAACAACTTCAACAATTAATTCAAAGCGCATTCTAACGTTAGTAACTCCTTTTACATAATCCGACGACATTTCATTTACATTCAATTTAGTCACATACAATCCCAAGTTTCAATTTAAACTCTTTTATATTCTACCGAAAATCGGGCAGCATCTCCCTTGTTTATATGCCTAGCCCGAGATTCCAACTCAACAACCAACAACATCAACAACAATACCAATAATATTAACATCATTTTCAATACCGACGTATGCCATAAAACAGCCCGCACACTATTTTCTAAATTTCTCAACTAACCAAATTTGCGATATAGCTATTTCATAATTTTATTTCCGCAAAGACGTCGAAGTTAATACCAATAACATCAATACTTACATCCTACAAGATAAATACATAAATATACATGTTATCCAAAATTCTCCTCACGCCTCAAACCATAATCCAACCACACCGATAAACGAATTTATCACACTATTCTCTCCGTTCTAGTTCGTTAAAACTCTAAATAAACTTGCTAGCAATGAAAAGGAACCTTAATCGTACCTCAAGTGTGCAGCCACCACGTCCACCCTCTTATTTTTGGTTGATTTTTAGTTCAAATTGAAGACAACGCGACGTACAACACTTTTCTCTTCATGAGCTTCAGGATTCGGGGCTCAGATTTCGATCAAAATTGGTTTTTCTTCTCCAAGACTCTTTTTCTCTCTCTCTCTCCAGAATTTTTTGGGTGTTTTGGTCTGAAAAATGAGGAGAAAGGGCTGAAATCTCATTTAAATAGGCATGGGTCATGGGCCTAACCCGATTGGGCCCGGATTGGGCCTAGCCCACTGACCTTTCTGCCTTAAAAAGTCCATATCTCCTTATCCCGACGTCAACTGTGGACCCACGACCTATGGTTGTAAAGCTAATTCAATTATCTACAACTTTCATTCTAGGATCTTTCCCAAAGTCCTAAACACTGATGGGGTTATGGCCTCCCGAAGTCAGGTCACCCAAAAACATAACTTAAAAATATTTGTTTGGAGGGTTTCCACTTTGATTTGGCTCATGGGTTATTCTTGAGTTGTGTTTAACTTCACATATGTGGTTCATATAACTTGTCACATGTTCCAAAAAAAAATCTCGATGTGTGGGTCCCACCTCCGCTTACGACTAATCCGACGTGCAAAAATACGAAATATAATACTATCAACGTGAGTTTAAATTATGTAGTAACAACGTGATTGTGAATGCCTGAGGAAGCACGTGTCACGCTCAGGCTCTGAAAATGCGGGGTATAACATAGCATCTCCAAGGGGTACGTTTATTTCCTATCTCAAGGCGAGGAAGATGATCGCAAAAGGCTATATTTATCACCTAGTCCGAGTTCATGACACCGAAGCAAAGCCACCGACTTTTCAATCCGTCCCGGTAGTAAATGAATTTTCGAATGTATTTCCAGATAAACTTCCAAGCCTTCCCCCAGGGAGAGAAATTGATTTTGCCATTGATGTGTTACCGGATACTAAACCAATCTCTATTCCTTCTTACAGAATGGCTCCTACAGAATTGAAAGAGTTAAAGGCACAACTGAAAGATTTGATCGAGAAGGGATTCATTAGACCCAGTTCATCACCGTGGGGAGCACCTGTCCTATTTGTGAGAAAGAAAGACGGTTCCCTACGAATGTGCATTGATTATAGGTAGCTGAACAGGGTAACGATAAAGAATAAATATCCGCTTCCAAGAATCGATGATTTGTTTGATCAATTACAGGGTGCCAAATGGTTTTCCAAAATTGATCTAAGATCAGGCTATCACCAAGTGAGAGTTAGAGATATTCCCAAAACAACTTTTAGAACGAGATATGGAAAATACGAATTTTGGGTGATGTCATTTGGGTTAACTAATGCCCCGACGGTGTTTATGAATCTGATGAATAATGTTTTTAGGCCTCTCTTAGATCTGTTCGTGATTGTGTTCATTGACAACATTTTAGTATACTCTCGGACGGAGGCAGAGCATGCAGACCATTTACGTATTGTCGTTGGAATTCTTTAGACTCGAGAATTGTATGCAAAATTTTAAAAATCTGAGTTTTGGCTGAATTTTGTGACTTTTCTGGGCCATGTTATTTCAGTTGATGGCATTTGAGTTGATACCCAGAAAATTGAGGCTGTAAAGACTTCACCAAGGCCTACAACGCCTACAGAGGTCTGTAGTTTTCTGGGATTGGCAGGTTACTACAGAAGATTTTTAGAAGGGTTTTTTTCTATTTTAGCACCATTGACCAAGCTAACTCAGAAATTGGCAAAATTTCAACGGACTGATGCTTGTGAATGAAGTTTCTAGAAATTGAAGGATAAATTGACTTCGGCCCCAGTTCTGACACTCCCAGAAGGACCAGACGGTTATATTGTGTGTTGTGATGCCTCTAGTGTGGGGTTAGGTTGTGTGTTGATGCAACACGGTAAAGTCATCGCCTATGCTTCAAGGCAGTTGCGGAAACACGAGAAGAACTATCCAACTCATGATCTTGAATTGGCAGCGGTTATCCATGCGTTAAAAATGTGGAGACATTATTTGTATGGCATTCATGTTGACATTTATACAGATCACAAAAGTCTCCAATATATTTTTAAGCAGAAGGAGTTGAACCTACTACAGAGGTGGTGGTTAGAACTGCTGAAGGATTATGATGTGAGTATTTTATATCATCCTGGGAAGGCGAATGTAGTAGCTGATGCACTTAGCCGGAAATCAATGGGCAGTCTATGTGAGGTTCCTCCGGAGAAGAAAGAATTAATCCGTGAGCTTCACCAACTAGCCAGCCTTGGAGTTCGCCTAATTGATTCAGGCAATACAGGACTTGGTATCCACGGCCTAACTGTTTCGTCCCTAGATATGGAGGTGAGAGAGCGCCAATATGAAGATCCCTAGTTGAGTCACTATAGAGATACATTTCATGAGAAAGAGAAGTTGCCTTTTGAAGTTTCTACGGATGGTGTTCTTAGATACCGAGATAGGCTATGTGTTCCAAATATTGCGGGACTACGTCGTCGGATTCTAAAAGAAGCTCATTACTCTCGGTATTCTATTCACCCAGGAGCGACAAAGATGTATCACGATCTCAAGCTGCTGTATTAGTGGGATGGAATGAAGAAAGACATAGAATAATTTGTAGCTTAATGTCCAAATTGCCAACAAGTGAAAATTGAGCATCAAAAGCCAGGAGGATTGTTACAAGCTATGAAAATCCCAACCTAGAAATGGGAAGTGATCAACATGGATTTTATTGTAGGGCTGCCTCGTTCCCGAAGCAAGCATGGCTCCATATGGGTGATCGTGGAAGACTCACGAAATCAACCCATTTTCTTCCAGTCAGAACCACATATTCCGCAGAAGATTATGCAAGGTTGTATCTTAAAAATATTGTACGACTTCACGGCGCCCCAGGGTCCATTATTACTGACAGAGGAGCACAATTTACAGCTAAATTTTGGAAGTCTTTCCAAGAAGGTTTGGGTACTCAGGTAAGGCTTAGCACAACGTTTCATCCACAAACTGATGGGCAAGCCGAACGCACTATTCAGACCTTGGAAGATATGTTACGGGCATATGTGTTAGATTTCGGTGGTAGCTGGGATGACCACTTATCTCTCATTGAGTTCGCATACAACAACAACTATCATTCCAGTATTCAAATGGCCCCGTATGAAGCTTTATATGGGAGAAAGTGTAGATCCCTAGTTGGGTGGTTTGAAGTAGGAGAGGTAAAGCTAATAGGCCTTGAGTTGATTCAACAAGTGGCGGAAAAGGTCAAGGTTATCCGAGACCGACTATTGACAGCCCAAAGTCGCCAGAAATCTTAAGCGGACAACCGTCGGCGAGACTTAGAATTTCAAGTTGATGATTGGATATTCTTAAATGTATCACCGATGAAAGGCATGATGAGGTTTGGTAAGAAGGGAAAGTTAAGTCCTCGATACATTGGACCTTATAAGATTGTCCGCAAGGTGGGTCATGTAACTTATGAACTGGACTTACCTTTAGAACTTGAATCAGTCCACCCAGTTTTTCATGTATCAATGCTCCGTAAGTGTGTCGGAGATCCTACTAGGATCGTGCCAGTAGACAATGTTCAAGTGATGGAAAGGTTGAATTATGAGGAGGTACCCATGGCCATACTAGGTAGGCAAGTACGGAAACTTAGAAATAAAGTGGTAGCCTCATTTAAGGTCTTGTGGGAGAACAATAATCGAGAGGAAATGACTTGGGTAGCGGTAGAAAACATGAAGTCCAAGTACCCGCACTTATTTCAACAACCGGGAGAGATCCAAGATGAGACATCAATATTATGAGGTATGTATGCTTTTTTTTTATGCTTTTAGTCGCCTGTGGCCATAATTTCTTACTATTGTGTTGTAGCCCTATGAGGCAATGTTATTATGGGCTGTTGTGATAGGATGGTAGGGCCTTTTTACGGGGGAAATTCTGGCGAAATTTCTGTAGGATTCCCAAGAACTAAACATTCGAGGACGAAAGTTTTTAAAGGGGGGAAGAATGTTACACCTCTTGTTTTCATGGTAGGAAAATTTACGGCTACCTAGTCGAGTGTACCTTGGAATGGAGTCCGAACCCGAGATTTATGATATTATGTATTTTACCCCGCGGATTGAAGTTCTAGCAGATGACCTCTGCGATTTGTAGGGTTATACGTTGAACGGACCAATACGACGCAAAGCACTGAATCAAAAAAATTGCAGGCACCAGTCACCATTGACGGGCCGTCGATCATGTCGACGGGCAGTCGATTAGGCCGTCCATATGACTCTGAGATTTCTGAGCTGCAGAAGAAATTCGACGGGTCGGGTCGACGAGCTGTCGATGTGTCGACGGTCCTCAACTCGACCGTTGAACCGAACATCTGGAACCTTCTGATTCCAGGTATAAATATTTGAGACCACGACTTATTTATCATTTTTCCTCAATATCAAACCAGAGAAACCCTCGAAAATTTCTTCCCAACATATTTCTTTAAATTAGTGAAGATTAAGGTAAAACCTGAGCCCGTAAACCCGAGCTAGTGAAGGAAACATATTATTTCTAGGGTTTAATCAAGTCAAGAAGCTTGGGAAGTGGAGTTGAAGTTAGGCTTTGAGATTCTAGACTCTTCAAGGTATGTGAATGATGTTTATCTTTTTATTTAAGTTAAATATCGAGTGTTTTAGTGATTATAAGCAAAAAAAATATAGTTATGGAAGTGATAACTTGAATAGAGACCCAGATGAGATTAAAAGTTGTTTTGAATGAGGATTTGGGATGGATTAGATTATATTTTACTATGTAAGAGCGGATGATGTTGTTGTTGATGTTGTTATTGATGTTGGATTGAGTTGGAAGTTAAGGGAAATATTGTACACCATTTAATATGGTCTTATTTCACTCAATAAGATTATCAAATGAGGTGAAAGGCCTAATTATAGTTTGTGTTATCCCGATTGTAGACTTGCGAGTTCAAGAGGTAGAAATCAAACGAATTGACATGCTTAAAGGTATGTAATGCTAGTCCCTTCTTTTCCAAGGCATGATTCTTATGACATGACTTCCTTTATTATTCCATGAACTTCTTACATTCCAGAAACTATGAGTCCATGTTTATAAAGAGCTTCTCACGACGTAAGGATAAGAGATACGTTACGACTATGATATGATATTTTTATGAAGCTAATGAGCCCTATCTGATTCTTGATGTTACTCATTGTTGCTAAACCCACCTTATGATGCTAGATCCTTCAAGGTGAGGTGGGGTGATCATGATTACTCCATAATGGAATCGGGGGTTCTCGACCTTACGTCACCCCGAAAGAGTTATACTTTGTCTTTGAGATTTTTTGCATTCTTTGTGATAAGTGTATGATAATGATATTACACCGTGCCTAGATGGCCGGACATGTCACCGCGAAGGCGGACTGCATACGATTATACCGTGCCTAGATGGCCAGACATGACACCGCTAAGGTGGGATGCATATGATTACACCGTGCATGGATGGCCGGACATGACACCACTAGGGGGCGGTGTGCGATGGTTACCCGGACACGGGTTAACAATGATGATATATGTGATATGTATGACATGTGTTTTCTATTAATGGGTAAACAGGTTATATCTTCATCTCATGTTTCATGATTTTTTTATTATGCTAGTATGATTCATGCCTTACATAGTCAGTACTTTATTCGTACTTACGTCCTTTCTTCTATGGACGTTGTGTTCATGCCCACATGTAGACAAGGAGGTGACCCAGATTCATAGGAACTGATCAGCGAACTTACAGGAGCACTCCATTATTCTGGAGGTGTTATTTTTGATATATCACTTTGTGTTTATATTTGGGACGACGGGGTCCTGTCCCGTCCTTATGTCTAGTACTCTAGTAGAGGCTCGTAGATACGTACGTATGGGTAGAAAACGTCCCATGATGACTACATTTCACTTTTGTATATCATTTTTGTAGCCGTGAGGGCTTATGTATATAGTTATGTGTTGCTTTGGAGGTTATATCTATATGTTCAGGTTGAGTATGATGATTAGCCTAATGAAAAATGCTCGGTAATTAGCTCTGGGTACCCGTCATGGCCCCTTCGTCGGGTCGTGACAGCGATGACCTGCACTACCACTGCTGTTGATAAGAAGGTAACAAGTTTCATTCAGAAGATGCCAAATCTGATTAAAGCAGCGGTCACAGCATCCTTCTAACAGCTGGAGGCAAGGGTTGCTAGTTTGGAGACGCGGATAGATAAAGTTGAGACGGGTGAGATCGAGCACATTCACGGTATGAGGAGTGATCTCCCCATCTTCAAGCTGATATAACTGCATCTCGGACTCCACTATTTGCTGCTATGGGCACCGCTGATGCGCCAAAGGCTGGTATGGGAGATTCTGAGGGCATCGCGGCTATAGATACTTGTTACACCTCGGAACTTTGGGTTTGCTGAGCGGTGAAGGGACTAATGTAAGTTTAGGAGGACATGATGTCCCTACAAGTAAGAAGGGATACTTAATAAATTCTAATTAAGATTCCAAAAAAGTTAAAGGCAAGGGAGAAAAACTCGTTAAATGAAACTTCACTGCAGTTCTGCGAAAGGGGGTTCGACGGTCGTTCTTTGTACCGTCGGACGAGTCGATGCTTCGTCGATCGTGCCGTAAAATTGAGCTGGAGCGAAGACCATTCGACGAACAAGTCGACGCTCCGTCGATCAGTTTGACGGACCGTTCTTCTCACCGTCGAATGAAAAGAAACGACAGATTGCTCACTGGAAATTTAACTACTTCGACGACCAGATCGACGCTCCGTCGATCCAATTGACGCTCCGTCGATCGTACCGTACATCCTGATCGGGACAGATTTCATGAATTAATATAAGGACCCCTCCTTCATTTTATCTTCCACTCTCCTTTCTCCAAGAACCCTCTAGAACCTTCTCCATCATTCATCCACTAGAAATCAAAGGAAACCCATGGTCAACTACACCTAATCTATGAAATCAAGTGTATGAAACCGATTAAAAGTTCATCTAAGCCAAGAAAACTCAAGAGAAGTGAGTTAGGGTTTTGGTCCAAGAAGAGAAGCTCCACTTGAGTGTTGTTCATCCATCATCTAAGGTAAGTTTTATGACCCTTTTATATGGTTTGAGTGGTTAAAAGTTGAAACACTTGGATTGTGGAAAGACATAGAAATTGGGTTATGAATGTGTGAATAGTGTCATTGTTGAATAGTGATTTGGATGAATCATGAATGTTGGTATGCTGTGATTATGAAAATGTTATAAGTGACATTTAGACCATGGAATAAGTATTATATATGAGAAAACGCGATAACGAGTTTTAATGATAATTGTGGAGAAATCAAAGAGAAATGGTGAATTGTGGTAAGTGTAGATAAATGATGATTGTTGCTGCTATATTGTGAATGTTGTTATTAACGTTTGGGAATTGAAATGAAATGTGGGAAAAGTAGTATAAATAAAGGAAGTGCTGCCCAATTTTACCTAGAAATAGTGAAATGTTCTTATAGCCGAGTAACTAATGTTAATGCGATTCCTCTTGAAGGTAGAAACGTGGGCACCAAAGGAAACCAAGCGAACGATAGATTAGTTAAGCGAAAAAGGTATGTGAGGCTAGTCCTTTCTTTCTATGGCATGAATCCTATAGTATGACTTTCTTTCTTCTCCATGAATCTCTTAAGTTCCGGAAGGATATGAGCCTATATTCCCAATTTGCTACACAAGGTAATGAGTTAGAGTATAGAAGCTCTAGATGTTCATGATAGGATGTTCCTAAAGCGTCAATGACGTTATTTATTGCTTACACTCACCTCATATACTATTCCCTTCAAGGTGAGGCAGGATGTTAATGAGTGCTCCGTAAGGAAATAGGGGGATCCCGACTTTACGTCACCCCGATACAGCATAGTTGTCCTTGAGTCTTTATGCATGCACTCTGATGAGCATATTATGATGATGATATAACACCGCGCCTATTTGGCCGGGCAGTCACCGCTAAGGCAGGCAGCTATACACCATGGCTAGATGGCATGGGCAGACACCACTAGTGGGCGGCATGAGATGATACCCCGGACGTGGGAGGCCTGGACGAGGCTAATGATTATTACATCGATCCGATATGGATGGGCAGCTTATATACTTATGCATATATGATATGATGATGATTATGAGTATGCCAACATGCATCACTTCCTTTCTATTTGACAGTCAGATACAAATGTTCCTTATTGATACTTCCTTTATTTCATTGATGTGATATTATTGTTTATGCCTCTCATACTCAGTACAATGTTCGTACTGACGTCCGTTTTCTTTGGACGCTGTGTTCATGCCCACAGGTAGACAAGGAGGGGATCTTGATCCAGACCCGTAGGAGCTGTTAGCTGTTTTGAGAGCACTCCATTGTTCCGGAGGTGCTTGTGGTTATCCTTTTATGTACATGTATGTTTTGGTCACGACGGGGTCCTGTCCCGTCCGTATGTCTAGTAGTCTAGTAGAGGCTCGTAGATACGCAGTGTGGGTGGTATGGTCTCACAAGGTTGCTACCATGTATATATATGTATATGTTATTTCAGATGACCAAAAGGCTTGTGCACATTAAAGTATTTATGTCTTCGAATGAAAGATGATTTTCTCATAATTTGAGTATAATTTTGATAAAAGAAACGTTTAATGAGTATGATAAGCAGTAGAATGAGGGGTTCTCAGTGGTTAGCCCCGGGTACCTATCGCAGCCCCTGGTCGGGTCGTGACAAAAGTGGTATCAGAGCAGTTCAGTCCTAGGAAGTGTCTACGAGCCGTGTCTAGTAGAGTCTTGTTTATGGTGTGTTGCGCGCCACGCTAATAAACAAGAGGTTACAGGGCATTTAGGAAAATGGCCATCTTTCTTTTTATGAGATCATGCGATAGAGTCGTGTATAAGATTTTACCCTCCCTAATAGTGTGTTGTGATTTCAGAAATGCCGCCAAAGGGAAAGCTACAGCCGCCAAGAAGGGCAAGACTACGATAAACAGGCGAGTAGTAAAGAGAGCCGCCAACGGATGTAAAAGAGGGCGAGTCACGTAATGAGGCCCTATCTAATACTTCCTCCACCCCGCCCAATGTAGAAGAACCAGGAGGAGCTTCAGCTCCAGTCCCTCCACCGGTTGCTTCAGGTCAACAAGTGACCGAGGCCATCCATTTGTTGACACAATTGGTTGCCGCACAGGCACAGTAGAAAAATGGGGGCCCAAGTGATCTTTCAGCTAGTACCCGAGCCCCCGATTTTATGAGTTTGAATCCTCCGGAGTTTTTCGGGTCAAAGCCGAATGAAGACCCGCAAGGTTTTATTGATGAGATGTTGAGAACATTGAGAATTATTCATACCTCCGAGACTGAATCCGTAGAGATGGCATCTTATAGACTCCGAGATGTGGCAGCATTGTGGAATAATAATTAGATAGCATCGAGAAAACAGAATGCGCCTACTCCCGTTTGGAAAGAATTCGTCGATGCTTTCATTCGCCATTATTTGCCACCCGAGGTCCCCCGAGCTAGAGCGGATAGATTTCTAAATTTGAAGCAAGGAAATATGAGTGCCCGGGAGTATAGTCTGCAATTTAATTCCTTGGCTAGGTATGCCCCAACTATGGTTGCCGATATGGAAGATAGGGTGCACAGGTTTGTGAGTGGTTCGGGGCCACATTTGTTCAAGGATTGTTTGAAAGCTTTGCTAAAAGAAGGGATGGATATTTCTCAAATACTATCCCATGCCCAAAACTTAGAAGGACGACAGCCACCACCAAGAGGTGATCGTGATATTGATGGAAGGTAAAGTAAGAGGGCCAGATCTGTGGGGGCAGGCAGTGATTATAGAGGGGGATCGAGGCAGACTTATTCCCAACATTCAGGCCAGTCGGTGACTAGTGCACCTCCTCGGTTCACGGGTAGGAGATTTGGTCACTCCTTTCGTTCAGGACCGGGTCAGAGTTCGAGGGCCTCGGATTCTCAATTCAGGAAAGATTATAGTCAGAGGAGACCCTCAGTACCGCGATGCAGCCAATGCGGCAGACTACATTCCGGACAGTGGCGCCAGGGTTCGGATGCTTGCATGCCTGTGGCCAGGTTGGGCACATGATGCCGGAATGCCCGTCGACGAGCGGTAGATTGGGGATTCAGCCCACAGGATCAGCAGTTGGCTCCTCTTCAATGCGCCAGATAGGGCAGACTCCTCAGATTCCAGTGGGCCGAGGTAGAGGCCGAGGGGGATTTCCTACTTCAGGTGCCACTCAGCCCCGTATATATGCTTTAGCCGAACGACAGGATCTTGAGTCCTCCCCAGATGTGGTTACAAGTACACTATGCATATTTTCCTATGATGTATATGCCTTGATAGATCCGGGTTTTACTTTTTCCTATATTACCCTGTATGTTACTGGTAGTATTGGGGTGAAACCTGAGCCAATCAAACCTTTTGAGGTATCTACTCCGGTTGGTGATCCTGTGATAGCTAGGCAAGTGTATAAAAATTGTGTGATAGTGATATGTGATAGCCAAACTAAAATTGATTTAGTTGAACTTGAAATGTTAGAATTCGATGTGATTATGGGTATGGACTGGTTGGCCTCATGCTATGCTAATGTTGATTGCCTGATGAAAGTAGTTCGATTTCAATTTCCGGGAGAACCCGTGCTTGAATGGAAGGGTAATACAACATCTCCAAGAGGTAGGTTTATTTCCTATCTCAAGACAAGAAAGATTATAGCCAAAGGCTATATTTATCATCTAGTCCGAGTTCATAATACCGAGGCAAAGTCGCCAACTTTCCAATCTGTTCCAGTAGTAAGTGAATTTCCGGATGTATTTCCAGATGAACTTCCAGGCCTTCCTCCAGAAAGAGAAATTGAATTCGCCATTGATGTGTTGCCAGACACCAAACCTATCTCTATTCCTCCTTATCGAATGGCTCCGGCAGAATTGACAGAGCTAAAGGCGCAATTAAAAGATTTGCTTGAAAAGGGGTTTATTAGACCTAGTTCATCGCTGTGGGGAGCACCAGTCTTGTTCCAAACAAAGAAAGATGGTTCCCTACGAATGTGAATCGATTATAGGCAGTTGAACAAAGTGACGATAAAGAACAGATATCCTCTCCCTAAGATTGATGATTTATTTGATCAACTACAGGGTGCCAAGTGGTTTTCTAAAATAGACTTGAGGTCGGGTTATCATCAAGTGAGGGTTAGAGAAGAAGATATTCCCAAAACAGCTTTCAGAACAAGATATGGCCACTATGAATTCCGGATGATGTCGTTTGGGTTGACCATTGCTCCGGCCGTGTTTATGAATTTGATGAATAATGTGTTCAGGCCACTCTTGGACTTGTTTGTGATAGTATTCATTGATGATATTCTGGTGTATTCTCGTACAGAAACAGAACATGCAGATCACTTGCGTATCATACTTGGAATTCTTCGAGCTCGAGAATTATATGCAAAATTTTCAAAGTGCGAGTTTTGGCTGAATTCCGTAACATTTCTGGGCCATGTTATTTCAGATGACGGTATTCGAGTTGATACTCAGAAAATTGAAGCGGTAAAGGCTAGGCCAAGGCCTACGACACCTACATAAGTTCGTAGTTTTCTGGGATTGGCAGGTTATTATAGAAGATTCGTAGAGGGATTTTCATCTATTTCAGCCCCATTGACGAAGCTAACCCAGAAGTCAGCTAAATTTCAATGGAATGACGCTTGTGAGCGCAGTTTCCAAGAGTTGAAGGACAGATTGACCTCAGCTCCAGTCTTAAAGAGTTATTGCTTATGCTTTGAGACAGTTGCGGAAGCATGTAAAGAACTATCCAACTCATGACCTCGAATTAGCTGCTGCTATTCATGCATTAAAGATATGGAGACATTACTTGTATGGCGTACATGTTGACATCTATACCGATCATAAAAGCCTTCAGTACATTTTCAAACAGAAGGAGTTAAACCTGTGGCAGAGAAGGTGATTAGAATTGTTGAAAGATTATAAAGTGAATATTTTGTACCATCCTGGAAAAGCAAATGTAGTAGCGGATGCGCTTAGCTGCTGATCAATGGGCAGTTTATGTGAAGTTCCTCCGGAAAGGAAAGAAATGATTCATTAGCTTTACCAGCTAGCTAATCTTGGAGTGCGCATAATTGATTCAGGTAGTGCAGGGATTGGTATTAATGATTCCACAGTTTCGTCTCTGAATGTGGAAGTGAAAGAGCGTCAGTATGAACATCCACAGTTGAGCCACTATAGGGACACATTTCATGAAAAAGAGAGATCTCCATTTAAAACTTCGATGGATGAGATCCTTAGATACCGTGGCAGGCTATGTGTTCCGAATGTTGCAGAATTGCGCCGACGAATTCTGGAAGAAGCCTATTACTCTCGGTATTCTATTCATCCGGGTGCAACAAAGATGTATCACGATCTCAAATTGATATTTTGGTGGGATGGCATGAAGAGAGACATAGCAGAATTTGTAGCCCAATGTCCAAATTGCCAGCAAGTAAAGATCGAACATCAGAAGCCAGGAGGGTTATTGCAAGCGATGGAAATTCCTGCGTGGAAATGGGAAGTTATCAATATGGATTTTATTATAGGATTGCCCCGTTCCCAAGGCAAGTATGATTCTATATGGGTAATTGTGGACAGATTAACAAAGGCATCTCATTTTCTCCCAGTCAGAACCACATACTCCGCAGAAGATTACGCGAGATTGTATCTCAGAGAAATTGTGCGACTTCATGGTGTTCTATTATCCATTATTACAGATAGAGGAGCACAGTTCACAGCCAAGTTCCGGAAGTCCTTTCAAGAAGGTCTAGGTACCCAGGTGAAGCTTAGCACGGCCTTTCATCCACAGACTGATGGGCAAGCCAAGCGTACTATTCAGACCTTGGAGGATATGCTGCGGGCATGTGTATTAGATTTTGGTGGTAGCTGGGATGATCACTTACCCCTTATTGAGTTTGCTTACAACAATAACTACCATTTCAGTATCCAAATGGCTCCATATGAAGCCCTATATAGAAGGAAATGTAGGTCCCCAATTGGATGGTTTGAAATAGGAGAGGTACAGCTAATAGGCCCGGAATTGATTCAGCAAGTGGTAGCAAAAGTCAAAGTGATCCGGGATAGATTGTTGACAGCCCAAAGCCGCCAAAAATCTTATGCGGATAATCGCCAGCGAGACTTGGAATTTCAGGTTTATAATTGGGTATTTTTTAATGTATCTCCAATGAAGGGAGTGATGAGATTTGGCAAGAAAGGGAAATTGAATCCCTGCTACATTGGACCCTATAGAATTATCCGTAAGGTGGGCCAAGTAGCCTATGAATTGGACTTTCCTTCGGAGCTTGAATCAGTTCACCCAGTTTTTCATGTCTCAATGCTCCCGCAAGTGTGTTGGAGATCCCAAGAGAATTGTTCTGATAGATGATTTGCAAATGACAGAAAAGTTAGCATATGAAGAAGTGCCCATTGCCATCTTAGACAGGCAAGTATGAAGACTTTGAAACAAAGAAGTGGCGTTAGTTAAGGTCTTATGGCGGAATAGCAGTCGAGAAGAGATAACTTGGGAAGAGGAATAAAAAATGAAGTCCAAGTACCCACATTTATTCCAACCCCCAGGAGAGGTTCACGATGAAACGCCGGCAATATAAGGTATGTATGTAGTAAATAAAGTGTAATAATTAGAGTATCTGAACACCCCTATTTCCACCATTACTCAGATATTATGTCCCCTATCTTTGGGAGCTTTCGTAAGTCTTTCTTAGAGTTTTATTGTGTTGTAGCCCTGTGAGGTAGATTATTATGGGTTGTTGTGATAGGATGGTAGCGCCATATTACAGGAGAAACTCTGGCGAAATATTTGTAGAATTCCCGAGTACTTAGCATACGAGGACGAATGTTCCAAAAGGGGAGAAGAATGTTACACCTCGGAACTTTGGGTTTGCTGAGCGGTAAAGGGACTAACGTAAGTTAAGGTGGACATGATGTCCCTGCAAGTAAGAAGGGATACTTAATAAATTCTAATTAAGATTCCAAAGAAGTTAAAGGCAAGGGAGAAAAACTCGTTAAACGAAACTTCACCGCAGTTCTGCGAAAGGGGGTTCGACGGTCGTTTTTTGTACCGTCGGACGAGTCGACACTTCGTCGATCGTGCCGTAAAATTGAGCTGGAGTGAAGACCATTCGACGAACAGGTCGACGCTCCGTCGATCAGTTCGACGGACTGTTCTTCTCACCGTCGAATGAAAAGAAACGACAGATTGCTCACTGGAAATTTAACGACTTCAACGACCAGATCGACGCTCCGTCAATCGTACCGTACATAATGATCGAGACTGATTTCATGAATTAATATAAGGACCCCTCCTTCATTTTATTTCATTTCATCTTCCACTCTCCTTTCTCCAAGAACCCTCTAGAACCTTCTTCATCATTCATCCACTAGAAATCAAAGAAAAACCATGGTCAACTACACCAAATCTATGAAATCAAGTGTATGAAACCCATTAAAAGCTCATCTAAGCCAAGAAAACTCAAGAGAAGTGAGTTAGGGTTTTGGTGCAAGAAGAGAAGCTCCACTTGAGTGTTGTTCATCCATCATCTAAGGTAAGTTTTATGACCCTTTTATATGGTTTGAGTGGTTAAAAGTTGAAACACTTCGATTGTGGAAAGACATAGAAATTGGGTCATGAATGTGTGAATAGTGTCATTGTTGAATAGTGATTGGGATGAATCATTAATGTTGGTATGCTGTGATTATGTAAATGTTATAAGTGACATTTAGACCATGGAATAAGTATTATATATGAAAAAACGCGATAACAAGTTATAATCATAATTGTGGAGAAATCAAAGAGAAATGGTGAATTGTGGTAAGTGTAGATAAATGATGATTGTTGTTGCTATATTGTGACTGTTGTTATTAACGTTTGGGAATTGAAATAGAATGTGGGAAAAGTAGTATAAAAAAAGGAAGTGCTGCCCAATTTTTCCTAGAAATAGTGAAATGTTCTTATAGCCGAGTAACTAATGTTAATGCAATTCCTCTTGAAGGTAGAAACGTGAGCACCAAACGAAACGAAGCGAATGATAGATTAGTTAAGTGCAAAAGGTATATGAGGCTAGTCCTTTATTTATATGGCATGAATCCTATAGCATGACTTTCTTTCTTCTCCATGAATCTCTTAAGTTCCGGAAGGATAAGAGCCTATATTCCCAATTTGCTACACAAGGTAATGAGTTAGAGTATAGAAGCTCTAGATGTTCATGATATGATGTTCCTAAAGCGTCAATGACGTCATTTATTGCTTACACTCACCTCATATACTATTCCCTTCAAGGTGAGGCAGGATGTTAATGAGTGCTCCATAAGGAAATCGGGGGATCACGACTTTACGTCACCCCGATACAGCATAGTTGTCCTTGAGTCTTTATGCATGCACTATGATGAGCATATTATGATAATGATATAACACCACACCTATTTGGCTGGGCAGTCACCGCTAAGGCGGGCAACTATACACCATGGCCAGACGGCATGGGCAGACACCACTAGTGGGCGGCATGAGATGATACCCTCGACGCGGGAGGCCTGGACGTAGGCTAATGATTATTACACCGATCCGATATGGAAGGGCAGCTTATATACTTATGCATATATGATATGATGATGATTATGAGTAAGCCAGCATGCATCACTTCCTTTCTATTTGACAGTCAGATACAGATGTTCCTTATTGATACTTCCTTTATTTCATTGATGTGATATTATTGTTTATGCCTCTCATACTCAGTACAATGTTCGTACTGACGTCCGTTTTCTTTGGACGCTGTGTTCATGCCCACAGGTAGACAGCGAGGGGATCTTGATCTAGACCTGTAGGAGCTGTTTGCTGTTTTGAGAGCACTCCATTGTTCCGGAGGTGCTTGTGGTTATCGTTTTATGTACATGTATGTTTTGGGCACGACGGGTTCCTGTCCCGTCCATATGTCTAGTACCCTAGTAGAGGCTCGTAGATACGCAGTGTGGATGGTATGGTCTCACGTGGTTGTTACCATGTATATATATGTATATGTTATTTCAGATGACCAAAAGGCTTGTGCATATAAAAGTATTTATGTCTTCGAATGAAAGATGATTTTCTCATAATTTGAGTATAATTTTGATAAAAGAAACATTTAATGAGTATGATAAGCAGTAGAATGAGGGGTGCTCGGTGGTTAGCCCCGGGTACCTGTTACCGTCCCTGGTCGGGTCGTGACAATACTGATGCAGAGGGGTCCTCTGATCATTCGCCTAATGACAAAAACCCGCTTGATGTGGTTGATGATGAGTTTGTGGAGTTGGAGGACTTTGAGTCGCTCCCAAGTGCCACCGATGATATTGACAGGGCTTATGAGGCCTCAGGACATCATATGGCTCGCACTGGTGAGGAGTTTGAGCAGGACTCAAGGAGGGCGGTGAGCACTCACTGATGGATCTTATTCCCCTGAAGGGGACGAGCGCCGCTACTGCACCTCTTCCAGCTGATGGAGCCACATCATACCAGCCCCAGACATCCACATCTACTCCTGTTGACCCTGATGTTGCTGCGGGTACTACACCCACGGGGCCTGTTTTAGCTCCTTCTGATGATGCGGCTCGACCCAATGCTTGATACGTCGCAGGGAGTTCTCACCTCTTTTTGATTATATCTGCTGCATTAGGGACAATGCAATGTTTCTAGTTGGGGGTGGGTAGCCTTGCTTGTGGGCGTATATGTTTTGTTTTTGGTCATGTGTACAAATGTAGACTTTGTATTTTGAAAAGTTTTCTATTTTTTGGCTATCATTTTTGGACATGTGTACACGATTTTTGGATCTTGTTTATATTATATGATGGCATTGTGCTTTGTTTTCTTATGTATCGTGGTTGCCCATGTGTTTAGTTTGTGGTATTAGTTATATCCTTGGCTTTTCTTAGTCGTGGTTCTTTTCCTAAGGATGCTAATGGTCTTTTGAACCCGGAACTTTTAGGAAGTTTTGAGTTGGCTGGTCCCAATGATAGATATTTGGGCGCTTTCTTAAGGGAACTAAGCCTTGTAGGGTCAGGACGTGAGCATGACTTGTTTGGTATAAATACAGTTAGAAGGTTACATAATAAGGCGTACCCCAAAAAAAATTAATTTAAACTTAATTGAGAAATGAGGACCATGACAACTTAGGCTTCACTTTGTTACTCTTGACTACTCAATTCGGTAAACCATTAATTGATCTTGTTTTGATAGATATTGAATCATTCTGAACAATGCATGTGTCAAGAGTGGTGACGTTTTGTACTAACTTGTGTGATTGCTTTTGTCAACTAGAACTTGCTTGGAATATCTCCCTAAGCTATACTTGACTAATCAGTTGAAGAAAGAATCTTAGGCAATCTTTGAATTTCCATGTGAAATACCTTGTTCATATATGTATCACTAGTCAACCCTTTTGAGCCTTTAGCCTTTTGGGAAAATACATAAAAAAAAACCCCCAACGTATACTCGGATTAATTATGACGCACCAACCTTTGCGGACGACCTATTACCCCCCTAGCCTTATTTTTTCTGTATTTTTGTACCTTTTTTGGCTGATGTGGCACCAAACAAAATAGATGCCCAGTTGCACAGTGGAGAGTGTTGCATACTCTCCGCCACATTGGTACCACGTCACTGCCACCGTTCCTTTCTTTTTTTCATTTGATTTTTCTTTTATTAATTATATTTACACTAATTATGCTCTAATTAACCATTACTTTTGTCTTCTTCATCACTAAATCATTTTTCTTCTTCTTCTTCTTCTTCTTCTTCTTCTTCTTCTTCTTCTTCTTCTTCTTCTTTATTTGAAGAAATCCATCAACCCATTTTCTTCCTCCATTAACACACAGACATTCAACCTATTTTCTTCCTCCATTAACAACACACATTCAATTTAATCATCAATCATAAAGCCATTTTTTTCAACCCATTTTCTTCCTCCATTAACACACACATTCAATTTCATCATAAACCCCCTTCTTCTTCTTCATTTCAGCCCCCCGCAAACTCGAGATTGTACAATTTCTTCATTTTCCTGCTGTTGCTGCTGCCCCCCCCCCCCCCCCAACCCGCTCCTCTTTCCCCACCCATTTGAAGAAATTGCCATTTGAAGGACAAATGGTACAATTTCTTCCTTTCTGGGCTATGTTCAATCATGGACTACAATTTAACAACAATGGAAATTGTTGTTTGTTAAATTTCATGGAAATTTTCCAACCCGCTCCTCTTGTCATTTGTTAAATTTCATGAAAATTCATGGGGAACGAAATTTAACAACAATGTAGAAATTGCACGAACTGCCCATGATTTCACGAACTGGGCTATGTTCAATCATGGCGGTGTCGGTGGCGGTGGTGGGGGTGGTTGAGGAGAAAGAAGAAGAAAGAGAAAAAGGAGAAAGAAGAAGAAAGAGAAAAATAAATTGTAATTAGTAGCTTTAACAATTGAAATGTGGAAGAAAGGGAGGGTGGGGGTGGGTTAGAGGATAAAATATAAATAAATTTTTAAAAATTAATTTTTATTAAAATATAAAAACTATTTTTATTGCTTTCACTCGCTATTAATTTTTTTTTTGGTGCCACGTTAGCCAAAAAAGGTACAAAAATACAGAAAAAAATAAGGTCAGGGGGGTAATAGGTCGCCCGCAAAAGTTTGGTGCGTCATAATTAATCCGAGTATATGTTGGGGGGGGGGGGTTTATGTATTTTCCCTAGCCTTTTGCTTGATTACCATATGACAAGCCGTACCACTTCATGTATCTCTTTTGAACCCATCCTTCCTTGAACTCTAAAATCTCAACATAGGCTTTTAGCCTAAGTTGGGGGTGAGAGGCCACGTGAGAAAGGTTGATGAAAATCAAAAGTGGAATGGCGGTAGTTAGAAATGAAAAGGTTGCCCTTGCACGAAAGAAAATAAAAGAAAAAGAAAGAAGTTTTGTTTATTGTTGCATTTGCTAGAAAGGATTCTCTAATAAGTGCAAAAGGGGTGGTTAATAAAAAGGCAATAGAAAGATGCGACTAAGGAGAGAAAAAGTGGAAAGAAAATGAAATCGTGGTGAATCAAAGAAAAGGCCGCAACAAAGTCAAATGTAGTGCTCAAGGAAGGGATATTCACTTTTGTACCCAAATTTGTATCCCCAAAGCCATCATTACAACCCGAGAAGACCTTTGTGATCTACAATCGATTGTTTTTGGAATTAGTATGGAAAGAAAGTAAGGGCAAGCATATGGTTTGATACTTGTAACACGCGAGATTCTTTTTTTTAAGTGCGAGTGTTCTCCGTTTGTCCCTCTATATTGATTGATATTTGTGTGAAAGAGACTTTCTTTCTTGTGAGGGCGCATGTATTTTAATAGTGGATGAGCAATGAGACCATGCAGGCGAGTCAATAGGATGTGAATACAAATTGAGTAAGCTCGAGAAATCATGTGAAGCTTTGGAGTGTCATAAGGTCATTGTTAGTGCATTTTTGAAACAACAGGAAGGGGCTGATATAGTAGAAGGATTAGGTGTGTTTTCTAATTATTGATACCAACCGATAGTCATGTGCTACCCAAGTAGGTCAGTTGGCATGTTGTGAGTCGTTTGTCGTGAGTCTTAAGTTGTTTGCTTGAGGACAAGCAAAAGGTTAAGTTGGGGGTGTTGATAAGTCGTGGTTTTTCGGCTTTTTATGACCACTGCTTATCTCTTTTTAGGAGTCTTTTAAGAGTTTGTCTGTATTTCTACTAGGTTGTTTTATGTTTTCAGGTTTTTGAGTCAAGGAAACAAACAGGACAAAACGACGAGAAAAAAAAAATGCTGACATGCGATGAGTATGCGAGATCGCACCCTCTGTCATGCGTCCGCATACTCGTCATCAGAAGAATAGTGAGCAGTACAGTTTTAACAAATATGCGACGAATATGCGGGGCCTCAAACTTGATGTGCGGTCGCATATTCGTCCTTCCACGAGCCAGTGAGTGGAGCGAACTAAGCAAGAGTGCGAAGAGTATGCGGCTTCACCAACTTAGTTGGCGCTCGCATAATCTCATGGGATACAACAAAAGTGCGACTATCAATAGAGAGTATGCGGGCGCACACTCAGTATGCGGCCGCACACTTGCCCCGCACAAGTGCATTCAAAGCCACTTTTTCACTTTTTGTCCCCCATCTACAAATACTAGTTCTTGGTTGCTGTGTTGGGCATTGAATATTCCCGTCACAACCCAAACCGATGAGTCGTGACGAGTATCTGACTTGTAGCGACCAAACACCCCTATACTCATATCTGAACCTCAACGGCCCACAAACGACTTAAACTGATCTCATACTGCCTCATAAATAGGTGATATCATGAACTCTGTACAACCTGTATACACATAACCGTGCTGAAAGAACAGTGCAAGCCGGCTAGGTTACTATATATACTGTACACAAAAGAATAGAAGCCGACAAGGCTACATTGTCTGACTAATACATACAACTGTCTACAGACCTCTACTGGAATAAAAACTGTAGAAAGGATGGGACAGGGCCCAGTCATACCCATCTGCATGTACATCTCAAAAGACTAGCTTACCAAAATATACTGCAGCTTCGGATCAATGGAGCGCACCGACCACCTCTGGATAGGAGTCCTACTAAGTTGGACAACCTGTCGATCTACCTGAACCTGCGGGCAACGGGGAGTCAGTACGGATAATGTACTGACTATGAAAGGCATAAGAACCACATGTATATATAAGAATCATGAATAAGATCTGAACTCATAAGCTAAAATAACTATCTGCATGTACTTGTATGAACTAGTATTTGTATGTATTTGCATATATCTGTGTAACTGACAATGCCTCTGTGGGCTCATAATATGCATGCTCATGCCTATCAATCTAGGTCATACATATGTATATGCGTATATAACGCCTATCAAGCCTCTATGGCATCCCATCATATCATCTGGGCCTCTCTGCGGCCATCATCATATACATTGCTGCGGTGTGTGCAGCCCGATCATTATATCATCATCATGGTGCACCAATTGTTCAGGTGGTAATGCATATATAATGCCTATTCATTTCCCCATACCCCATTTACATATAGTACTTGCGTATATAACGCCTTCTGGTCACGGGTCAATATGCATATATATGTGAATGAATGTTAGGCATGAATAAACTGTATACATGAAACTGGACCCATGAACGGAAGGAACAATCATAAGCAGGGTACATGAACATCGAAGAATGAAGTAATCCTAATGCTTCTAAGAGTAGAGTAATATGGAAGCTTGCTTACTCGTTGTTGGTTCATATCATAAGGTCATGCCAAAAGAAAGAAGGGATAGCCTTAACATACCTTGGAGTATATCCAATCATCCAACTTCTACCTCTCGAACTTGTAAGTCTACAATTAAGATAACATATGCCTTAATTAGACTATTTACCTCGCTTACTAACCATCTTTAGATACATATAGAGCTTAACGAATTATAGACAATATTTTCCTTGTAAGCTCAACAACCCTTCAACTTCCCGTTTGATCCAACATCAGCCACAAAACCCACAACAACAATGACAGCATCTATATATCAAAATATACTTAAATCCATTCCCAATCATCTCTTAAAAATAGTCCCAAATCACTATCTTACCCTTCACCAACTTACCACTTCCATAAGTATCCTCTCTTCACTTAAAACCACTAAAACTCTTGATAATTATCTTAAATACAAGGGTAGAAATCATTTACATACCTTGAGGGGTCTAAGATTCCAAAGATCAACTTCAACTCCAACTCCCTAAGCTTCACAACTTTGAAGAAACCCTAGAAACAACCTTCTTCTTCACAAGCTTGGGTTTACGGGGCTCGGATCTTCCCAAATCACCACTATAATGATAGAAAATGTGGGGAGTAAATATACTAGGGTTTTCTCTGACTTGGAAGATAAAATGAGAATTAAAGTCGTGGACCACATATTTATAATTGGAATTAAAAGTCCCAGCGGTACGGTTCGACGAGCGGGTAGACGACCCGTCGACGTGTCAACGGTCTGTTGACTTTCCCGTCGACCTACGCTTGCAGATTTCAAGGCTGCGGAACCCTATCGACACCGTACAACGACGGTCTATCGACCATGTCGACGACCCATCGACGATGACTAGTGTCTGCAAATTTCTCAGATTCAGGTCAGATCGCGTCGATTCGATTCGTTCAACTTCTAATCCTGTAAATTACTTGGGATACCTGCTGGTACCTTTGTACACGGGGTAAGACACTTCCTATCTCCAAAACTCAGACAAGAGTCTCAATTCCAAGGCATGCCCAACTATGAAACCATAGGTTCTACTATAACTAGAACGAGAAGCGTAACAATTCCCTACAGTTCTTATTGTCTTTTAGCTCTAAAGTGGAGCATTGAATACTATTATTGTGGAAGCTTTTAAAAAGATTCTCCATCTTTTTGTCATGTTCTCCATTAACATTATTGTAAGCTCCATGAATATTCTCTTTGCTACTACTTTTTATTTAATGAGTATGAGTAGCTAAATCATTTAGCTAAGGTTGTGGGATCAAATGTGTTAGTTATGTGATTGTGTTTTTGTATTCAACTTCCATTTATGTGTATTGATGTTTTCTATTTACTCTTCATTCTTTAATGCCATTTAATGGTGTACAACATTATTTGTGCCTAGTCACTTGTCTTTTGCTTGAGAAAGAAAGGGGAAGTTAGGAAAAGAGTAAATAGCAAGGATTGAGGCTTATAAACCCCATCTAATAACTTGAGCTAGAGGTAGGAGAGTTACTTGAGATAAAATGGGTGTTCATATTTTCTACATTCTAAGGCTTGAGAAACCTTAGTAATGATCTATATCAATTTGGTTGAGAAACTTTTGATAAACTTATGTATCTCATATTTAATTACATCTACACATATAAAGGAGTTGGATTAATCCAGTTGCATTACTTTCCATTGGAATCACAACCTTAGCGCCTCTAGTAATTGTTAATTCAAAACCAAACATCTCTCACAAATGATCATGACAAATATTAAAATCAAACACTTTGTACATTCCCGCCCCTCGAAATATTGACTATTAGTCAATCGTTACACTTAATGAGTTTATTTCTTCATTGTATTCTCTGTAGGATTCAACCCCAACCTTGTTGGGTTCTATATTTGACAACGACCGCTTACTCCTATTTTAGAGGTGTAATTTGGCGTATCAGGACTCGAACCAAAGGCAAAGATAAGTGAAAAATCACGTTTCGGAACTATCAGAATTCGATTCCGGATGTAATTTCCCAAAAGTCAACTATTGGTCAGCTCTTTTTCATTTATTCAACTTAGAAAACTCTAGAATTCTCAGAACTAACTAAGACTCATCTGATATCCTTGGGAATCGCGCCACCCCATCCCCGCAAGTCCTAAATACAGAAAAAAGTCTACGGGAAAGGTATTTAGGGAAAAAGAGTAAAATGCCTAAAATGACCAAACGGGTTGTTACTGTTATATCCCGTATTTTTGCACGTTGGTTTATTCGTACTCTAGTCAACATAAGTTCAAGGACAAGATTATTTTTTAGATATGGAACAAGGACTTTTTAATCTCAATTTTAATAACAGCACAATTTTCTTGTAAATTACAATTAGTGTATAAATATTAGTGGAGATTAGGGATTAATTGTTACATCCCATGTTTTCATGCGTTGGAAAGCGTGCGAGTTAAATGACATTAGTAACTGAAACGAGGTTATTCCCCAAGCTTATAGGTGGTTAGAGTGATGGTGCAGATGTGTTGTAAATATTAGAAGTTAAACAAATCAAAGAAAATAAGTTTCGTCGAGGTTTGAAATTTATTTGAATGAAATACGGTCCAAGAATAATATCCTGTATTTTGGACCGGGAAATTAAACCGTCCAACATGAGCAAATTTACCCAAGCCTGGTGAATTTAGTCATATCGAAGCATGAAAATCAAGAACTCGATGTATACAAAGAATGAAGTTCCGAAATAATTTAAGACGAAAAAGTGTGACGACGATGATTGCAAATAATATTTTGTATGTACCAAAAAGGGGGTATGGACTAGTGCTATATCACATAATCATGACAATGAATATATGAAGTGTATTAAAAATGATTGCTATTTAAGTGAATTGGATCAAGAAATTAATTGTGTGGCTAATTGGTTAAACATTGGATTTTTAGTGGGAGATTAATACGTTAAATGGTGGATAAGTATTAAAGATAGTGTGCCCACGTGTGTACACAGCAAAAGGATGACCAAGTGACTAATACACTCCTATTAGTGACACATATGGAATAGTGCAAATAAATTTATCATTTTATAAAAGTGGTGGGACCCATGGTCTATTAACCTTGAGGAGCATATAACTACACATTTTCCTAAAATAATTATGGGCAGAACGTACTAATGGAACTGTGCATTCGGTTCTTACAATATTAAGTAAGCAAATAGACCATCAAGTCTTTTTCACGTAGGAGAAGAAAGCAAGCATACGTTTTTCGTCTTTGGGGTTCAATTAAAGGAAGAAAAACTTTGTTTCCAACAATATTATGGAAGCAGCAATGTGATTATTAGTAGCAGCAACGTTATTTCCTTTCAAGAACAATATTCGGGTTTTGCTCACCGCTTCGATCTCGTTGTTTCGCTTTGTCGTATTGTTAAATTCGGGATTTTTTCGAAGTGAAGTAAGGTGGAAGAAAAATAGTTCTTGGCATATGAGGTAAGAATTTTCCTACTCTTGATATATTTAAGTTCGTCCGGGTCATGGCTAAATTGTGGGATAAGAAATATGGAGTTAATAGCTAGAAACCATAATTTGATGGATTAGAATGATGGAAATAACGTTATAATCCCGATATGTACATTGAGTTGCTATTATGATGATGGGCTGTTTTAGAAGTGATTTAAGGAGGGATTTGATTTCATTTGGATATGTATTTGTTGATATTATTGTTGTTGGTATTGTGATTGATATTTTGGCTAGGTTGGAATCTCGAGGATTATTAAGTTTTTAGGAAAGATGCTACCCGAATATCATTAGATTTCTAAGTAATTAAGGATTAGTTTGAAAGAGTATCTTAATTTGATTATTGGCATATTTGGTACTGTTTGTAGATTGGTGAAGCTCGAGACCTAAGTTATGGTTAACTTGAGAAGCAACAAGGTATGTAAAGCTAACCCTTCCTTCTTTTTGGCATGATCTCTATGAAACAAACAGACGACGAGCATATAACTCCAAAGAAACTCTTATTCTTAGAGAAACTAGGATGGCTAATGTTCTTGATTTCCAGAAGCTGTTTCATTATGTCTTGATACGTGTCTATGATTCCAGAAGTTCTGTTTTGATATAATCCATAGTGACATTCGAAGAATACTTGATATGACTATTGTCTTGATTATCAAATGATGGTTCATTTTGAATATTCTATTGAGTCTTAGATATGACATAGTTTGCATATGGTTGCTCACTACTCTGCTCGTGCATGCCTCAATATATCTTTCACCGAGTCCCGGGCCGAGGTACGTTCTCGTGCATGGTTCACTGCATTGTTCACCGAGTCTTTCACTAGAGGGCCGGGATACGGTATATATATATATATATATATAATGATATGATGATATGATTATGGCGCCAAGGATGGTATGTGATGACTTTATTCACCGAGTCCCATAATGGGCTGGGTATGATATATGATATTGATATGCTTGTTTTACATTTCACAAGGCAAGTGTATTGGTATTTTGAAAGTCATACTTGTCTCCTGTTATTTCTATTTCGGTCATGGTCCTCTTTGTTGTGTTTCATGCTTTATGTACTCAGTACATATCTCGTAATGACCCCCTTTCTTCGGGGGGGCTGCGTTTCATGCCCGCAGGTACATATACTCGATTTGGTGATCCTCCAGCTTAGGATTTCCACTCAGCTGTCTTGGAGAGCTCCATTGTTCCGGAGCTTAGACTTTTGGTACAGATCTTTTGATGTATATATATATATATATATATATATATATATATATGTTTATCCAGGGGTACGACGGGGCCCTGTCCCGTCATATTTCACTATCGATACTCTTAGAGGTCTGTAGACATATGGGTGGGTTGTGTATATGTTTTGTTCAGCTGTGTCTATACGATGTGCTATGGATATGTTCGTCTGTAGTGGCAACCTTGTCGGCCTGCGTATGGTAGGCTTGCGTATCATATTGATATGTAGTGGCAGCCTTGTCGGCTTGCGTATCATATTGATATGTAGTGGCAGCCTTGTCGGCTTGCGTATCATATTATGTTTTGATTAATTGTGACTCCTCAGGAGACAGGTTATCGGGATATATATATATATATATATATATATATATATATATATATATATTGTTACACTCCATAATAATCCGTGCTACTTGAAGTAAAACAAGAAAAAAATGAGTTATGAAGGTTCAAGGAAAGTTAGTCGAGTTAGTAAGAATATCGTTATATATATGGTTGCCTTAAGTATCCTGAGGTGACATGGTAACCTAAAGGATTTGAAATCATGTTATGAGTATGTATATGAGTGTGTATATGTATGTATAAGAGGTTACATGAGGTTGGAAGAGGATTAGAAGTTAAACGAAATGAATCGGAACAACTTCAGTAAAACTTTCGGACCCGATTTTAGCCTATATTGTAGGAGGCATATCTCCTAGCATATGAGGAGTTTTAAGGTGTTTCAAAAGCCTAAAATTAATTTCATCGAGTCTAGTTTCTAACGCAACAAACCGCTCATCAAAATGATATCGGGATAAGGAGATATGGACGATTCAATTTGGGCTGGCAGGGCAGCAAGTTTGGACCCGACCCAAACACTCATATTTCGGCCCATGAGGCCCATTAAACTTAATATATAAGCCACCACTTTTCCCTATATCACTTCACACGACTTAAACAGATCCAAGAACCCTTATTTTCTCTCCCAAACCCCCTTTCTAATTGAGCCATCATATAAGCTAAATCCTAGACCCTTGACATGATATTAGTCAAAGATAAGTTGTAGCCTAAGTTTTCCTTGTGTTGTAAGCAAGAAGCTGGAAAGAGGAACAAGATTCTTGAAGATTCTGATTGTTAAAGGTAATTTCAACCTCCTACCCATGTTATTAATTTGGATTAAAGGTTTAATATGGTGTATACATGGAGGAAACGTTGATATACAGGCAATATATGAACTTAGATGTTATCGTAAGTTAGGGACTGTTGTTGTTGAAGTTGAAGTGGGCTGTGTGCTATAAACTTAGGTGAAATGATGGTTAATATTCTTGTACATTTATTGGAAATGGATTGAATGTGTTGTAGTATGGATAAATGAATGAAAATCATGAAGTTGTTGTAGTTGTGTTGAAGCCGTGTGAGGGGGCTGTTTTAGAGGAATTTGTGGACTGTTTTGTGTCACATTTTGATTGTTGTTGTTATGGACATTGTGGTGTATTGTGTGCATGTTGAATATGTGAATTAAGGTGTTAAAGAAATGAATTATGTTGAAGCATATAAGCAGTCCAAAACAGTGGACTGTTTTAGTGCTAGAGGTGAATTTGTATGTGTTGAGTGTTGATTCTTGTTGTGAACGTTTAGTGAAAGTGAAGTGCAATGATTCAGGTCGAAATTGGAATGAATTGTGGGCTGTTATAAGAATGTAAATGATGCTAAAACAGTTCCAAGGATCATGAAAGTAATGTCATTAAACATGTTGTTGTCGTTGTAAGGTTTTAGTGTCGACAATGTAGCTATTTGCGTACGAATTTGGTGATATATTTATCTTGTGACTGCTGGTCATATTTTACTGAAATTATATGAAATGAAGACATGAAATAATGTGTAAGAATCATATGTGGTTTGCTTGGTATGTTCGTAAACGTTTGCAAGAATTCCGGGCACCTTTATGTTGTTGGTTAGGGACTGTTTTGGGCGTGTTGATTGGTTAGGGACTGTTTTGGGCGTGTTGTGGTTAGGAACTGTTTTGGACATGTTGTATTCTTTAAATTGGAAATACTAATGATAGTTAAGAATATATATTGTATTTACGTTGTTTGGGTTGTTGTAAAGTTGTTACACGAAAACGTTAAGGCTACGGATTATTAGGAGTAACTTGAGAATGTAGTAGCTGTATGTGAATCGTTATGGAATGTTGTGAATGTGGGCTATTTGGAATGTTATGTGGGCTGTCCGGATTGGTATTGAACATATGATTATTGATGTTGGGGTGGTTGTATGTAGTTGATTTGAATGCGAACGAAACGTCGTCTAAATGTTTGAAAGGGATTGTTGACGTTAAAGTACGTATTGAATTCCCTCGTAGACTAATTGTAGCTCTTGATGTCTTGATATAGGATAAGTGTTTTTGGGCAGCAAGTACAAGTTATAATACGACTAAACGCTAAAGGTATGTAAAGCTTATTCCTTCTTTTCTTGGCATGTCCTAGACGTAAGTATGAAATGATATGAACCTTGGGGTAAATTCTATTCTCTAGTTCCATGCATGACTTATGATTCTATATTTCCTTAATGCTATTGTCACGAGCCTACTACATGATTGACTAATGAATGATGTATAGAAGTTCCTACTCTTAAAAGAATGGCATGAATAGAAGTATACTTGATTTTCAAAAGCTACATCATGAAAATTGATACATGTACATGAAAGCTGAAACGTTCCTTGCTATGGCTTATAATGAGAGTTGAAAAGAATTGAATATGATTATTATCCCAATACTTTAGAGCTGGTTAGTTGCTTATCTATTGAGTCTCAAAAGATGCATTTCATATATGTGGTTGCTTATTATTCTGCTCGTGCTTATCGCTATATCCTTCACTGAGTCCCGGGCCAGGACACGTTCTCGTGCGCACATCTACTATATTATTACCGAGTCCCTCATTAAAGGGCCGGGACACGTATATGTTTATGTTTATGATGCTATGACTATATTCACCGAGTCCCTCACTAGAGGGCCGGGACACGTTATATATATATGATGATGTGATGATATGATGATATGGAGATGGTGGCCAGGAAGGCATATATATTCCTTATTACCGAGTCCCTTACGAAAGGGCCGGGACACGTCTATGTGCATGTTTATGATACTATGATTTTAATTACCGAGCCCCTCACTAGAGGGCCGGGACACGTATACATGTTATATACAGAATGATTATGCAGCTTTGATTACAAAACACTATATTGACATTGATATGAGAATGATACAGATGAAATATGTTCAAAGGCAAGTCTTTATAAAATTCTGTTAGTTGCATTGAGTCCTATACATCTTATCTCAGTATGAGTCTATCACTATGTTTCATGCTTTACATGCTCAGTACATATTCCCTACTGACCCCCTTTCTTTGGGGGGCTGCGTTCATGCCCGCAGGTACAGACGTTCATTTCGGAGATCCGCTAGCTTAGGACACTTATTCAGCTATTTTGACTGCTCCTTTGTTCCGGAGCCTAGCTTGTGGTATAACTCCCTTATGTTGAATTCATATGAGTTTATTTGGGTACGGCGGGGCCCTGTCCCGCCATATGATACGGTCATTACTCTTAGAGGTCTGTGGACATTTGTGTGGGTCTGTTTATGGTTGTTGACGCGTTTTATGATTATGACATTTGTTTGGGGCGTACCCATTCGTAATGGCAGCCTTGTCGGCTTGCATATATATGTATGTTTGGTATGTTGCATATCGTGGCAGCCTTGTCGGCTTGCGTAGGAATATATATATGTTGTTGTTTAAAAATTTTAATTATTCAGGAGACAGGTGCCTACGACATACAAAAAAAATATTTTGACAGCTTTAAAAAAACACCATACCTTTTTATACAAATAAGTTCATGACATACTTGTTATAAATGATTATAGTTAACAAGTGACATGAGTGTCCAATTCGGGCACTAGTCACGGCCTACGGGGTTGGGTCGTGACAGAAGTGGTATCAGAGCAGTTCGTCCTTGGAGTGTCTACAGACCGTGTCTAGTAGAATCTTGTTTATCGGTGTGTTGTGCACCACATCTATAAACTGGACGCTACAGGGCATTTAGGATGTTACCTTTCTTTCATATCACAGATCGTGCGATAGAGCCCAGTCATAGGAAATGAAATTCTTTATACTAACATTTGATTTCAGCTGAAGGACGGCATCGACAGAAGAAAGTGTTTGACGATATTGGAAGTTCCAAAGTACGCAGGTAAGCAAAGGTACGAAAGGTATATGTCGAGTAAGGTATGGAAGTGCGATAGAAATGTAAAGTTGAAAATTGAAAGAGAAAGTATAACAGGTGCAGTTTGAGTAGGGCATACGTGTTATGTTCATCATTTTTATATTGTTGTTGATATTGGGAGCTCTGTGTGGCTATGATACGATATGATATATACGTATAAATGTTGGCCCTGTGAGGCATTGTTGGTATTTCCTGCGTGCAGGCTTTGGGATAGTAAGAAGTACAGAGAAAACTCTGCCCAAATTTTCCGAGAAATAGAAAAAGAGAATGAGGTATAGGTTTGTAATATGTTTTAAAAGGTTGTGTCAATAGTAAGGATAGGATTTGACTAAGTTTCCAATATGGATGACCTCGAGAAATAAGTCGATTACCGAATCGATGGTAATAGTAATTAGGAAGTCGATATCGATATGGTAAAAAGAAGAATTTGGAAAGGGTTTATGATACTAAGAGATGATTTAGAAAAGGCTGGATAATCTTGATAAAGTGTTATAGTAAGGTACCAACTGAATTGATAAGCAGGGATAAATTATGACGAGTTTATAGTAAAAGAAGTAGTAGTATGATTAAGATGAGAGTACAGAGAAAAACGAATTGTGACGGATGCGAATGTATTGGTAAGACAGGCTGTGAGGTGGTGAAGGATAAGATTGACTAGGAAGGGTAACAGGTTAAGTATGCTTATACAACACTAATTTAACATTCGAGGACGAATGTTCCTAAGGGGGGAAGTATGTTACACTCCATAATAATCCGTGCTACTTGAAGTAAAACAAGAAAAAAATGAGTTATGAAGGTTCAAGGAAAGTTAGTCGAGTTAGTAAACATATCGTTATATATATGGTTGCCTTATGTTTCCCGAGGTGACATGGTAACCTAAAGGATTTGAAATCATGTTATGAGTATGTATATGAGTGTGTATATGTATGTATAAGAGGTTACATGAGGTTGGAAGAGGATTAGAAGTTAAACGAAATGAATCGGAACAACTTCAGTAAATATTTCGGACCCGATTTTAGCCTATATTGTAGGAGGCATATCTCCTAGCATATAAGGAGTTTTAAGGTGTTTCAATAGCCTAAAATTAAGATCATCGAGTCTAGTTTCCAACGCAACAAACCGCGCATCAAAATGATATCGGGATAAGGAGATATGGACGATTCAATTTGGGCTGGCAGGGCAGCAAGTTTGGACCCGACCCAAACACTCATATTTCGGCCCATGAGGCCCATTAAACTTAATATATAAGCCACCACTTTTCCCTATATCACTTCACACGACTTAAACAGATCCAAGAACCCTTATTTTCTCTCCCAAACCCCCTTTCTAATTGAGCCATCATATAAGCTAAATCCTAGACCCTTGACATGATATTAGTTAAAGAGAAGTTGTAGCCTAAGTTTTCCTTGTGTTGTAAGCAAGAAGCTAGAAAGAGGAACAAGATTCTTGAAGATTCTGATTTTTAAAGGTAATTTCAACCTCCTACTCATGTTATTAATTTGGATTAAAGGTTTAATATGGTGTATACATGGAGGAAACGTTGATATACAAGCGATATATGGACTTAGATGTTATCGTAAGTTAGGGACTGTTGTTGTTGAAGTTGAAGTGGGTTGTGTGCTATAAACTTAGGTGAAATGATGCTTAATATTCTTGTACATGTATTGGAAATGGATTGAATGTGTTGTAGTATGGATAAATGAATGAAAATCATGAAGTTGTTGTAGTTGTGTTGAAGTCGTGTGAGGGGCTGTTTTAGAGGAATTTGTGAACTGTTTTGTGTCACATTTTGATTGTTGTTGTTATGGACATTGTGGTGTATTGTGTGCATGTTGAATATGTGAATTAAGGTGTTAAAGAAATGAATTATGTTGAAGCATATAAGCAGTCCAAAACAGTGGACTGTTTTAGTGCTAGAGGTGAATTTGTATGTGTTGAGTGTTGATTCTTGTTGTGAACGTTTAGTGAAAGTGAAGTGCAATGATTCAGGTCGAAATTGGAATGAATTGTGGGCTGTTATAAGAATGTAAATGATGCTAAAACAGTTCCAAGGATCATGAAAGTAATGTCATTAAACATGTTGTTGTCGTTGTAAGGTTTTAGTGTCGCCAATGTAGCTATTTGCGTACGAATTTGGTGATATATTTATCTTGTGACTGCTGGTCATATTTTACTGAAATTATATGAAATGAAGACATGAAATAATGTGTAAGAATCATATGTGGTTTGCTTGGTATGTTCGTAAACGTTTGCAAGAATTCCGGGCACCTTTATGTTGTTGGTTAGGGACTGTTTTGGGCGTGTTGATTGGTTAGGGACTTTTTTGGGCGTGTTGTGGTTAGGAACTGTTTTGGACATGTTGTATTCTTTAAATTGGAAATACTAATGATAGTTAAGAATATATATTGTATTTACGTTGTTTGGGTTGTTGTAAAGTTGTTACACGAAAACGTTAAGGCTACGGATTATTAGGAGTAACTTGAGAATGTAGTAGCTGTATGTGAATCGTTATGGAATGTTGTGAATGTGGGCTATTTGGAATGTTATGTGGGCTGTCCGGATTGGTATTGAACATATGATTATTGATGTTGGGGTGGTTGTATGTAGTTGATTTGAATGCGAACGAAACGTCGTCTAAATGTTTGAAAGGGATTGTTGACGTTAAAGTACGTATTGAATTCCCTCGTAGACTAATTGTAGCTCTTGATGTCTTGATATAGGATAAGTGTTTTTGGGCAGCAAGTACAAGTTATAATACGACTAAACGCTAAAGGTATGTAAAGCTTATTCCTTCTTTTCTTGGCATGTCCTAGACGTAAGTATGAAATGATATGAACCTTGGGGTAAATTCTATTCTCTAGTTCCATGCATGACTTATGATTCTATATTTCCTTAATGCTATTGTCACGAGCCTACTACATGATTGACTAATGAATGATGTATAGAAGTTCCTACTCTTAAAAGAATGGCATGAATAGAAGTATACTTGATTTTCAAAAGCTACATCATGAAAATTGATACATGTACATGAAAGCTGAAACGTTCCTTGCTATGGCTTATAATGAGAGTTGAAAAGAATTGAATATGATTATTATCCCAATACTTTAGAGCTGGTTAGTTGCTTATCTATTGAGTCTCAAAAGATGCATTTCATATATGTGGTTGCTTATTATTCTGCTCGTGCTTATCGCTATATCCTTCACTGAGTCCCGGGCCAGGACACGTTCTCGTGCGCACATCTACTATATTATTACCCAGTCCCTCATTAAAGGGCCGGGACACGTATATGTTTATGTTTATGATGCTATGACTATATTCACCGAGTCCCTCACTAGAGGGCCGGGACACGTTATATATATATGATGATGTGATGATATGATGATATGGAGATGGTGGCCAGGAAGGCATATATATTCCTTATTACCGAGTCCCTTACGAAAGGGCCGGGACACGTCTATGTGCATGTTTATGATACTATGATTTTAATTACCGAGCCCCTCACTAGAGGGCGGGACACGTATACATGTTATATACAGAATGATTATGCAGCTTTGATTACAAAACACTATATTGACATTGATATGAGAATGATACAGATGAAATATGTTCAAAGACAAGTCTTTATGAAATTCTGTTAGTTGCATTGAGTCCTATACATCTTATCTCAGTATGAGTCTATCACTATGTTTCATGCTTTACATGCTCAGTACATATTCCGTACTGACCCCCTTTCTTTGGGGGGCTGCGTTCATGCCCGCAGGTACAGACGTTCATTTCGGAGATCCGCCAGCTTAGGACACTTATTCAGCTATTTTGACTGCTCCTTTGTTCCGGAGCCTAGCTTGTGGTATAACTCCCTTATGTTGAATTCATATGAGTTTATTTGGGTACGGTGGGGCCCTGTCCCGCCATATGATACGGTCATTACTCTTAGAGGTCTGTGGACATTTGTGTGAGTCTGTTTATGGTTGTTGACGCGTTTTATGATTATGACATATGTTTGGGGCGTACCCATTCGTAATGGCAGCCTTGTCGGCTTGCATATATATGTATGTTTGGTATGTTGCATATCGTGGCAGCCTTGTCGGCTTGCGTAGGAATATATATATGTTGTTGTTTAAAAATTTTAATTATTCAGGAGACAGGTGCCTACGACATACAAAAAAAAATATTTTGACAGCTTTAAAAAAACACCATACCTTTTTATACAAATAAGTTCATGACATACTAGTTATAAATGATTATAGTTAACAAGTGACATGAGTGTCCAATTCGGGCACTAGTCACGGCCTACGGGGTTGGGTCGTGACATATATGACGACGTTACGAACCTTTGGAGTTCTTTTGCATGTTTCCATATTGTTCTTAGGTCCATTTTGGCTATATCTAACAGGTACGTATACGAGTGTCCAGCTCGGGCACTAGTCATGGCCCACGGGGATGGGTCGTGACAAAAGTGGTATCAGAGCAGTTCATCGTCGGAGTGTCTACCGACCGTGTCTGGTAGAGTCTTGTTTATCGGTGTGTTGTGCACTACATCTATAAACAGGAAGCTACAGGACATTTAGGATGTTACCTTTCCTTCTTACTCTAGATCGTGCGATAGAGCCGAGAGATAGAAAATGATATCCCTTATATACTGACCTTTGATTTCAGCAGGAGAATGGTGTCGACAAGAGGAGGTAAATAATGCTACTGGGGTTTACAGAGGTAAGATATTTCATCGAGGTTACGTTATCATAAATTGTATATACAGAATGGCAACCTGGCCATCATCAAGGTAAGTTATTGAAGTATAGTAAGAAAATGGATTGAATGCATATACATTGTTGATAAGTTCGGTTATAAGGTGTGAACAGAAGAAGCTGAAGGAATCAGTAACGGTAAGTAGAATATATGTCAGATATAGTGTGAATGTTGCAGGTATGATTGAATCCTGCAGTTAAAGATTGAAAGGGAAAATAAACAGGAAAGTGCAACAGGTACAGTTTGAGTTGGACATACGAGGTAAGTTCGTCATTTTCATCCTGTTATTGATATGGGGAGCCCCGTACGGCTATGATACGATATCGATATGGTAAAAACGAATGCTAGGATTATTTGAAAGGGGTTGTAATACTAAAAGATGACTTAGAATAGGCTGGCAAATCTTAATAGAGTGTTATATTGAGGTATCGATTGAATTGATAAACAGGGATACATTACGATGAGTTTATAGTTAAAAAGAAGTAATAATATGATTGAGACAAGAGTATAGAGGAAGAATAATTGTGACAAATATGAATGTATTGATATGGCAGCTTATGAGGTATTAAGGATAAGATTGACCAGAAAGGGTAAAAGGTTAAGAAGTGTTACGCTATAGGATTGATTACGAATAGGATGTAATGTGAATATCATAAGGGTTATTATGAAAATGAGTAAAGCCTAGTGAGGAAGTGACTAAAAGATATGACATGATCTATGTGATTAAGGTATTAGGGCGAGCTATAGAACGAATAAGAAAGACTTATGAAATTCTTCTATAGGGAAAGTTCAGAATAAAGATTATGCGATAACGGAAATGATAGCGAGCACAAGAAAAGAAGGAGTAATTGAAAGAAGGAAATAAGAAGAAAGCGAGATAACAGTGTAGTAACGGGTTATGACACGTATAGCCGAGAACACAAGTAATATAAGTGACGGAATTATGAAACACCAAACTACAGAAAGATGAGCAACGAGGAAGAACGAGTGCTAGAAAATGACTGGGATGATAAGAACAAATAGGGATGAACAGAATACGTTTTGAAAATGAGAAAGGGATTATTGTTACACCTCGGAAAATTTCCCGTTGATACGCAAGTGAACGAACTAGTGATGTGTGCAAGGAGTGCGAGAGTATAATGTTTCATGAGCAATGTGCGTAAATGGACGAGAATGATTAGAATGCAAAGTCGAGAAATTTGAAAAGTTGAAAGTTGGCAAAACTGCCCAGTGGTCGTAAAGTGCAAAATACGGACCGTAAACTGGTATACGGTCCGTAAACTGGAAGGTCGTAAACTGCCATGCAAGGCTTCGACTTTCTGCCCAGTGGAGAAATGGTAAAATACGACCAGGAGGACGGACCGTAAAGTGATTTACGGCCCGTAAACCATGGTCGTAAATCACCATGCATGCAGCCTAAAGTTTCTGGCGCTGCTTAAGGTTAAAGACGACCACGTAGGATGGTCCGTAATCTGAAATACGGACCGTAAACCTCCATGGATGACCACTGTTCACCCCAGCACAGATTTTCAGTTCATTAAATATAAGGACCAAGACTTGTTTTATTTCATTTCTACACTACACCACTTCTCTCTAGAATCATCTCTCTACATTTATTTCATAAGTTTTCAAGGACTATAAGCCACCAACAACATAAACAAGTGAATCAAGTGTAAGCAAGCCATTAAATACCATTCAAGTCAAGAAATGCAAATGGAGAAAAACTAGGGTTTTGCTCAAAGTGGAGTATTATTAACCAAAGCTTGTTCCTACAACTTCTAAGGTAAGATTTATGATTTTTACATGATGTTTAAGGTATTGAAGAGTTGAAATACATGGATTGTAGAAAATATGGTCAAGTAGGTCATGAATGATGAATAGTGGCATTTTGAGGAATAGTTTGAATTGAATCATGAATGTGGTTGTGTTGTGATATGAATGCATTATAAATGTTACTAAGATCATGAACTAGACACTTTAGACAAATGGACGAAGTTGGATGTTATGACCATGAATATGGGTGAATTAGAGGCAAATTAAGGAGTCTAAATAATGTGGATAATGTGAATGACTAATGGCCATCGTTATGATACTAATGAAGGTATAGACGCTAGCATTGGAAGGAAGCGTGCAAGTGTAGAATAGTCTGACGAAAAGGTATGTAAGGCTAACCCTTCTTTCATAAGGCATGGTTCCTTGGCCAAACTCTTAAATCCTCTATATGAGTATGTTGTATTCAAGTGACTGACACTCCGAGCTCATAAGCTCACGACCCTCGATACGTGCTACGAATGTACTACGCACCCCATTGACGAGTAAGCATAAGATAGAGATGTAGCGAAAACAATGATGATAGTGATGATGATGATGATAATAATGATGCTAAAGGTGCCTACGGGCTATTATATTCACATGTGCCTATGAAGGGCTATAATGACACCCCGAGCTTATAATGCCGGGTAGAATATATGTATATGGATGTATATATATATATATATATGTATGTATATGATTACGTAATGCGCGCACACATCTGCAGATGATACGGATAACCCTGAAGCCTTGGTAGGGCCAGGTAGATAATTATGGGCATAGCGGGGTCCTGTCCCGCTCATGTGATGTGTTATACTCTTCCTAGAGGCTCGTAGTCATGTTTATATGGTTAGACATGTCCGGCCTTGTCGGCCTATGTTTTGTATATCATTTTGTCGGCCACGTTGGCCCACGTACATTGATGTGGCATAGATGCCTATGGTGATATAAATGTACCGTTGTCCAATTGGGACTAGTTGACGAATGAATGGAAATGTATGTATAATTATGTGGCTCACCTAGATGTAAGTATAAGAGTAAGCTAAGAGGGTGCTCGGGTGGGTTATCCGAGTGTATAGAGAATGTGTAGTCGTGATATGTGACCACCATACTATAGCTGACTTGCATGAACTAAAGATGGTAGATTTTGATGTCATTATGGGCATGGATTGGTTGGCTTCTTGCTACGCCAATGTCGATTGTAGAATGAAAATGGTTCGCTTCCAGTTTCCGGGAGAACCAGTTTTATAATGGAAAGGAAATACGGCGTCACCAAAAGGTAGGTTTATTTCTGTCACGACCCGGCTAGGGGGCCGCGATGAGCACCCGGTGCTACCCCACCCGGGCACCCCCTTATCGTACATAACATAACATATAGGTGAACCATAAGTCAATTCGTGCTTCTCTTATCGTTAATCATATTGATCCCATTAGACGACCATCATCATATAACATATCATAGGCATCTATGCCACATCATAAGTACAAGGCCGACGAGGCCAACAAAAGATATACAAAACATGGGTCGACATGGCCGAACATCTCTACCCACATACACATGACTACGAGATTCTAAGAGTATGACATATCGTATGAGCGGGACAGGACCCCGCTATCCCCATAATTATGCACACAAAATAATGAGTACCCAAAAGATATAGCTCCGAAGGAAATAAAGCTCTCTATGTAATCTCTGAATCAACAGCTACGGATCAAGCTGTCTCCCTGTGCACCTACGGGCATGACGCAGCGTCCACAAACAAAAGGACGTCAGTACGAAGAATGTAATGAGTATGTAAAGCAAGATCAACATCGATATATATGTCACGACCCAACTAGGGGCCGCGACGGGTACCCGGAGCTAGTTACCGAGCACCGCTCACTCTACTACTTATCTTGCTCATTTAATATTCTTTTATCAATTTACATACCAGTTGTAGGAAAATCATAATTAAACAAACATAAATACTTTATATACAATTGCCTTTCGGCCATCAAAATAATATACACGCATATGAAAACGTCTTATGAGACCATCTAACCCACACTGCGTATCTACGAGCCTCTACTAACATACTGTATATACATGGACGGAACAAGACTCCGTCGTGCCCAAAATATACATATACACCAAAAGGATAATCCTAAGCACCTCCGGACAATGGAGTGCTTTCAACCAGCTGACTACTACTGAGGATCTGGGCCAAGGTCTCCTCTCTGTCTACCTGTGGGCATGAACACAACGTCCGAAGAAAGGACGTCAGTACGAATGTTTTACTGAGTATGAGAAGCATAAACAATGAAAGAAAACATCAACAACATAGTAATAACATCAACGTGAAATATCTGGATCTGTCTGATAATCATAAAGGAAATCATGCGTGCCATCTTACTCATACTCATCCTCATAACATTTATGCATCATATGCAAGCTGCCCGTCCAAATCGGAACGGTGTGATAATCAATAATATTAGCCCGCGTCCAGGCCTCCCGCGTCCGGGGTACCATCTCATGCCGCCCACTAGTGGTGTCTGCCCATGCCTGAAGGTCATGGTGTATCTGTATAGCTGCCCGCCTTGGCGGTGACTGCCCGGCCAACTAGGCACGATGTGAAATGCTCATGTCATGCTTATCATAAAATGCTCATAATAATAATATACTCATCATAAAATACTTATCTCATTGTAATACATGCATAAGGCTCAAGATCAACTTTATTCTATCGGGGTGACGTAAGGTCGTGATCCCCCGATTCCATTATGGAACAACTATTGATACTCTGCCTCACCTTGAAGGAACTAGTACATAAGGTGAGTGTAAGCGATAATAAACATAATCATTATACTAGCATCATCATATCGTATTCCTCATCTTATATAGACATTAAGGAGTTAGACTCTTAGCCTTTCGGACTATAAGAACTCATGAAGAGAATAGGAATTTTGTGCTACAAGATTCATGCCATCAGGAAGAAGGGACTAGCCTCACATACCTTGGTCGTTTAGCTAAGATATCGCTCACTCGTTCTCCTTCAATATCGCGTCGTTACCTTCATAAAGAATTCATATCAACATTAGCATACTAACTACAAGAACGCGTCGCTAATTCTAAGAGAAGTCGGACAGCGCTTCTCTTGTTTATACTATTTTTCCCATGTTTTATATTAACTCCCAACATTCATAGCATTACTCACAATATCGAAATCAACAATCGTCGTTTACGTACATTTAGCAAAATCCACCATTTTCCTCCAATTTCCCTCATAATTAGCCTTATGACTCGTCCTTGCATTTTCATACGTTTAACGCTTGTTTCATGATATAAACATCATTTATAACTTATTTGTATTCACAACACTTCAACATTCATAATTCAATCTCACTATCATTCATTTATGGCACTATTCACTCAGTAATGGTCCATTTCTATGTTCTTCTACATTTCAAGTGTCTAAGCTTTTCAATACTTCAAACAACATAGAATGATCATGAAACTTACCTTGGATAGTGGTTGAACAACCTTTGAGTTGAAATTCTTCACTTAGCCAAAACCCTAGTTCCACCCTTCTTTAGAATTTCTTGACTTAGATGATCCCTTGATGTGTTCTTGCACTTGATTTCATAGGTTTTGTGTTGTTGATCTTTAGCTTTCCCTTGATTCTCTTGGATTCTTATGGAGGAAGTATTTGGAGAGTTCTAGAGTGTTCTTGGGTTGTATGAATGAAGAATGAAATAAAATGAGGCCTAAGTTCCTTTTAATAACTCAAAAGCTGATGTTTAATGAATTCTCGTCGGGTGAACAGTGGTCGTAAACTGCAGTTTACGGACCGTATTTTGATTTACGGGTCATCCACTATGGTCGTATTTAAGCATTCCAAAAACAGAGAGTTTGGCTGGTGGACATGGCAGTTTACGACCTGGTTTACGGTCCGTAAACCAGTTTACGGGCCGTAAACTGGGTTGTATTTAACCATATTCAACATTTACAGAAAGTCTTGGCTGAGGGACCTGGTGGTTTACGACCTGGTTTACGGTCCGTAAACCAGTTTATGGGCCGTATTCTGGGTCGTCTGTAACCATTTCGACATTTAACAGAATCTTGCGATTTTTGACGCAATGAAAGACGATTGCACTATACGGTCCGTAAATCACTTTACGGGCCGTATAGTGCCATATACGACCACTGGGTGAAAATTTTTCTGCAACTTTATTATTTCCAAAAATGCAAAATTAGCCATTCTCGACTTAGTAAAACACCATACACTCAAGTCCTTCATTGTTCTACTCATCACACAAGTACGGAAAAATTTCTGAGGTGTAACATTCTTCCCGCCTTTTGGAACATTCGTCCTCGAATGTTCGACACTTGGGGATTCTAGAAATTTTTTGCCAGAGTTCCCTTTGTAATTTGGCATTACCAATTTACCACAACGACCCATAATATCATCGCCTCACAGGGCTATGTCACAATATCAACACATTTATGGCCACACACGACCAAAAACATAAAATTAAAACATTCATACCTCATATCGTCGACGTCTCATTTTGAATCTCTTCTAGGGATTGGAACAAATGGGGGTACATAGATTTCATCTTTTCCTCCGCTTCCCAAGTCATTTCTTCCCGATTATTGTTCCGCCATAGCACTTTGACTGAAGCAACCTTTTTATTCCGAAGCCTTCGCACTTGTCTATCCAAAATAGCAATGGGCACTTCTTCATATGTCAACTTCTCTGTCACTTGTACATCATCAATCAGAACAATCCTCGTGGGGTCTCCAATACACTTGCGGAGCATCGAAACATGGAATACTGGGTGTACCGATTCGAGCTCTGAAGGCAAGTCCAACTCATAGGCTATTCTTCCCACCTTGCGGATGATTCAATAAGGTCCAATGTATCTTGGACTCAATTTCCCCTTTTTGCCGAACCTCATTACTCCCTTCATTGGTGAAACTTTCAGGAATACCCAATCATTAGCTTGAAATTCTAAATCCCGTCGGCAGTTGTCCGCATAAGACTTTTGGCGACTTTGAGCTGTTAACAGTCGGTCTCGAATCACTTTAACCTTTTCAACTTCTTGTTGGACCAAGTCGGGGCCTATCAATTGTACTTCTCCGGTTTCAAACCATCCAATTGGAGATCTGCATTTTCTTCCGTATAAGGCTTCATACGGAGCCATTTGGATACTGGAATGATAGCTGTTATTATAGGCAAATTCAATAAGAGGCAAATGCGCGTCCCAACTACCACCGAAGTCCAGCACACATGCTCGTAGCATATCTTCTAAGGTCTGAATAGTGCGCTCGGCTTGCCCATCGGTCTGTGGGTGGAACGTCGTGCTGAGCTTAACTCGAGTACCTAGACCTTCTTAAAAGGACTTCCAGAACATGGCTGTGACCTGCGCCCCTCTATCCGTGATAATGGCCAAAGGAATACCATGAAGTCGTACAATCTCCTTGAGATACAATTTAGCATAGTCTTCCACTGAATACGTAGTCCTGACGGGGAGAAAATGAGCTGCTTTTGTGAGCCTGTCCACGATCGCCCATATAGAATCATACTTCCCTCGCGTACGGGGTAATCCTACCACAAAATCCATATTAATTTCTTCCCATTTCCACGTAGGAATTTCCATTGCTTGCAATAAACCTCCTGGCTTTTGATGTTCGGCTTTCACTTGCTGACAATTTAGACATTGGGCTACAAACCCTGCTATGTCTCGCTTCATGCCAGCCATCCCACCAATATAGCAACTTAAGGTCGTGGTACATCTTGGTTGCACCTGGATAAATAGAATACCGGGAATGATGTGGTTCCTCTAAAATCCGTTGGCGTAAGTTTGCCATATCCGGTACGCATAACCTGCCCCGATATATAAGGACCCCTTCTATGGAAACTTCGAATGGAGACTTTTCTTTTTCGTGAGCTAGATCTCGATAATGACTTAGCTGGGAATCCTCATATTACTGTTCCTTCACCTCTAGATTCAATGATGAAACTGTGGGGTCATTGATGCTAATACTTGCATCTCCTGAATCAGTCGCACGTACGCCGAGACTTGCTAGTTGATGGAGCTCACAAACCATTTTCTTTTCCGAAGGAACTCCACATAAACTACCCATCGATCGGCGGCTAAGTGCATCTGCCACTACATTCGCCTTCCCTGGATGATATAGAATGTTCACATCGTAATCCTTTAGTAATTCTAACCATCGCCTTTGCCGCAGGTTCAACTCCTTCTGTTTGAAAATATATTGGAGGCTTTTGTGATCCGTATAGATGTCAACACGTACACCATACAAGTAGTGCCTCCATATTTTTAAGGCGTGGATAACTGCGGCCAATTCGAGATCATGAGTCGGATAATTCTGTTCATGCCTTCGCAACTGTCTCGAGGCATATGCAATGACTCTCCCATGCTGCATTAATACGCATCCTTTTCCCACACCGGAGGCATCACAATATACGACATAGCCATCGGACCCTTCTGGAAGTGTTAGCACTGGCGCTGAGGTCAACCTGTTTTTCAACTCTTGGAAACTACGCTCACAGGCATCATTCCACTGGAATTTAGCCAACTTCTGAGTTAACTTCGTCAATGGGGCTGAAATAGATGAGAAGCCCTCTACAAATCTCCTGTAATACCCTGCTAACCCAAGAAAACTACGAACTTCCGTAGGTGTCGTAGGCCTTGGCCAAGTCTTCACAGCTTCTATTTTCTGAGTGTCGACTCGGATACCATCATCTGAAATAACATGACCTAGAAATGCCACAGATTTTAGCCAAAACTCGCACTTCGAAAACTTTGCATACAATTCCCGATCTCGAAGAACGCCAAGAATAATTCTTAGATGATCTGCATGTTCTGACTCTGTGCGAGAATATACCAGGATATCGTCGATAAACACTATCACAAAAAGATCAAAGAACGACCTGAACACATTATTCATTAAATTCATGAACACCGCCGGGGCGTTTATCAACCCAAACGACATCACTCGGAACTCGTAATGGCCGTACCTCGTTCTGAAGGCTGTCTTGGGAATGTCTTTTTCTCTGATCCTCACTTGATGATAACCCGATCTTAGGTCTATCTTAGAAAACCACTTAGCACCTTGTAATTGATCGAACAAGTCGTCGATTCTGGGAAGGGGATATCTGTTCTTCACAGTCACCTTGTTCAACTGTCTATAATCGATACACATTCGTAGCGACCCATCTTTCTTTCGCACGAACAAGACCGGTGCTCCCCACGGTGATGACCTGGGTCTAATAAAACCCTTCTCGAGTAAGTCTTTCAACTGTGCCTTTAGCTCTTTCAACTTTGCTGGATCCATTCGATAAGGAGGAATAGAAATGGGCTCGGTGTTGGGCACTACATCAATAGCAAAATCGATTTCCCTTTCTGGAGGAAGGCCTGGTAACTCGTCGGGACACACATCTGGGAATTCATTCACTACCGGGACAGACTGGAAAGTTGGCACTTCCGCTTCCGTGTCATGAACCCGAACTAGATAACAAATATAACCCTTGGCTATCATCTTTTTCGCCTTAAGGTAGGAAATAAACCTACCCTCTGGGGAAACTGTATTACCCTTCCACTCGAGTATGGGCTCTCCCAGAAATTTGAATTGAACTACCTTTGTCCGGCAACAAACATTAGCATAGCATGACGCCAACCAGTCCATACCCATAATTACGTCAAAATCTATCATCTCAAGTTCAATCAAATCAGCCTTTGTCTGACGATCACGTATAATGACTACACAGTTCTTATATACTTGCCTCGCTATTACAGGATCACTAGCCGGAGTGAATACTTCGAAAGGTTTAATTGGCTCGGGTCTCACCCCAACACAATCAGCGATATACGGAGTAATATATGAGAAGGTAGAACCTGGATCAATCAGAGCATATACGTCACGGGAAAATATAGTCAGGGTACTTGTGACAACATCTGGGGAGGACTCGAGATCCTGTCGCCCAGCTAAAGCATACAAACGGGGCTGAACAACACCTGAAGTAGATGCTCCCCCTCTACCTCTGCCTCTACCTGCTGTAGTCTGAGGAGTCTGTGTTGTCGGGCGTGCTGAAGAAGAACCCGCTGCTGAACCTGTAGGCTGAGTCCCAGCTCTATCCCTCACTGAGGGGCAATTTCTCATCATGTGACCAACTTGCCCGCAATCATAACAAGCATCCGAACCCTGACGACACCGTCCGGAATGTAATTTGCCACACTGGCTACACCGCGGTACTGGAGGTCTCCTCTGACTAACATCTCCCTGATACTGAGAACTTGGGGCCCTCGAACTCTGACCTTGCCCTGACTGGAAAGAGCGATCGAACCTTCCATCTGAGAATCTGGGAGGCGCACTAGTGGCGGGCTGACCTGAGTGCCTAGGATGTATCTGTCTCGATCCCTCTCTATACTCACTGCTCTCTCCCATAGATCTAGCCCTCTTACCTTGTCTTTTGTCACCATCACGATCACTTCTTTGCTGTCGTTGTCGTTCCTCGAGATTCTGAGCATGGGCCTGTATCCGGGAAATATCCATCCCGTCTTGCAAGGAGGCCGTCAAACAATCTCTGTACAAATGTGGCCCAGACCACTCACAAATCTATAGATTCTGTCTCCCATTTCGGCCACCATAGTCGGAGCATATCGAGCTAATGAGTTGAATTGCATGCTATACTCTCGGGCACTCATACCCCTTTGCTTTAAATTCAGGAACTTGTCCACTCTAGCTCGGCGGACATCGGGTGGCAAGTAGTGACGAATAAAGGCATCTACAAACTCTTGCCACATGGGAGGTGGAACATTTTCTCCTATTGTTATCACCCAATTCTTATACCATAACACCGCCACATCGCGGAGTCTCTAAGAAGCCAACTCCACGGATTCGGTCTCGGAAGCATGGATAATCTCTAAAGTCCTCAACATCTCATCAATAAAGTTTTGCGGATCTTCATCTGGCTTTGACCCAAAGAATTTCGGAGGATTTAAGGCCATGAAGTCACGGGCTCTCGTACTAGCTGAACGATCCCTTGGACCCGCATCCTGTCGTTGTGCCTGAGCGGCAACCAATTGTGTCAATAAATGGATGGCCTCGGACACTTGTTGACCCGAAACACCCGGTGGAGGAATCGGAGCTGAGGCTCCTCCCTGCTCTTCTACATTGGGCGCAGCCTCACTTTGCGATTCGCTTTCCTCTACATTTGCCAGAGGCTCTCTTTCCGCTTGCCTCTTTGTCGTAGCTTTGCCCTTCTGGGCAGCAGTAGCTTTTCCCTTTGGCGGCATTTTCTGAAACCATAACGCACTTTTAGGAATAACATAATCCTAAGCATGGCTCTATCGCACGATTTCATGAGAAGAAGGATGGTCATTTTCCTAAATGCCCTGTAGCCTCTTGTTTATTAGCATGGCGCGCAACACGCCATAAACAAGACCCTACTAGACACGGCTCGTAGACACTTCCTAGGACGAACTGCTCTGATACCACTTCTGTCACGACCCAACTAGGGGCCGCGACGGGTACCCGGAGCTAGTTACCGAGCACCGCTCACTCTACTACTTATCTTGCTCATTTAATATTCTTTTATCAATTTACATACCAGTTGTAGGAAAATCATAATTAAACAAACATAAATACTTTATATACAATTGCCTTTCGGCCATCAAAATAATATACACGTATATGAAAACGTCTTGTGAGACCATCTAACCCACACTGCGTATCTACGAGCCTCTACTAACATACTGTATATACATGGACGGAACAAGACTCCGTCATGCCCAAAATATACATATATACCAAAAGGATAATCCTAAGCACCTCCGGACAATGGAGTGCTTTCAACCAGCTGACTGCTACTGAGGATCTGGGCCAAGCTCTCCTCTCTGTCTACCTGTGGGCATGAACACAGCGTCCGAAGAAAGGACGTCAGTACGAATGTTGTACTGAGTATGAGAAGCATAAACAATGAAAGAAAAAATCAACAACATAGTAATAACATCAACGTGAAATATCTGGATCTGTCTGATAATCATAAAGGAAATCATGCGTGCCATCTTACTCATACTCATCCTCATAACATATATGCATCACATGCAAGCTGCCCGTCTATGTCAGAACGGTGTGATAATCAATAATATTAGCCCGCGTCCAGGCCTCCCGCGTCCGGGGTACCATCTCATGCCGCCCACTAGTGGTGTCTGCCCATGCCCGAAGGTCATGGTGTATCCGTATAGCTGCCCGCCTTGGCGGTGACTGCCCGGCCAACTAGGCACGGTGTGAAATGCTCATGTCATGCTTATCATAAAATGCTCATAATAATAATATACTCATCATAAAATACTTATCTCATTGTAATACATGCATAAGGCTCAAGATCAACTTTATTCTATCGGGGTGACGTAAGGTCGTGATCCCCCGATTCCATTATGGAACAACTATTGATACTCTGCCTCACCTTGAAGGAACTAGTACATAAGGTGAGTGTATGCGATAATAAACATCATCATTATACTAGCATCATCATATCGTATTCCTCATCTTATATAGACATTAAGGAGTTAGACTCTTAGCCTTTCGGACTATAAGAACTCATGAAGAGAATAGGAATTTCGTGCTACAAGATTCATGCCATCAGGAAGAAGGGACTAGCCTCACATACCTTGGTCATTTAGCTAAGATATCGCTCACTCGTTCTCCTTCAATATCGCGTAGTTACCTTCATAAAGAATTCATATCAACATTAGCATACTAACTACAAGAACGCGTCGCTACTTCTAAGAGAAGTCGGACAGCGCTTCTCTTGTCTATACTATTTTTCCCATGTTTTATATTAACTCCCAACATTCATAGCATTACTCACAATATCGAAATCAACAATCGTCGTTTACGTACATTTAGCAAAATCCACCATTTTCCTCCAATTTCCCTCATAATTAGCCTTATGACTCGTCCTTGCATTTTCATGCGTTTAACGCTTGTTTCATGATATAAACATCATTTATAACGTATTTGTATTCACAACACTTCAACATTCATAATTCAATCCCACTATCATTCATTTATGGCACTATTCACTCAGTAATGGTCCATTTCTATGTTCTTCTACATTTCAAGTGTCTAAGCTTTTCAATACTTCAAACAACATAGAATGATCATGAAACTTACCTTGGATAGTGGTTGAACAACCTTTGAGTTGAAATTCTTCACTTAGCCAAAACCCTAGTTCCGCCCTTCTTTAGAATTTCTTGACTTAGATGATCCCTTGATGTGTTCTTGCATTTGATTTCATAGGTTTTGTGTTGTTGATCTTTAGCTTTCCCTTGATTCTCTTGGATTCTTATGGAGGAAGTATTTGGAGAGTTCTAGAGTGTTCTTGAGTTGTATGAATGAAGAATGAAATAAAATGAGGCCTAAGTTCCTTTTAATAACTCAAAAGCTGATGTTTAATGAATTCTCGTCGAGTGAACAGTGGTCGTAAACTGCAGTTTACGGACCGTATTTTGATTTACGGGTCATCCACTGTGGTCGTATTTAAGCATTCCAAAAACAGAGAGTTTGGCTGGTGGACATGGCAGTTTACGACCTGGTTTACGGTCCGTAAACCAGTTTACGGGCCGTAAACTGGGTCGTATTTAACCATATTCAACATTTACAGAAAGTCTTGGCTGAGGGACCTGGTGGTTTACGACCTAGTTTACGGGCCGTATTCTGGGTCGTCTGTAACCATTTCAACACTTAACAGAATCTTGAGATTTTTGACGCAATGAAAGACGATTGCACTATACGGTCCGTAAATCACATTACGGGCCGTATAGTGCGATATACGACCACGGGGTGAAAATTTTTCTGCAACTTTATTATTTCCAAAAATGCAAAATTAGCCATTCTCGACTTAGTAAAACACCATACACTCAAGTCCTTCATTGTTCTACTCATCACACAAGTACGGAAAAATTTCTGAGGTGTAACAATATATACATAAGCATAATACATAACAGAAGAAGTAGCGTAGAAGGGAAGACAATAGTTTCATCGTCATGGCACTTACTTACCTTTCGTAGGGACTTTCCATTCCTCATACGTACTTGTTATATCCCGTACTTTCGCATGTTCGGGAAAATTCAAATGATTTTGATTGGCAAGGAATAAGGCCATATGTTGATTTAAATTCACATATGTGTGTGTTGTTCATGAAAAATATTGGTGTGGAAACACGGAGGAAGGCCAAGGGCAAAAATTGGAATTTTGAAAATTAGTTTCGGGAAATACAAAACGAGAATTTTCTTTATTGGGCTCAAGACAATGGAAAGAAAATTAGGCCCAAATGGCCAAGGGTGGCCGGCCAAGGAGGGTCCAACCCACTTAATTGGTCATGTGATGACCATGTGACAAACTAAGTAAGCAAACATATTATATATACAAGCTTAGCCATTAGAAAGTTCAAGAAACAAGCCAAAGAGAGGAAATAAAACAAGGAGAGCAAGAGAGAAGGGGCATTCGGCCCCTTGCTCTCACTTTCACCCCCTTTAAATCTTGCTTCCAAAATATTTTTCTTATGGTATTTGCACTAATTCAAGGTCCCTCTACAACATGGTGCAATTATTTGGGAAGAAAGGGCACTAGTTTCTTCAATGGGACAACATATTTGAGTGAAGAAGTTGAAGAGAAAAGGTAAGAATTCATTCCATATTATTAAGTTATGAAGGTTTGTTTGTGTTGTAGTATATGGAAATGAGTAGAATTCATGAAAATATAGAAGTTTGCAAAGTGGGAGTGCATACCCATGTGTGGTCGTGTGTGTATTAATGTGTGCATGTGATGAATGGAAATTTATGTTGTATTCTAGTTGTGATAATTGTGGAAATTGCATTGAGAATGAAAGTGGAATGAATTTGGTTGAAGTGGGAAATGTGTAGGTTGGCCGTGTGATGTTGAAATTGGAATGGAAATAAATCACTTTTGTTTAATATGTTAATTGTGTTAATGTGATGCTTGCAATATAAATGAAGATGAAATGATATAAGTTTGCATTGAAATGGAAAGTAGAAGTTTATGTCGTTTTATGATGATTTTATGACATTATGAAAATGGAGTTGTTAAGGATACAATTATGATGATCATTGATGGATTTGGAAGATAGAAACATGTTACGAATATGTATGCCAAAGATTAGAAGTCTTGGATGAAATATGATTTTGGTGGAAAACTGTATATTTTGTATCTCGTGTGAATATTTTGTGAAAACGATATGAAATGCTTCTAAACTATATGGTGATGATCTTGATTAGTGATGAATATGAAAATATTGAGCTTAGTTTGGAAGTGTGAAGTCGGAATGGACGTTAGTGCACTATGTCGGAAAATAGAGCTAGTGGCCTTATATTGTGCTATATTGTAATGGTTGTTGACTTTGTTGATGCTGTTGGGTTGTTGTCGCTATTATTTGAGCCGAGATGTTTCTCGGGGGTGCTATATTTATAGGGGAGGTGCTGCCGAAATTTCGGTGGACAAAATGAAGATAAGTGCATTCTTAAGTCTTAAAAAAATTCTAATTGGTAACAATGACCAATTGCAGATTTTGGACGAAACGGGAATCGAGTTTGATCGAGCGTACGAAGTAAGAAAGGTATGTAAGGCTACCCTATTCCTTCCTTTGGCATGTCTTAGTATGCTAGGTCGATATCGGAGCCCCGGGAGCAATCCGGCTCTTGGAAACCCGAATTGGAAATTAGGTACTATTCATTCAATTCAATTGAAGCATGAAACTCTCATCTGTGTCGAAAAGTGATCTAATGTCCGAAACTTGTATAAATGTGATCGAATTGTTTCGAAACCTCCATGTATGATCCCATAGACCTCAAATGTCCGTAAATCATATCCGCCACCTCGACTTGACTCGAGGTGGGCCCGCTAAGTCCGAAACTCTTTTGTTTGCCCTATAAGGTTCACTTTGGCATAACGCCGGTAAAGGACTTTCGTTTATGAATTTGACTATCATAAAATAATGTTTTGGTCGCCACGAGCTCTTAAACTATATTTGAACCACAACGACCATTTTGGAAATATTCTTTTGTGAAATGAACCCCGTTTGATTAATTAGCCGAATTATTTTGACTATTGGGTCAACTTATGATTTTATCAAGCTTACAAAAGTATTTCGACATTCTAACTTACATTTTGAACTATAAACATAATTTTGGAAGAACTTGTGTGAAATAAACCCCGTGTTGACCACTTGTTCAGACTAGTTGGATTAACGGGCCGACACATGACTATATTGGGCCCTATAGCTATTCCGATCCGTAAGTTGCATTAGTCGTTCATGACTCCGCTCGTGCCCATTAATTTGATATCGCTCATAGGTCCCCGGGCCGGTTATTGACCGCACGAATCATGACAATCCGACCGTATGCCCTCCTATTGACATGAGTATCTGAGCATAGGTGTTCCGATACAAGTACTCCGTTAGAGCTATTTTTGATATAAGTATTCGGACATGAATATTTTGATCGAGTAATCCGTTACGAATATTCTGATAGTATGTTGAATCACTCTCACAAGCCTTCTAAAATGCTTGGACATGTAAAATGACTCCAGACGTTCTGTGTTGATACATTCCATCGTGCCATCCAAAAAAAAAAAAATTATGCATGTGCCTTATGACTACTGTCCGATTCCTTGAACTGATCCGTCGATCGAAATCTGTTTTGAAATGCTCGTAACAATTCTGTGGTAAACGTATCCGTAAATATCACGTATCAATTCTGATCATTCCGAAATACGTTTATAATCCTCCAATGTCAATAAGTGTTTGTATCTATCAAGTCTGAAGATATGTGTATCTGGTCTCTCACTACTCCGTTCGTGCAAGCCTTACCATGTCTATTCACTGAGCCGGACCAAGCTATGCTGTCGTGCGCTATTTCCCTATGTTGCCTTTGGTGTTCTGAAATAAAACCGTGAGGGGTGGTCTGGGCTGAGCTCGATCCCCAAAGAGGACAGTATCTGCGCTGTATGATTTGAATCCAGGTAGACGCGTTGGGAGTGTACTGGGCGGAGCTCGAGCTCCAGAGACTGATCTGTGACCCGTGTACTGGGCAGAGCTCGAGCGGGAAAAACGGGCAGTTTCTGCATGGGATGACCACTGTACTGGGCCGAGCTCGAGGTGGCATACCCCTTGTAGACGCGTATTTTGATATGATACAATGTGCTATGATATGATACGATATGTTTGTATATGGTGTGACCACTGTACTGGGCTGAGCTCGAGGTGGCACACTCTTTGTAAACATCATATGATTCATAGGTGGCAACATCTGATCCGATACGCTACGGCGTTCTGATATGGCATATGACTCTATATGACTCTGGAATCTGATTCTGTCTGTCCATCTGAAATGTGATTTTGTCTATCCGTCGGGAAGCTGATTCTGTTTGTTCGTCTGAAATATGATTTTGTCTGCCCGTCTGGAGTATGATTTTGTCTGTCCGTCTGGATTTCGATTCTATCCGTTACGCCTCGGTCTGTCCGATACAATTATGATTCTATTCGTACATTTCGATCTATCTGATAAGATTATGGTTTTGTCCGCTACCCTTCTGTCTGTTCGGCTAAATTACATTTCTGTATGTTGTACTTTTGGGTAATCTGATCCGGACCACGACTCAGTCTGTTCCATTCTGTACCTCTATCTCTGATTATGATGGTATCAGTTACATCTGTGCCCCAGCTCTGTGTGATGATTCTGTCAGTTGAACACGGTATGTCTGTCTTGGATTTGGATTCGGTTATGCCTGTTATACTTCTGTATATATTTTTGTGCTTCTAGTCCGGGCTATGATTATACTTGTGATATTTTCGCTTTACATACTCGGTACATTTTTGTACTGACCCCCTGTTCTTCGGGGGCTGTGTTTCATGCCGCGCAGGTACTCCCAGATGAGCTAAAGTTATTACAGAAGATGATCCAGCGGGGTTAGCAAACTCCATTTGCTTCTGGAGGGCTGCCGAGTCAGAGTCCGTATGTTATGGTTCTGGATTATGTTAGAGACTTTGCAGACAGTGTCGTGAGTATTGGTTGTTCGTCTGTAAGCGGCTCCATCAGCCGATATGTAGGTCTGCGTTATGTTATGGATTCTGCATGATTATATGTATTTGTTTGATTTGAAAGAATATTTCGGAAAGAAAAAAAAAATTGCTATGCATTTTACCTTATCCGATTTAAAAGTTCGATGTGATTTTCTGTGTAGCAGGAGTCTGAGGGTTCGCTCGGCCCTAAGTAAGGGTCGGGTGCCCATCACACCCTCGAAATGTCGGGGTGTGACAGAGTAGTATCAGAGCAGGTCTGTCCTAGGGGTTGTCTGCAAAGTCGTGTCCGGTAGAGTGTTGTTTATGGGTGTGTAGCGCGCCACACTTATAGACAGGAGGCTACGGGGCATTTAGGGATTGTTGACCTTCTTTCTGTCTCAGATCGTGCGATAGAGCCAAGTTATAGGAAAATGGGATTCTATCTGTAAGCCTCACCTACGACGGTAAGAGGCAAATAACGATATGGAAAAGCCAGTAGGGCAAGTCTGGAAATATTCGTTCTGTTACCCGAAACCGGAAGTTCTGAGCGGCTGGGATGTGATATATAGTCGTATGTTCTGTAAAGTACTGTTGGTATCTGTTGCGTATGGATTTCGAATAATAAGAAATGGTAAAGGTGATACGGGTCAAAAAAAGGGCAAAACGGTAATTGTAAAAGGAAGGGCGTGTGACGAAAAGTGTTTCGAAATCTGTAAGACCTCGACTAGCCCCAAATCATGTAATAAGGGCCATATGAGAAAGCGGGTGCGATTATATCTGCTTAAAGGCACCGGATTTCACCACAGTTTCGAGGTTAAACGTGCTCAGGTGGGAGCAATTTCAGGATGGGTGACCCCCTGGGAAGTATGCCAAAATTTTATGTATTTTGATGTAAGAGAACAATGGAAAGCTAGAATGGCCTGAGTGAGACTAGAATATACGAGATGGTTGGAGATCATAAAAAGGCCACACAACGCGCAATCAGTTAGATTAGAATGGAAACAGAAAGAACGCTACAGTTTTGGAATTTGAATAGGTTTGAATGATGTTTGGGGGTAAAGTGTGGTCTATTTGAAAATGATTATGCATGCACATATGAATGCGCATGATGCCCTATCTGTGATTGTACTAGTGAATACGTGTGTCCCCGCGACCGGTGCTAGAATGCGAAAGGCACCAATTGAATAAGGGTATCGAGCCCCAAGTAACGATAACAAAGGTGAATGGTACGTATGTTATAAGGTAGGTTGTTGTCATTTCCCCTATCTGTTAAGTTTGGAAGGTTCTAGTATAATGATGTTGGGAAGGAAAGAGAGTAAGTGAAGTAAAAGCAAAAAGGTCAAACATTGGGAGGAAGCGGAAGGTAGGAAATATGATCGAGCCGAACCTCCGGAAAAGGATGAAGTATGATTATACGAAACGAGGGAAACGTGTGTGAGGTCTGAAAATTGATTTAAACAAGCGAGACCAAAGAAATCGCGACTACGATAAGGAATGTTGTCAGGGAATAGACAAACCTTGATTACATTACAAGTTAGTCTAGTGTGACGATGTCTGGAAGGAAAAATGAGTATGGGTATCAGAAAGGATGAAGGACAAAAAAAAAATGCGAATAAGCAGGATCTTCGAAAGAGCCAACAAACGACACACAAAACTATTTGTATGGCAATTTGACAAACGAGTTACGAATGAGTGATCAGGTTTTGATGAAATAATTCGTGGTATAATGATCAGGGTGAGTAATGAAGTGTCGACAAGGAAATTCTCGTAAATCACGGAAACCTCAGTAGAAGTGGTCTGATTCTAATCAAAACTCTGTCTATGGTACTTCTGCGCCTCTGATTTCGATGAGGCTCTGTTTATTATGCCTCTGTACCTTTGAATCTGATTACGTTCTTATCTGATATGCTTCTGCACGATTGACTCTGGCTACGAACCAGTCTGATAAATTTTTGTACGTCTGACTCTGATCACGGATCTGTCTGACATACTCCCATACGCCTGACTTTGACTACGAATCTGTCTGCTACAGTCCCGTACATTTGACTCCGACTATGAGTTTGTCCGGTATGCTCCTATGTGTCCGACCCTAGTTATGAATCTGTTTGATATGACGTGGAATCATGATAACGTTGCAAAGAACCGAGAAGTGTGACGAGGGAATCGGATGAGGAACAAGATGGAAGTATGTTTTGCAAATTTCAGAACCGATGTTACAGGCAATAAGAAGGCCTCCCCGAAGCACAGTACTACCCCACCAAGCTAATTCAACATTCGAGGACGAATGTTTTTGAAGGGGGGGAGGATGTTATATCCCGTACTTTCGCATGTTCGGGAAAATTCGAATGATTTTGATTGGCAAGGAATAAGGCCATATGTTGATTTAAATTCACATATGTGTGTGTTGTTCATGAAAAATATTGGTGTGGAAACACGGAGGAAGGCCAAGGGCAAAAATTGGAATTTTGAAAATTAGTTTCGGGAAATACAAAACGAGAATTTTCTTTATTGGGCTCAAGACAATGGAAAGAAAATTAGGCCCAAATGGCCAAGGGTGGCCGGCCAAGGAGGGTCCAACCCACTTAATTGGTCATGTGATGACCATGTGACAAACTAAGTAAGCAAACATATTATATATACAAGCTTAGCCATTAGAAAGTTCAAGAAACAAGCCAAAGAGAGGAAATAAAACAAGGAGAGCAAGAGAGAAGGGGCATTCGGCCCCTTGCTCTCACTTTCACCCCCTTTAAATCTTGCTTCCAAAATATTTTTCTTATAGTATTTGCACTAATTCAAGGTCCCTCTACAACATGGTGCAATTATTTGGGAAGAAAGGGCACTAGTTTCTTCAATGGGACAACATATTTGAGTGAAGAAGTTGAAGAGAAAAGGTAAGAATTCATTCCATATTATTAAGTTATGAAGGTTTGTTTGTGTTGTAGTATATGGAAATGAGTAGAATTCATGAAAATATAGAAGTTTGCAAAGTGGGAGTGCATACCCATGTGTGGTCGTGTGTGTATTAATGTGTGCATGTGATGAATGGAAATTTATGTTGTATTCTAGTTGTGATAATTGTGGAAATTGCATTGAGAATGAAAGTGGAATGAATTTGGTTGAAGTGGGAAATGTGTAGGTTGGCCGTGTGATGTTGAAATTGGAATGGAAATAAATCACTTTTGTTTAATATGTTAATTGTGTTAATGTGATGCTTGCAATATAAATGAAGATGAAATGATATAAGTTTGCATTGAAATGGAAAGTAGAAGTTTATGTCGTTTTATGATGATTTTATGACATTATGAAAATGGAGTTGTTAAGGATACAATTATGATGATCATTGATGGATTTGGAAGATAGAAACATGTTACAAATATGTATGCCAAAGATTAGAAGTCTTGGATGAAATATGATTTTGGTGGAAAACTGTATATTTTGTATCTCGTGTGAATATTTTGTGAAAACGATATGAAATGCTTCTAAACTATATGGTGATGATCTTGATTAGTGATGAATATGAAAATATTGAGCTTAGTTTGGAAGTGTGAAGTCGGAATGGACGTTAGTGCACTATGTCGGAAAATAGAGCTAGTGGCCTTATATTGTGCTATATTGTAATGGTTGTTGACTTTGTTGATGCTGTTGGGTTGTTGTCGCTATTATTTGAGCCGAGATGTTTCTCGGGGGTGCTATATTTATAGGGGAGGTGCTGCCGAAATTTCGGTGGACAAAATGAAGATAAGTGCATTCTTAAGTCTTAAAAAAATTCTAATTGGTAACAATGACCAATTGCAGATTTTGGACGAAACGGGAATCGAGTTTGATCGAGCGTACGAAGTAAGAAAGGTATGTAAGGCTACCATATTCCTTCCTTTGGCATGTCTTAGTATGCTAGGTCGATATCGGAGCCCCGGGAGCAATCCGGCTCTTGGAAACCCGAATTGGAAATTAGGTACTATTCATTCAATTCAATTGAAGCATGAAACTCTCATCTGTGTCGAAAAGTGATCTAATGTCCGAAACTTGTATAAATGTGATCGAATTGTTTCGAAACCTCCATGTATGATCCCATAGACCTCAAATGTCCGTAAATCATATCCGCCACCTCGACTTGACTCGAGGTGGGCCCGCTAAGTCCGAAACTCTTTTGTTTGCCCTATAAGGTTCACTTTGGCATAACGCCGGTAAAGGACTTTCGTTTATGAATTTGACTATCATAAAATAATGTTTTGGTCGCCACGAGCTCTTAAACTATATTTGAACCACAACGACCATTTTGGAAATATTCTTTTGTGAAATGAACCCCGTTTGATTAATTAGCCGAATTATTTTGACTATTGGGTCAACTTATGATTTTATCAAGCTTACAAAAGTATTTCGACATTCTAACTTACATTTTAAACTATAAACATAATTTTGGAAGAACTTGTGTGAAATAAACCCCGTGTTGACCACTTGTTCAGACTAGTTGGATTAACGGGCCGACACATGACTATATTGGGCCCTATAGCTATTCCGATCCGTAAGTTGCATTAGTCGTTCATGACTCCGCTCGTGCCCATTAATTTGATATCGCTCATAGGTCCCCGGGCCGGTTATTGACCGCACGAATCATGACAATCCGACCGTATGCCCTCCTATTGATATGAGTATCTGAGCATAGGTGTTCCGAAAAAGGTACTCCGTTAGAGCTATTTTTGATATAAGTATTCGGACATGAATATTTTGATCGAGTAATCCGTTACGAATATTCTGATAGTATGTTGAATCACTCTCACAAGCCTTCTAAAATGCTTGGACATGTAAAATGACTCCAGACGTTCTGTGTTGATACATTCCATCGTGCCATCCAAAAAAAAAAAATTTGTGGTAAACGTATCCGTAAATATCACGTATCAATTCTGATCATTCCGAAATACGTTTATAATCCTCCAATGTCAATAAGTGTTTGTATCTATCAAGTCTGAAGATATGTGTATCTGGTCTCTCACTACTCCGTTCGTGCAAGCCTTACCATGTCTATTCACTGAGCCGGACCAAGCTATGCTGTCGTGCGCTATTTCCCTATGTTGCCTTTGGTGTTCTGAAATAAAACCGTGAGGGGTGGTCTGGGCTGAGCTCGATCCCCAAAGAGGACAGTATCTGCGCTGTATGATTTGAATCCAGGTAGACGCGTTGGGAGTGTACTGGGCGGAGCTCGAGCTCCGGAGACTGATCCGTGACCCGTGTACTGGGCAGAGCTCGAGCGGGAAAAACGGGCAGTTTCTGCATGGGATGACCACTGTACTGGGCCGAGCTCGAGGTGGCATACCCCTTGTAGACGCGTATTTTGATATGATACAATGTGCTATGATATGATACGATATGTTTGTATATGGTGTGACCACTGTACTGGGCTGAGCTCGAGGTGGCACACTCTTTGTAAACATCATACGATTCATAGGTGGCAACATCTGATCCGATACGCTACGGCGTTCTGATATGGCATATGACTCTATATGACTCTGGAATCTGATTCTGTCTATCCATCTGAAATGTGATTTTGTCTATCCGTCGGGAAGCTGATTCTGTTTGTTCGTCTGAAATATGATTTTGTCTGCCCGTCTGGAGTATGATTTTGTCTGTCCGTCTGGATTTCGATTCTATCCGTTACGCCTCGGTCTGTCCGATACAATTATGATTCTATTCGTACATTTCGATCTATCTGATAAGATTATGGTTTTGTCCGCTACCCTTCTGTCTGTTCGGCTAAATTACATTTCTGTATGTTGTACTTTTGGGTAATCTGATCCGGACCACGACTCAGTCTGTTCCATTCTGTACCTCTATCTCTGATTATGATGGTATCAGTTACATCTGTGCCCCAGCTCTGTGTGATGATTCTGTCAGTTGAACTCGGTATGTCTGTCTTGGATTTGGATTCGGTTATGCCTGTTATACTTCTGTATATATTTTTGTGCTTCTAGTCCGGGCTATGATTATACTTGTGATATTTTCGCTTTACATACTCGGTACATTTTTGTACTGACCCCCTGTTCTTCGGGGGCTGCGTTTCATGCCGCGCAGGTACTCCCAGATGAGCTAAAGTTATTACAGAAGATGATCCAGCGGGGTTAGCAAACTCCATTTGCTTCTGGAGGGCTGCCGAGTCAGAGTCCGTATGTTATGGTTCTGGATTATGTTAGAGACTTTGCAGACAGTGTCGTGAGTATTGGTTGTTCGTCTGTAAGCGGCTCCATCAGCCGATATGTAGGTCTGCGTTATGTTATGGATTCTGCATGATTATATGTATTTGTTTGATTTGAAAGAATATTTCGGAAAGAAAAAAAAAATTGCTATGCATTTTACCTTATCCGATTTAAAAGTTCGATGTGATTTTCTGTGTAGCAGGAGTCTGAGGGTTCGCTCGGCCCTAAGTAAGGGTCGGGTGCCCATCACACCCTCGAAATGTCGGGGTGTGACAGAGTAGTATCAGAGCAGGTCTGTCCTAGGGGTTGTCTGCAAAGTCGTGTCCGGTAGAGTGTTGTTTATGGGTGTGTAGCGCGCCACACTTATAGACAGGAGGCTACGGGGCATTTAGGGATTGTTGACCTTCTTTCTGTCTCAGATCGTGCGATAGAGCCAAGTTATAGGAAAATGGGATTCTATCTGTAAGCCTCACCTACGACGGTAAGAGGCAAATAACGATATGGAAAAGCCAGTAGGGCAAGTCTGGAAATATTCGTTCTGTTACCCGAAACCGGAAGTTCTGAGCGGCTGGGATGTGATATATAGTCGTATGTTCTGTAAAGTACTGTTGGTATCTGTTGCGTATGGATTTCGAATAATAAGAAATGGTAAAGGTGATACGGGTCAAAAAAAGGGCAAAACGGTAATTGTAAAAGGAAGGGCGTGTGACGAAAAGTGTTTCGAAATCTGTAAGACCTCGACTAGCCCCAAATCATGTAATAAGGGCCATATGAGAAAGCGGGTGCGATTATATCTGCTTAAAGGCACCGGATTTCACCACAGTTTCGAGGTTAAACGTGCTCAGGTGGGAGCAATTTCAGGATGGGTGACCCCCTGGGAAGTATGCCAAAATTTTATGTATTTTGATGTAAGAGAACAATGGAAAGCTAGAATGGCCTGAGTGAGACTAGAATATACGAGATGGTTGGAGATCATAAAAAGGCCACACAACGCGCAATCAGTTAGATTAGAATGGAAACAGAAAGAACGCTACAGTTTTGGAATTTGAATAGGTTTGAATGATGTTTGGGGGTAAAGTGTGGTCTATTTGAAAATGATTATGCATGCACATATGAATGCGCATGATGCCCTATCTGTGATTGTACTAGTGAATACGTGTGTCCCCGCGACCGGTGCTAGAATGCGAAAGGCACCAATTGAATAAGGGTATCGAGCCCCAAGTAACGATAACAAAGGTGAATGGTACGTATGTTATAAGGTAGGTTGTTGTCATTTCCCCTATCTGTTAAGTTTGGAAGGTTCTAGTATAATGATGTTGGGAAGGAAAGAGAGTAAGTGAAGTAAAAGCAAAAAGGTCAAACATTGGGAGGAAGCGGAAGGTAGGAAATATGATCGAGCCGAACCTCCGGAAAAGGATGAAGTATGATTATACGAAACGAGGGAAACGTGTGTGAGGTCTGAAAATTGATTTAAACAAGCGAGACCAAAGAAATCGCGACTACGATAAGGAATGTTGTCAGGGAATAGACAAACCTTGATTACATTACAAGTTAGTCTAGTGTGACGATGTCTGGAAGGAAAAATGAGTATGGGTATCAGAAAGGATGAAGGACAAAAAAAAAATGCGAATAAGCAGGATCTTCGAAAGAGCCAACAAACGACACACAAAACTATTTGTATGGCAATTCGACATTCTAACTTACATTTTGAACTATAAACATAATTTTGGAAGAACTTGTGTGAAATAAACCCCGTGTTGACCACTTGTTCAGACTAGTTGGATTAACGGGCCGACACATGACTATATTGGGCCCTATAGCTATTCCGATCCGTAAGTTGCATTAGTCGTTCATGACTCCGCTCGTGCCCATTAATTTGATATCGCTCATAGGTCCCCGGGCCGGTTATTGACCGCACGAATCATGACTATCCGACCGTATGCCCTCCTATTGACATGAGTATCTGCGCATAGGTGTTCCGATACAGGTACTCCGTTAGAGCTATTTTTGATATAAGTATTCAGACATGAATATTTTGATCGAGTAATCCGTTACGAATATTCTGATAGTATGTTGAATCACTCTCACAAGCCTTCTAAAATGCTTGGACATGTAAAATGACTCCAGACGTTCTGTGTTGATACATTCCATCGTGCCATCCAAAAAAAAAAAAAATTATGCATGTGCCTTATGACTACTGTCCGATTCCTTGAACTGATCCGTCGATCGAAATCTGTTTTGAAACGCTCGTAACAATTCTGTGGTAAACGTATCCGTAAATATCACGTATCAATTCTGATCATTCCGAAATATGTTTATAATCCTCCAATGTCAATAAGTGTTTGTATCTATCGAGTCTGAAGATATGTGTATCTGGTCTCTCACTACTCCGTTCGTGCAAGCCTTACCATGTCTATTCACTGAGCCGGACCAAGCTATGCTGTCGTGCGCTATTTCCCTATGTTGCCTTTGGTGTTCTGAAATAAAACCGTGAGGGGTGGTCTGGGCTAAGCTCGATCCCCAAAGAGGACAGTATCTGCGCTGTATGATTTGAATCCAGGCAGACGCGTTGGGAGTGTACTGGGCGGAGCTCGAGCTCCCGAGACTAATCCGTGACCCGTGTACTGGGCAAAGCTCGAGCGGGAAAAACGGGCAGTTTCTGCATGGGATGACCACTGTACTGGGCCGAGCTCGAGGTGGCATACCCCTTGTAGACGCGTATTTTGATATGATATGATGTGCTATGATCTGATACGATATGTTTGTATATGGTGTGACCATTGTACTGGGCTGAGCTCGAGGTGGCACACTCTTTGTAAACATCATACGATTCATAGGTGGCAACATCTGATCCGATACGCTACGGCGTTCTGATATGGCATATGACTCTATATGACTCTGGAATCTGATTCTGTCTGTCCATCTGAAATGTGATTTTGTCTATCCGTCGGGAAGCTGATTCTGTTTGTTCGTCTGAAATATGATTTTGTCTGCCCGTCTGGAGTATGATTTTGTCTGTCCGTCTGGATTTCGATTCTGTCCGTTACGCCTCGGTCTGTCCGATACAATTATGATTCTATTCGTACATTTCGGTCTATCTGATAAGATTATGGTTTTGTCCGCTACCCTTCTGTCTGTTCGGCTAAATTACGTTTCTGTGTGTTGTACTTTTGGGTAATCTGATCCGGACCACGACTCAGTCTGTTCCATTCTGTACCTCTGTCTCTGATTATGATGGTATCAGTTACATCTGTGCCCCAGCTCTGTGTGATGATTCTGTCAGTTGATCTCGGTATGTCTGTCTTGGATTTGGATTCGGTTATGCCTGTTATACTTCTGTATATATTTCTGTGCTTCTAGTCCGGGCTATGATTATACTTGTGATATTTTCACTTTACATACTCGGTACATTTTCGTACTGATCCCCTGTTCTTCGGGGGCTGCGTTTCATGCCGCGCAGGTACTCCCAGATGAGCTAAAGTTATTACAGAAGATGATCCAGCGGGGTTAGCAAACTCCATTTGCTTCTGGAGGGCTGCCGAGTCAGAGTCCGTATGTTATGGTTCTGGATTATGTTAGAGACTTTGTAGACAGTGTCGTGAGTATTGGTTGTTCGTCTGTAAGCGGCTCCATCAGCCGATATGTAGGTCTGCGTTATGTTATGGATTCTGCATGATTATATGTATTTGTTTGATTTGAAAGAATATTTCGGAAAGAAAAAAAAAATTTGCTATGCATTTTACCTTATCCGATTTAAAAGTTCGATGTGATTTTCTGTGTAGCAGGAGTCTGAGGGTTCGCTCGGCCCTAAGTAAGGGTCGGGTGCCCATCACACCCTCGAAATGTCGGGGTGTGACAGTACTCGTATACATACATCATCATCTGTATTCCATAATAGTTCTAGTACCATAATTGTGCTCACATTCGTATTTATAGTCTTATCACATTCATATTCATATTATATACTTAGGCATTTCATATACAAGACATTTACATAGCATACCCGACCTTATAGGATCAATGTTTCATATATACTTGGCCAACCAAGGCTCAAGATCATACATACCTGGCCCTACCAAGGCATCAGGGTTATCCGTACCATCTGCAGAGGTGTGTGCGCGTTACGTAATCGTATACATACTTTATACATAATCATATACAAATATCCTACCCGGCGTTATAAGCTCGGGGTATCATTATAGCCCTTCATAGGAACATATAAGTATAATAGCCCGTAGGCACCTTTGGCATCATTATTATTATTATCGTCATCACTATCATCATCATTATTGTTACATCCATATCTTAGGCTTACTCGTCATATGAGGGGCGTGGTACAATCGTAGTACATGTTAAGGATCGTGAGCTTATGAGCTCGGAGTGTCAATCACTTGAATACAACATACTCATATAGAGGAATTAGAAATTTGGCCAAGAACCATGCCTTATGAAAGAAGGGTTAGCCTTACATACCTTTTCGTCGAACTATTCTACACTTGCACGTTCCCTTCTAATGCTAGCGTTTATACCTTCATTAATATCATAACAATGGCCATTAGTCATTCACATTATCCACATTATCTAGATTCCTCAATTTGCCTCTAATTCACCCACATTCATGGTCATAACACCCAACTTCGTCCATTCGTCTAAAGTGTCTAGTTCATGATCTTAATACCATTTATAACACATTCATATCACAACACAACAACATTCATAACTCAATTCAAACTATTTCTCAAAATGTCACTATTCATCATTCGTGACCTAGTTGACCACATTTTCTACAATCCATGTATTTTAATTCTCCAATACCTTAAACATCTTGTAAAATTCATGAATCTTACCTTAGAAGTTGTAGGAACAAGCTTTGGTTAATGATACTCCACTTTGAGAAAAACCCTAGTTTTCTCCATTTTGGATTTCTTGACCTAGATGATCTTTGATGATGTTCTTACTCTTGATTCACCTTGTTTTATGTTATTGATGGCTTATAATCCTTGAAACCTCATATAATAAATGTAGAGAGAAGTTTTAGAGAGAAGTGGTGTAATGTTGTAATGAAATAAAACAAGTGTTGGTCCCTTTATTTAATGACTTGTGAAATCTGTGCTGAGATGAACAGTGGTCGTCCATCGTGGTTTACGGCCCGTATTCCACCATACGGCTCGTCCTCCATGAGCGTATTTAACCATTTCCAGAACCAGAAGCTGGACTGCCTTCATGGTGGTTTACGACCATGGTTTACGGGCCGTAAATCACTTTACGGTCCGTCCACCAGGTCGTATTTAACCATTTCCTCGGCTAGCAGAAAGTTGAAACCTCGCATGGCAGTTTACGACTGCCTGTTTACGGACCGTATTGCACTTTACGGTCCGTATTTTGCGATTTACTACCACTGGGCATTTGCAATTCTGCAACTTCCCATATTTCTTAGACTTCTCATTTTAATCACCCTCGTCCATGCACGTGCATTGCTCACCTTGTATCTCATCTTAACTTAGCCAACTTCCTCGTCTCACAGCGGATACTTTCGAAATATCGCCTAAGGTCATCAACGTCGTTTCTTGCTCATAGAAATCGTGCACTCATATTCATAACTAGTTCATTCTCTTGCGTACCAACGGAAAATTTTCCGAGGTGTAACATTGTACCCCCCTTAGGAACATTCGTCCTCGAATGTTAAAGGCTTGGGGAATTCTATAAAAATTTCGCCAGAGTTTCCTCTGTAATGTGGCACTACCACCCTGTCACAACAACCCACAATAACAATGCCTCACAAGGCAATAATACAACAGCACTAGAAATTTGGCCACACACGACCTGAATGTATAAAAGGGAAAACATGCATACCTTATGATTTTGACGTCTCATCTTGGACTTCTTCCAAGGGCTGAAATAAATGTGGGTATTTGGATCGCATATTCTCTTCCGCTTCCCATGTCATTTCCTCTCGATTGTTATTTCTCCACAGAACTTTAATTGAGGCCACTTCTTTGTTTCTAAGCCTCCGTACTTGCCTATTTAATATGGCAATGGGTATTTCATCATAAGTTAACTTTTCTGTCACTTGAATATCATTCACTGGGACGATCCTCGTAGGATCTCCAACACACTTCTGAAGCATCGAGACATGAAATACTGGATGGACTGACTTCAAATCTAGAGGTAGATCTAGCTCATAGGCCACTTTGCCTATTTTGCGCACAATCTCATAGGGTCTGATATACCGGGGACTGAGCTTCCCCTTTTTGCCAAATCTCATAACGCCTTTCATTGGCGACACTTTCAAGACTACCTAATCCTTAACTTGGAACTCTAAGTCCCTTCGACGATTATCCGCATAGGACTTCTGGCGACTTTGAGCCGCTAACAACCGATCTTGTATAAGCTTGACTTTCTCTATAGCTTGCTGGACCAAATCTGGCCCTATCAACTTGGCCTATCCAGTTTCGAACCACCTAATCGGGGATCTACACTTTCGCCCATATAAAGCCTCATACGGCGCCATTTGAATGCTATAATGATAACTGTTATTGTAAGCAAACTCAATGAGTGGCAAATGCTCATCCCAATTTCCTCCGAAATCTATCATACATGCCCGTAACATATCTTCAAGAGTCTGAATAGTACGTTCAGCTTGCCCATCGGTCTGGGGGTGAAATGTCGTGCTAAGGCTCACTTGGGTCCCTAAACCCTCTTGGAAAGACTCCCAAAACTTAGCTGTGAACTGAGTCCCTCTATCGGAGATAATAGATACCGGAACGCCATGGAGTCTCACTATCTCTTTAAGATAAAGCTTGGCATAATCTTCTGCCATATAGATCGTTCTGACCAGTAAGAAATGCGCTGACTTTGTGAGTCTATCCACGATCACCCATAGAGAATCATATTTACGTCGAGAACGGGGTAACCCTATAATGAAATCCATATTAATCACTTCCCACTTCCAAGTTGGGATTTCTATAGCTTGGAATAAGCCACCCGGCTTTTGGTGCTCGATCTTCACTTGTTGGCAATTAGGACATTGAGCTACAAATTCCGCTACGTCTTTCTTCATCCCATTCCACCAATATATAGACTTAAGATTGTGATACATTTTCGTAGCTCCAGGGTGAATGGAGTAACGGGAACAATGAGCTTCTCTCAAAATCTGGTGGCGTAGACCTGCCACATCGGGAACACATAATCTGCCCCGGCATCGGAGAACTCCGTCTCCTGAAATGTCAAACGATGACTCCTCTTTCTGAGGGAGTGCATCTCTGTACTGCATTAGCGTGGGATCCTCATACTGTCGCTCTTTTACTTCTGCTACTAGCAATGAAACTGCTGAATTATGAATAGCAGCTCCGCTGCTACCTGAGTCCACCACTCGGACTCCTAGGCTAGCTAACTGTTGAAGATCACGGGCCATATCTTTCTTTTCTGGTCGTACATCACTTAGACTTCCCATCGACCTACGGCTAAGAGCATCAGCCACAACATTTGCCTTTCCGGGGTGGTACAGGATTTCAACATCGTAATCCTTTAACAACTCCAACCATCGTCGTTGTCGCAAATTCAACTCTTTCTGCTTGAAGATATACTGAAGGCTCTTATGATCTGTATAAACATCCACATGGACACCATATAAATAATGTCGCCATATCTTTAATGCATGGACCACTGCGGCTAATTCTAAATCGTGGGTTGGATAGTTCTGTTCATGTTTCCGTAATTGTCTAGAAGCATACGCAATCACCTTACCATTTTGCATCAATACACAACCTAGCCCGACGCCTGAAGCATCACAATAAATAACATATCCTTCCAATCCCTCTGGAAGTGTCAAGACTGGGGCTGAAGTCAATCGGTCTTTCAACTCTTGGAAACTACTCTCGCAAGCATCTGTCCATTGAAACTTAGCTGATTTCTGAGTCAACCTGGTGAGTGGCGTAGAAATAGAAGAAAAACCCTCAAAAAATCTTCTGTAATAGCCTGCTAAGCCCAAAAAGCTACGAACCTCGGTAGGGGTCGTGGGCCTTGGCCAAGTCTTCACGGCCTCAATCTTTTGGCTATCTACTCGAATACCATCAGCTGCAACAATATGGCCCAGAAATGATATCGAGTTCAACCAAAACTCACACTTAGAGAATTTTGCAAACAACTCTCGAGCTCGAAGAACTCCAAGGACAATTCGCAAGTGATCCGCATGCTCGTCCTCGGATCTAGAATACACTAAGATGTCGTCGATGAATACAATTACAAATAGATCCAGAAAAGGTCTGAATACATTGTTCATTAGGTCCATAAACACTGCCGGTGCATTAGTTAACCCAAATGACATCACTCGGAACTCAAAATGACCGTATCTTGTTTTGAAAGCTGTCTTAGGGATATCTTTCTCCCTAACTCTTACTTGGTGATACCCGGACCTCAAATCAATCTTTGAAAACCATTTGCCACCTTGCAATTGATCAAATAAATCATCAATCCTCGGGAGGGGATACTTGTTCTTAATCGTCACTTTATTCAGTTGCCGATAATCAATGCACATTCTCAAGGAGCTATCCTTCTTCCAAACGAACAATACGGGTGCTCCCCACGGGGATGAACTAGGCCTAATGAAGCCTTTTTCAAGCGAGTCCCTCAATTTCTCCTTCAACTCTTTCAATTCCGCGGGTGCCATTCTATATGGGGGAATAGGTATGGGTTTAGTGTCTGGCAACACATCAATCGTAAAATCGATCTCTCGCTCGGGAGGAAAGCCTGGAAGCTCTTCCGGGAACACATCCAGAAATTCATTCACTACTGGAACTGACTGTAGAGTCGGCGACTCAGCTTCAACATCTTGAACTCGCACTAAGTGATAGATACACCCTTTCGTGATCATCTTTCTTGCCTTTAGATAGGAAATAAACCTACCTTTTGGTGATGCCGAATTTCCTTTCCATTATAAGACTGGTTCTCCCGGAAATTGGAAACGAACCATCTTCATTCTACAATCAACATTGGCATAAAAAGAAGCCAACCAATCCATGCCCATAATGACATCAAAATCTACCATCTCTAGCTCATGCAAATCAATCATGGTACGACGATCACAAATCACAATCACACAATTCCTATATACTCGGCTAGCTATTACCGATTCACCCACGGGTGTAGACACCTAAAAAGGATTGATAGACTCCGGCTCAATTATAAATCGACCCGCAATATATGGAGTAACATATGATAATGTGGAGCCCGGATCATTCAAAGCATATACATCATGAGAGAATACCGATAATATACCTATGACCACGTCAGGAGAAGACTCAAGATTTTGGCGTCCAGCCAAAGCATAAATACGGTGCTGAGAACCGCTAGTACTGGGAGCTCTGCCCCTACCTCTACCATGGCCGACTGGCGCATGTGAACCTGGCCCCGTAGGGCGTACAGATGCCGAAGATCCAGCTACCGACCCTGATGGCTGGGTCCTACCTCTACCATTGTCACGACCCGACTAAGGGGCCACGACGAGCACCCGGTGCTACCCCACCCGGGCACCCCGTTATCATGCATATCATAACATCTAGGTGAACCATAATTCATTTCATGCATTTTAAATCATTAATCAAGCTAGTCCCATTGGACGATCATCATCAATTAACATATCATGGGCATCTATGCCATGTCAAATATACAAGGCCGACGAGGCCAACAAAAGATATACAAAACATAGGCCGACATGGCCAAACATCTCTACCCACATACACATGACTACGAGCCTCTAAGAGTATGACATATCATGAGCGGGACAGGACCCCGCTATGCCCATAGTTATATACACAAAAGAATGAGTACCCAAAAGATATGGCTCCGAAGGAAATGGAGCTCTCTATGAAATCTTCAAAGAGGCAGCTATGGGTCAAGTCTGTCTCCATGTGCACCTGCGGGCATGACGCAGCGTCCACAAACCAAAGGACGTCAGTACGAAGAATGTACTGAGTATGTAAATCATGATTAACATTGATATACAACATAATGAACAATATATGGAATAGCATAGGAGGGGAGACAATAATATCATCATCATCATGTCGCTTACTTACTCACATCGTCATTCGTATTCTTATACATAGTCTCATCACATTCTTTTACATAATATATATACATACATAATCATTTCGTATACATGGCATTTACATAGCGTACCCGACCTCATTGGATCAGTATTTCATATACATACTTGGCCAACCAAGGCTCAATGTTACTCATACCTGGCCCTACCAAGGCTTCAGGGTTATCCGTACCATCTGCAGATGTGTGCGCGCGTTACGAAATCGTATACATATTCTATACATATTCATACCCATATATTCTACCCGGCGTTATAAGCTCGGGGTTTCATTATAGCCCTTCAGGGGCACGTATGAGCATAACAGCCCGTAGGCACTCTTAGCATCATTATTATCACCATCATCATTATCGTTATTGTTACTTCTATATCGTAGTCCTACTCATCACCTGAGGTGCGTAGCGCATTCGTAGTACCAATCAAGGATAGTGAGCTTATGAGCTCGGAATGTGAAACATTTGTAGTCAACATGCTCCTATAGAGGGATTAGGAGTTTGGCCAAAGAACCATGCCTTATGAAAGAAGGGTTAGCCTTACATACCTCTTTGTCGAATTATTCTACACTTGCACGTACTCCTTTGATGCTCACGTTTTTACCTTCATTAAGGCCATACTATCATTAGTATCGATAACTAGTGCACATGGCTAGAACCAGAGAAAATTGGACAGCATCTCCTTTATCTATACAACATTTGTCCATATCATAATTCAACCCCAAACGTCAACAACACATTTATAATATCATTTCCATGGCCATTAATCATCTACATTATCCCCATTCTCAATTCACTTCCATTTGTCCCTATTTAGGGTCACAACACCCAACTTCGTTCATCCATATACAATGTTTATTTCATGATCTTAACGTCATTTATAACACACTCATATCACAATACAACAACAATCATGATTCAATTCAAACTATGTCTCAAAAACGTCACTATTCATCATTCATGTCCTAGTGGACCATGTTTTCTACAATCCATGCATTTTAATTCTCCCATACCGTAAACATCATATAAAAATCATGAATCTTACCTTAGAAGTTGTAGGGACAAGCTTTTGTTGATAATACTCCACTTTGAGTAAAACCCTAGTCTTTCTCCATTTGGGTTTCTTGACTTTAGATGATCCTTGATGGGTTTCTACCTTGGATTTACTTGTTTAATGTGGTTGATGGATTGATACCCTTGAAAACTTGTACAAAAGTTGTAGAGAGATGTTTTAGAGAGAGAGAGGAAATGTGGAAATGATTTTCATGAACTTGGTCTTTATTTATTAAATCATCACCGAATTGCCGGGTTCCATTATACGGTCCATTATACGGTCCGTATAATAGACCGTGAAATGGGTCTGCCCAGCACCCCTTCACTGTGACTACTTGACGGTCCGTTATACGGTCCGTATAACTGACCGTAAAACGTTACTAGTGAGCAACCTTTCACTGTGACCATTTGACGGTTCGTTATACGGTCCGTATAAATTTTATACGATCCGTATAACTGACCGTAAAATTCCACCAGCAACCAACCTTCACTGTGATGGTTTTACGGTCCACTATACGGTCCGTATAACATTATACGGTCCGTATAATGAGCCGTAGAACTCATCAGTCACTGAACTTAGTTTCGCCACTTCGTTTGATCTCCGATCCTCATGGAACCTTCTTAACACTTGTTTAACTCTTCAATACTAATCTAAGGGACGTTATAACTCTTTCCCAAAATGCCCTTAAGTCATCATTAACCCGATACTCGTATTTCGCTAGTTCATTCACTTGCGTACCAACGGAAGATTTTTCCGAGGTGTAACATTCTCCCCCCCTTAAGAACATTCGTCCTCGAATGTCGAGAACACCCGGGATTTTATAAAAATTTCGCCAGAGTTTCCCCTATAACATGGCACTAACAACCTGTCACAACAACCCATAATATCGATGCCACACAGGGCCACAACATAACAACATGAAAATTTTTGGCCACACACGACCCATAAGCATAAAAGGAAAACATCCATACCTTATGATTTTGACGTCTCATCTTGGAATTCTCCCAAGGGCTGAAATAATTGCGGGTACTTGGATTGCATATTTTCTTCCGCTTCCCATGTCATTTCCTCTCGATTATTATTTTTCCACAAAACTTTAACTGAGGCCACTTCTTTGTTTCTAAGCCTCCGTACTTGCCTATCTAATATGGCAATGGGTATTTCATCATAAGTTAACTTTTCTGTCACTTGAATATCATTCACTGGGACGACCCTCGTAGGATCTCCAACACACTTCCGAAGCATCGAGACATGGAAAACCGGGTGAACTGACTCCAAGTCTGGAGGTAAGTCTAATTCATAGGCCACTTTGCCTATCTTTCGCACAATTTCATAAGGCCCTATATACCGGGGACTAAGCTTCCCCTTTTTGCCAAATCTCATAACGCCCTTCATCGGCGACACTTTCAAAAACACCCAATCCTTAACTTGAAACTCTAAGTCCCTTCGACGATTATCTGCATAAGACTTTTGGCGACTTTGAGCCGCCAACAACCGATCTCGTATGAGCTTGACTTTCTCTATGGCTTGTTGGACCAAATCGGGCCCCATTAACTTGGCCTCTCCCGTTTCAAACCACCCAATCGGGGATCTACACTTTCGCCCATATAAAGCTTCATATGGTGCCATTAGGATGCTGGAGTGATAACTATTATTGTAAGCAAACTCAATGAGTGGCAAATGGTCATCCCAATTTCCCCCAAAATCTATCATGCATGCCCGTAACATATCTTCAAGAGTCTGGATGGTGCGTTCAGCTTGCCCATCGGTCTGTGGGTGAAATGCCGTGCTAAGGCGCACTTGGGTCCCTAGACCCCCTTGAAAGGACTCCCAAAATTTGGCCGTAAACTGAGTTCCTCTATCGGAGATAATAGACACTGGGACACCATGGAGTCTCACTATTTCTTTAACATAAAGCCTTGTATAATCTTCTGCCACATAGGTCGTCCTGACCGGTAAGAAATGAGCTGATTTAGTGAGTCTATCCACAATCACCCATATGGAATCATACTTGCGTCGAGAACGAGGTAGCCCTGTAATGAAATCCATATTAATCACTTCCCACTTCCAAGTTGGGATTTCTATAGCTTGCAATAAGCCACCCGACTTTTGGTGTTCTATTTTTACTTGTTGGCAATTGGAACATTGGGCTACAAACTCCGCTACATCTTTCTTCATCCCATTCCACCAATATATAGACTTAAGATCATGATACATCTTCGTCGTTCCAGGGTGAACGGAGTAACGGGAACAATGAGCCTCTCTCAAAATCTGGTGGCGTAAGTCTGCCACATCGGGGACACATAGCTTGCCTCGGCATCGGAGGGCTCCGTCTCCCGAAATATCAAATGGTGACCCCTCTTTCTGAGCGAGCGTATCTCTGTACTACATTAGCCTGGAATCCTCACCTTGCCGCTCTTTTACTTCCGCTACTAGCGACGGAACTGCCGAATTCTTAATGGTAGCTCTGCTGCTACCTGAGTCCACTACTCGGACCCCTAGGCTGGCTAGCTGCTGAAGCTCACGGGTCATTTCTCTCTTTTCTTGTCGCACATCGCATAAGCTTCCCATAGACCTGCGGCTAAGAGCATCGGCCACAACATTTGCCTTTCCGGGGTGGTACAGGATTTCGACGTCATAGTCTTTTAGCAACTCTAGCCATCGTCGTTGCCGCAAATTTAACTCTTTCTGCTTGAAGATGTACTGGAGACTCTTATGATCTGTATAAATATCCACGCGGACACCATATAAGTAATGTCTCCATATCTTTAAAGCATGGACCACCGCGGCCAATTCTAAGTCATGGGTAGGATAATTCTGTTCATGTTTCCGTAATTGTCTAGAAGCATACGCGATCACCTTACCATTTTGCATCAATACACAGCCTAGCCCGACGCCTGAAGCATCACAATAAACAACATATCCTTCCACTCCCTCTGGAAGTGTCAAGACTGGGGCAGAAGTCAATCTGTCTTTCAACTTTTGGAAACTACGTTCACAAGCATCTGTCCATTGAAACTTAGCCGACTTCTGAGTCAACTTTGTGAGCGGTGCAGAAATAGAAGAGAAACCCTCAACAAATCTTCTGTAATACCCGGCTAAGCCCAAAAAGCTACGAACCTCTGTAGGGGTTGTGGGCCTTGGCCAAGTTTTCACTGCCTCGATCTTTTGACTATCCACTCGAATACCATCAGCTGCAACAATACGGCCCAGGAATGATACCGAGTTCAACCAAAACTCACATTTGGAGAATTTTTCAAACAACTCTCGAGCTCGAAGAACTCCAAGGACGGTTCGCAAATGCTCTGCATGCTCAGCCTCGGATCTAGAGTACACTAGGATATCGTCGATGAATACAATCACGAATAGGTCCAGAAAAGGCCTGAATACATTGTTCATTAAGTCCATAAACACTGCCGGTGCATTAGTTAGCCCAAACGACATTACTCGGAACTCGAAATGGCCATATCTTGTTCTGAAAGCTGTCTTAGGGATATCTTTCTCCCTAACTCTTACTTGGTGATACCCGGACCTCAAATCAATCTTTGAAAACCATTTGGCACCATGCAATTGATCAAATAAATCATCAATCCTCGGGAGGGGATACTTGTTCTTAATTGTCACTTTATTCAATTGCCGATAATCAATGCACATTCTCAAGGAGCCATCCTTCTTCCGGACGAACAATACGGGTGCTCCCCACGGGGATGAACTAGGCCGAATGAAGCCTTTTTCAAGCAAGTCTTTCAATTGCTCCTTCAACTCTTTCAACTCTGCGGGTGCCATCCTATAGGGAGGAATAGAGATGGGATTTGTGTCTGGCAACACATCAATCGCAAAATCTATCTCTCGCTCGGGAGGAAGGCCTGGAAGCTCTTCCGGGAACACATCCGGAAATTCGTTCACTACCGGAACTGATTGAAGAGTCGGCGACTCAACTTCTACATCTCGAACTCGCACTAGGTGATAAATACACCCTTTAGTGATCATCTTCCTTGCTTTTAGATAGGAAATAAACCTACCCTTTGGTGACGCCGTATTCCCTTTCCATTCTAAGACTGGTTCGCCCGGGAACTGGAAACGAACCATCTTCGTTCTACAATCAACATTGGCGTAGCAAGAAGCCAACCAATCCATGCCCATAATAACATCAAAATCTACCATTTTTAGTTCATGCAAATCAGCTACTGTACGGCGGTCACATATCACCACTACGCAATCTCTATACACTCGGCTAGCTATCACCGATTCGCCAACGGGCGTAGATACCTCAAAAGGCTTAATAGACTCCGGCTCAATTATAAATCGACTCGCAATATATGGAGTAACATAAGACAATGTGGAGCCCGGATCAATCAAAGCATATACATCATGAGAGAATACCGATAATATACCTGTGACCACATCAGGAGAAGACTCAAGATCTTGGCGTCCAGCCAAAGCATAAATACGGTGCTGAGGACCGCTGGAACTGGGAGCGCTGCCTCTACCTCTACCATGGCCAACCGGCGCATGTGAACCTGGCCCCATAGGGCGTGCAGATGCTGAAGACCCGGCTATCGACCCTGATGGCTGGGCCCTACCTCTACCTTGTACTGAGGGGCAATCACGCATAATGTGGCCTGGTCGACCACAAGAATAGCAAGCATCTGAACCTGATCGGCACTGACCCCAATGCAACTTCCCACACTGGGAACATCGTGGCACGGGTGGTCTAGACTGGCCTGAATCATCTCTATACTGAGGCCCTGAATAACTCGGGCTCGGCCCTGAATGAGCAGATCTATCCAATCTCTGGCCTGAAAACCGTGGGAGCGCACTGGTCATAGAGTAGCCTGCATGCCTAGGGGGCTGCTGCCGGTGCCCACCTCTGGACTCACTCATCGGCCCCGAAGATCTAGCCCTCTTGCTATGTCCCCTATCCTGTTCACGTTCATTCCTCCGCTGCTGTAGGTGTTCCTCCAATTCCTGAGCATGCGCCTGAATACGTGCAATATCCATGCCATCCTGAAGAGATGCAGTCAAGCATTTATCCATCAAATGTGGCCCTAGGCCCTTCACAAACCGGTGCACCCGATCGCCCATATCCGCTACTATGGCCGAAGCATACCTAGCCAAGGAATTGAAGCGGAGACTATACTCTGTAGCACTCATGCTACCTTGCCTCAGATTCAAGAATTTATCGGCCCTAGCTCGCCGAACTTCTGGAGGCATGTAGTGACGGAGAAAAGCATCGACAAACTCTTGCCATACCGGCGGAGGTGCATTGGCTCCCCGTGAAGCCATCCAAACCGTGTACCACTGGATTGAGACATCCCTCAATCTGTATGACGCTAGCTCCACCGATTCGGTGTCTGAAGCATGTATCAATCGGAGCGTCCTTAGCATACCATCAACAAAGTCCTGGGGATCCTCCTCCAGTTTTGACCCAAAGAATTCCGGGGGTTTTAAAGAAATGAAGTCACGGGCCCTTGCGCTACCAGTCCTGTCACCTTGCCCCGCGCTTGGCCTCTGAGTTTGGGCTGCAACCAACTGAGTCAACAAATTAATGGCCTCTCTTACGTCTTGGCCTGAAGCATTCGGCGGAGGAGCTGGAGCTGGGGCTGAGGCTCCCACGTGCTCCTCAGTAATAGGCACTGTCTGGGAGGATTGAGTTTGAGCCGCACTCTGGGACTCATCTTCCTCTACTACTGGTGGCGGTGCTCTTTCAGCCCGCTTTTCTGCCACCGTCTTGCCCCTTTGGGCTGCTGTAGCCTTTTTCTTTTTAGGCATCTCTGAAATACACAACACACGATTTAAGAACAAGAATTTCTTACATCATAGCTTTATCGCACGATTCTTATGAAGAAAGAAGGTCATATATTCCTAAGATGTCCGCAGCTTCTCGTTTATAAGTGTGGCGCGCAACACACCCATAACCAAGACTCTACTAGACACGGCTCGTAGACACATCCTAGGACTCAACTGCTCTGATACCACTTTTGTCACGACCCGACTAGGGGGCCACGACGAGCACCCGGTGCTACCCCACCCGGGCACCCCGTTGTCATGCATATCATAACATCTAGGTGAACCATAATTCATTTCATGCATTTTAAATCATTAATCAAGCTAGTCCCATTGGACGATCATCATCAATTAACATATCATGGGCATCTATGCCATGTCAAATATACAAGGCCGACGAGGCCAACAAAAGATATACAAAACATAGGCCGACATGGCCAAACATCTCTACCCACATACACATGACTACGAGCCTCTAAGAGTATGACATATCATGAGCGGGACAGGACCCCGCTATGCCCATAGTTATATACACAAAAGAATGAGTACCCAAAAGATATGGCTCCGAAGGAAATGGAGCTCTCTATGAAATCTTCAAAGAGGCAGCTATGGGTCAAGTCTGTCTCCATGTGCACCTGCGGGCATGACGCAGCGTCCACAAACCAAAGGACGTCAGTACGAAGAATGTACTGAGTATGTAAATCATGATTAACATTGATATACAACATAATGAACAATATATGGAATAGCATAGGAGGGGAGACAATAATATCATCATCATCATGTCGCTTACTTACTCACATCGTCATTCGTATTCTTATACATAGTCTCATCACATTCTTTTACATAATATATATACATACATAATCATTTCGTATACATGGCATTTACATAGCGTACCCGACCTCATTGGATCAGTATTTCATATACATACTTGGCCAACCAAGGCTCAATGTTACTCATACCTGGCCCTACCAAGGCTTCAGGGTTATCCGTACCATCTGCAGATGTGTGCGCGCGTTACGAAATCGTATACATATTCTATACATATTCATACCCATATATTCCACCCGGCGTTATAAGCTCGGGGTTTCATTATAGCCCTTCAGGGGCACGTATGAGCATAACAGCCCGTAGGCACTCTTAGCATCATTATTATCACCATCATCATTATCGTTATTGTTACTTCTATATCGTAGTCCTACTCATCACCTGAGGTGCGTAGCGCATTCGTAGTACCAATCAAAGATAGTGAGCTTATGAGCTCGGAATGTGAAACATTTGTAGTCAACATGCTCCTATAGAGGGATTAGGAGTTTGGCCAAAGAACCATGCCTTATGAAAGAAGGGTTAGCCTTACATACCTCTTTGTCGAATTATTCTACACTTGCACGTACATCTTTGATGCTCACGTTTTTACCTTCATTAAGGCCATACTATCATTAGAATCGATAACTAGTGCACATGGCTAGAACTAGAGAAAATTGGACAGCATCTCCTTTGTCTATACAACATTTGTCCATATCATAATTCAACCCCAAACGTCAACAACACATTTATAATATCATTTCCATGGCCATTAATCATCTACATTATCCCCATTCTCAATTCACTTCCATTTGTCCCTATTTTGGGGTCACAACACCCAACTTCGTTCATCCATATACAATGTTTATTTCATGATCTTAACGTCATTTATAACACACTCATATCACAATACAACAACAATCATGATTCAATTCAAACTATGTCTCAAAAACGTCACTATTCATCATTCATGTCCTAGTGGACCATGTTTTCTACAATCCATGCATTTTAATTCTCCCATACCGTAAACATCATATAAAAATCATGAATCTTACCTTAGAAGTTATAGGGACAAGCTTTTGTTGATAATACTCCACTTTGAGTAAAACCCTAGTCTTTCTCCATTTGGGTTTCTTGACTTTAGATGATCCTTGATGGGTTTCTACCTTGGATTTACTTGTTTAATGTGGTTGATGGATTAATACCCTTGAAAACTTGTACAAAAGTTGTAGAGAGATGTTTTAGAGAGAGAGAGGAAATGTGGAAATGATTTTCATGAACTTGGTCTTTATTTATTAAATCATCACCGAATTGCCGGGTTCCATTATACGGTCCATTATACGGTCCATTATACGGTCCGTATAATAGACCGTGAAATGGGTCTGCCCAGCACCCCTTCACTGTGACTACTTGACGGTCCGTTATACGGTCCGTAAAACAGTTTTACGGTCCGTATAACTGACCGTAAAACGTTACTAGTGAGCAACCTTTCACTGTGACCATTTGACGGTTCGTTATACGGTCCGTATAAATTTTATACGGTCCGTATAACTGACCGTAAAATTCCACCAGCAACCAACCTTCACTGTGATGGTTTTACGGTCCGTATAACATTATACGGTCCGTATAATGAGCCGTAGAACTCATCAGTCACTGAACTTAGTTTCGCCACTTCGTTTGATCTCCGATCCTCATGGAACCTTCTTAACACTTGTTTAACACTTCAATAATAATCTAAGGGACGTTATAACTCTTTCCCAAAATGCCCTTAAGTCATCATTAACCCGATACTCGTATTTCGCTAGTTCATTCACTTGCGTACCAACGGAAGATTTTTCCGAGGTGTAACAACCATGCACTGAGGGGCAATCACGCATAATATGGCCCGGTCGACCACATGAATAGCAAACATCTGAACCCAATCGGTATTGACCCCAATGCGACTTCCCACACTAGGAACATAGTGGTATAGGTGGCCTTGACTGGCCTGAATCACCTCTAAACTGGGACCCTGAATAACTGTGACTCGGCCCTGAACGAACAGATCTATCAAGGCCTTGGCCTGAAAACCGTGGAGGTGGACTGGTCATGGAATAGCCCGAATGGCTAGGAAACTGCTGCCTGTGTCCGCCTCTGGACTCGCCCCTCGAACCCAAAGGTCTAGCCCTCTTGTTATGCCCCTTATCTTGCTCCCGTTCATTTCTCCACTGCTAAAAGTGTTCCTCTAATTCCTGAGCATGTGCCTGAATGCGTGCAATATCCATGCCATCCTGAAGGGACGCAGTCAAGCATTTATCCATCAAGTGTGGCCCTAGGCCTTTTACAAACCGGTGCACCCGATCGCCCATATCCGCTACCATGGCCGAAGCATACCTAGCCAAGGAGTTAAAGCGGAGACTATACTCTGTAGCACTCATGTTACCTTGCCTCAAATTCAAGAATTTATCGGCCCTAGCTCGCCGAACTTCTAGAGGCATGTAATGACGGAGAAAAGCATCGACAAACTCTTGCCATACCGGCGGAGGTGCATTGGCTCCCCGCGAAGCCATCCATACAGTATACCACTGGATCGAGATATCTCTCAATCTATAGGACGCTAGCTCTACCGACTCGGTGTCTGAAGCATGTATTAACCGGAGCGTCCTTAGCATACCATCAATAAAGTCCTGGGGATCCTCCTCCGGTTTCGACCCAAAGAATTCCGGGGGTTTCAAAGCAATGAAGTCACGGGCCCTTGCACTAACAGCCCTGTCACCTTGTCCTGCGCTTGGCCTCTGAGTCTGGGCCGCAACCAACTGAGTCAACAAATTAATGGCCTCTCTCACGTGTTGGCCCGTAGAATTCGGTGGAGGAGCTGGAGCTGGGGCTGAGGATCCCACGTGCTCCTCGGTAATAGGCACTGTCTGGGAGGACTGAGATTGAGCCGCACTCTGGGACTCATCTTCCTCTACTACCGGTGGCGGTGCTCTTTCAGCCCATTTTTCTGCCACCGTCTTGCCCTTTTGGGCTGCTGTAGCCTTTTTCTTTTTAGGCATCTCTGAAATACACAACACACGATTTAGGAATAAGAATTTCTTACATCATAGCTCTATCGCACGATTCTTATGAAGAAAGAAGGTCATATATTCCTAAAATGTCCGCAGCTTCTTGTTTATAAGTGTGGCGCGCAACACACCCATAACCAAGACTCTACTAGACACGGCTCGTAGACACATCCTAGGACTGAACTGCTTTGATACCACTTTTATCACGACCCGGCTAGTGGGCCGCGACGAGCACCCGGTGCTACCCCACCCGGGCACCCCCTTATCGTACATAACATAACATCTAGGTGAACCATAAGTCAATTCGTGCTTCTCTTATCGTTAATCATATTGATCCCATTAGACGACCATCATCATTTAACATATCATAGGCATCTATGCCACATCATAAGTACAAGGCCGACGAGGCCAACAAAAGATATACAAAACATGGGCTGACATGGACGAACATCTCTACCCACATACACATGACTACGAACCTCTAAGAGTATGACATATCGTATGAGCGGGACAGGACCCCGATATGCCCATAATTATGTACACAAAAGAATGAGTACCCAAAAGATATAGCTCCGAAGGAAATGGACCTCTCTATGTAATCTCGGAATCAGCAGCTATGGATCAAGCCTGTCTCCCTGTGCACCTGCGGGCATGACGCATTATCCACAAATAAAAAGACGTCAGTACGAAGAATGTACTGAGTATGTAAAAAATGATCAACATCGATATATATACATAAGCATAATACATAATAGAAGAAGTAGCGTAGGAGGGAAGACAATAGTGTCATCGTCATGGCACTTACTTACCTTTCGTAGGGACTTTCCATTCCTCATACGTACTCGTATGCATACATCATCATCTGTATTCCATAATAGTTCTCATACCATAATTGTGCTCACATTCGTATTTATAGTCTTATCACATTCATATTCATATTATATACTTAGGCATTTAATATATATAACATTTACATAGCATACCCGACCTTATAGGATCGGTGTTTCATATATACTTGGCCAACCAAGGCTCAAGATCATACATACCTGGCCCTACCAAGGCATCAGGGTTATCCGTGCCATCTGCAGAGGTGTGCGCGCGTTACGTAATCGTATACATACTTTATACATAATCATATACATATATCCTACCCGGCGTTATAAGCTCGGGGTATCATTATAGCCCTTCATAGGCATATATAAGTATAATACCCCGTAGGCACCTTTGGCATCATTATTATTATTATCGTCATCACTATCATCATCATTATTGTTACATCCATATCTTAGGCTTAATCGTCATATGAGGGGCGTGGTACAATCGTAGTACATGTTAAGGATCGTGAGCTTATGAGCTCGGAGTGTCAATCACTTGAATACAACATAGTCATATAGAGGAATTGGAAATTTGGCCAGAACCATGCCTTATGAAAGAATGGTTAGCCTTACATACCTTTTCGTCGAACTATTCTACACTTGCACATTCCCTTCCAATGCTAGCGTTTATACCTTCATTAATATCATAACAATGGCCATTAGTCATTCACATTATCCACATTATCTAGATTCCTCAATTTGCCTCTAATTCACCCACATTCATGGTCATAACACCCAACTTCGTCCATTCGTCTAAAGTGTCTAGTTCATTATCTTAATACCATTTATAACACATTCATATCACAACACAACAACATTCATAACTCAATTCAAACTATTTCTCAAAATGTCACTATTCATCATTCATGACCTAGTTGACCACATTTTCTACAATCCATGTATTTTAATTCTCCAATACCTTAAACATCTTGTAAAAATCATGAATCTTACCTTAGAAGTTGTAGGAACAAGCTTTGGTTAATAATACTCCACTTTGAGCAAAACCCTAGTTTTTCTCAATTTGGATTTCTTGACCTAGATGATCTTTGATGATGTTCTTACTCTTGATTCACCTTGTTTTATGTTATTGATGGCTTATAATCCTTGAAAACTCATATAATAAATGTAGAGAGAAGTTTTAGAGAGAAGTGGTGTAATGTTGTAATGAAATAAAACAAGTGTTGGTCCGTTTATTTAATGACTTGTGAAATCTGTGTTGAGATGAACAGTGGTCGTCCATCGTGGTTTACGGCCCATATTCCACTATACGGCTCGTCCTCCATGGGCTTATGTTACCATTTCCAGAACTAGAAGCTCGACGGCCTTCATGGTGGTTTACGACCATGGTTTACGGGTCGTAAATCACTTTACGGTCCGTACACCAGGTTGTATTTAACCATTTCCTCGGCTGGCAAAAAGTTGAAACCTTGCATGGCAGTTTACGACTGCTAGTTTACGGACCGTATTGCACTTTACAGTCCGTATTTTGCGATTTACGACCACTGGGCAGTTGCAATTCTGCAACTTCCCATATTTCTTAGACTTCTCATTTTAATCACCCCCGTCCATGCGTATGCATTGCTCACCTTGTATCTCATCTTAACTTAGCCAACTTCCTCGTCTCACATCAGATACTTTTGAAATCTCGCCTAAGGTCATCAACGTCGTTTCTTGCTCATAGACATCGTGCACTCATATTCATCACTAGTTCATTCTCTTGCGTACCAACGGAAAATTTTCCGAGGTGTAACAATTTCCTATCTGAAGGCATGGAAGATGATCACGAAAGGGTGTATCTATCACTTAGTGCAAGTTCAAGATGTTGAAGCTGAGTCGCCGACTCTTTAGTCAGTTCCAGTAGTGAATGAATTTCCGGATGTGTTCCCGGAAGAGCTTTCAGGCCTTCCTCCCGAGCGGGAGATTGATTTTGCGATTGATGTGTTGCAAGACACTAACCCCATATCTATTCCTCGCTATAGTATGGCACCCGTAGAACTGAAAGAGTTGAAGGAGAAATTGAAAGACTTGCTTGATAAAGGCTTCATTAGGCCCATTTCATCCCCGTGGGGAGCCCCTGTATTGTTTGTCCGAAAGAAGGATGGCTCCTTGAGAATGTGCATTGATTATCGACAATTAAATAAGGTGACGATTAAGAACAAATATCCTCTTCCGAGGATTGATGATCTATTTGATCAATTGCAAGGTTCCAAGTGGTTTTCAAAGATCGATTTGAGGTCCGGGTATCACCAAGTAAGAGTTAGGGAGAAAGATATCCCTAAGACAGCTTTCAGAACAAGATACGGTCATTTTGAGTTCCGAGTGATGTCGTTTGGGTTAACTAATGCACCGGCAGTGTTTATGGACTTAATGAACAATGTATTCAGGCCTTTTCTGGATCTATTCGTGATTGTATTCATCGATGATATCCTAGTGTATTCTAGATCTGAGGCAGAACATGCGGATCACTTGCGTATTGTCCTTGGAGTTCTTCGAAATCGAGAGTTATACGCGAAGTTTTCCAAATGCGAGTTTTGGTTGAACTCAGTGGCATTTCTGGGCCACATTGTTTCAGCTGACGGTATTCGAGTGGATAGCCAAAATATTAAGGCAGTGAAGACTTGGCCAAGGCCCACGACCCCTACGGAGGTTCGTAGCTTTTTGGGCTTAGCAGGTTATTACAGAAGATTTGTTAAGGGTTTCTCTTCTATTTCTGCACCGCTTACAAAGTTGACTCAGAAGTCAGCCAAGTTTCAATGGACAGACGCTTACGAATGTAGTTTCCAAGAGTTAAAGGGTCGATTGACTTCTGCCCCAGTTCTGACACTTCCAGAGTTATTAGAAGGATACGTTGTTTATTGCGATTCTTCAGGTGTTGGGCTAGGCTGTGTATTGATGCAACATGGCAAGGTGGTTGTGTATGCTTCCAGGCAGTTACGGAAACATGAACAGAATTATCCTACCCATGACTTAGAATTGGCCGCGGTGGTCCATGCATTAAAGATATGGAGACATTAATTATATGGTGTCCACGTGGATATTTATACAGATCATAAGAGTCTCCAGTACATCTTCAAGCAGAAAGAGTTGAATTTGCGGCAACGACGATGGCTAGAGTTGCTAAAAGACTATGATGTTGAAATCCTGTACCACCCCGGAAAGTCAAATGTTGTGGCTGATGCTCTTAGCCGTAGGTCGATGGGAAGTCTAAGTGATGTACGACCAGAAAAGAAAGAGATGGCCCGTGATCTTCAGCAGTTAACTAGCCTAGGAGTCCGAGTGGTGGACTCAGGTAGCAGCGGAGCTGCTATTCATAATTCAGCAGTTTCATCGCTAGTAGCGGAAGTAAAAGAGCGAGAGTATGAGGATCCCACGCTAATGCAGTATAGAGATGCACTCCCTCAGAAAGAGGAGTCATCGTTTGATATTTCAGGAGACGGAGTTCTCCGATACCGGGGCAGATTATGTGTTCCCGATGTGGCAGGTCTACGCCACCAGATTTTGAGAGAAGCTCATTGTTCCCGTTACTCCATTCACCCTGGAGCGACGAAAATGTATCATGATCTTAAGTCCGTATATTGGTGGAATGGTATGAAGAAAGATATAGCGGAATTCGTGGCTCAATGTCCTAATTGTCAACAGGTGAAAATCGAGCACCAAAAGTCGGGTGGATATTGCAAGCTATAGAAATCCTGACGTGGAAGTGGGAAGTGATTAATATGGATTTCATTTCAGGCTTACCCCGTTCTCGACGTAAATATGATTCCATATGGGTGATCGTGGATAGACTCACTAAATTAGCTCATTTCTTACTGGTCAGGACGACCTATGTGGCTGAAGATTACGCAAAGCTTTATCTTAAAGAGATAGTGAGACTCCACGGTGTTCCAGTATCTATTATCTCCGATAGGGTAACTCAGTTTACAACCAAGTTTTGGAGGTCTTTCCAAGAGGGTTTAGGGACCCAAGTGCGCCTTAGCACGGCATTTCACCCCTAGACCGATGGGCAAGCTGAACGTACTATTTAGACTCTTGAAGATATGTTACGGGCATGTATGATAGATTTTGGAGGAAATTGGGATGACCATTTTCCACTCATTGAGTTTGCTTACAATAACAGTTATCATTCTAGCATTCAAATGGCGCCGTATGAGGCTTTATATGGGTGAAAGTGTAGATCCCCGATTGGGTGGTTTGAAACTGGAGAGGCCAAGTTGATAGGGCCAGATTTGGTCCAGCAAGCTATAGAGAAAGTCAAGCTCATACAAGATCTGTTGTTAGCGGCTCAAAGTCGCCAGAAGTGTTATGCGGATAATCGTCGAAGGGACTTAGAGTTCCAAGTTAAGGATTGGGTATTCTTGAAAGTGTCGCCAATGAAAGGCGTTATGAGATTTGGCAAAAAGGGGAAGCTCAGTCCCCGGTATATCGAACCCTATGAGATTGTGCGCAAAATAGGCAAAGTTGCCTATGAGCTAGATCTACCTCTAGATTTGGAGTCAGTCCATCCAGTATTTCATGTCTCGATGCTTCGGAAGTGTGTTGGAGATCCAACGAGGATCGTCCCAGTGAATGATATTCAAGTGACAGAAAAGTTGACTTATGATGAAATACCCATTGCCATTTTAGATAGGCAAGTACGGAGGCTTAGAAACAAAGAAGTGGCCTCAATTAAAGTTTTGTGGAGAAATAACAATCGAGAGGAAATGACATGGGAACCGGAAGAGAATATGCGATCCAAATACCCACATTTATTTCAGCCATTGGGAGAAGTCCAAGATGAGACGTCGAGATCATGAGGTATGTATGATTCCCTTTTATACATTCAGGTCGTGTTTGGCCAAATTTCTAGTGTTGTTGTATTATTGCCCTGTGAGGCATTGTTATTGTGGGCTGCTGTGACAGAGTGGTAGTGCCACATTACAGAGGAAACTCTGGCGAAATTTTTATAGAATTCCCCAAGCCTTTAACATTCGAGGACGAATGTTCGTAAGGGGGGTAGAATGTTACACCTCGGAAAATTTCCCGTTGATACGCAAGTGAACGAACTAGTGATGTGTGAGAGGAGTGCGAGAGTATAATGTTTCATGAGCAATGTGCGTAAATGGACGAGAATGATTAGAATGAAAAGTCGAGAAATTTGAAAAGTTGAAAGTTGGCAAACCTGCCCAGTGGTCATAAAGTGCAAAATACGGACCGTAAACTGGTATACGGTCCGTAAACTGGAAGGTCGTAAACTGCCATGCAAGCCTTCGACTTTCTGCCCAGTGGAGAAATGGTAAAATACGACCAGGAGGACGGACCGTAAAGTGATTTACGGCCCGTAAACCATGGTCGTAAATCACCATGCATGCAGCCTAAAGTTTCTGGCGCTGCTTAAGGTTAAAGACGACCACGTGGGACGGTCCGTAAACTAAAATACGGACCGTAAACCTCCATGGACGACCACTGTTCACCCCAGCACAGATTTTCAGTTCATTAAATATAAGGACCAAGACTTGTTTTATTTCATTTCTACACTACACCACTTCTCTCTAGAATCATCTCTCTACATTTATTTCATAAGTTTTCAAGGACTATAAGCCACCAACAACATAAACAAGTGAATCAAGTGTAAGCAAGCCATTAAATACCATTCAAGTCAAGAAATGCAAATGGAGAAAAACTAGGGTTTTGCTCAAAGTGGAGTATTATTAACCAAAGCTTGTTCCTACAACTTCTAAGGTAAGATTCATGATTTTTACATGATGTTTAAAGTATTGAAGAGTTGAAATACATGGATTGTAGAAAATATGGTCAAGTAGGTCATGAATGATGAATAGTGGCATTTTAAGGAATAGTTTGAATTGAATCATGAATGTGGTTGTGTTGTGATATGAATGCATTATAAATGTTACTAAGATCATGAACTAGACACTTTAGATGAATGGACGAAGTTGGATGTTATGACCATGAATATGGGTGAATTAGAGGCAAATTAAGGAGTCTAAATAATGTGGATAACGTGAATGACTAATGGCCATCGTTATGATACTAATGAAGGTATAGACGCTAGCATTGGAAGGAAGCGTGCAAGTGTAGAATAGTCTGACGAAAAGGTATGTAAGGCTAACCCTTCTTTCATAACGCATGGTTCCTTGGCCAAACTCTTAAATCCTCTATATGAGTATGTTGTATTCAAGTGACTGACACTCCGAGCTCATAAGCTCACGTCCCTCGATACGTGCTACAAAAGTACTACGCACCCCATTGACGAGTAAGCATAAGATAGAGATGTAGTGAAAACGATGATGATAGTGATGATGATGATGATAATAAAGATGCTAAAGGTGCCTACGGGCTATTATATTCACATGTGCCTATGAAGGGCTATAATGACACCCCGAGCTTATAATGCCGGGTAGAATATTTGTATATGGATGTATATATATATGTATGTATATGATTACGTAACGCGCGCACACATCTGCAGATGATACGGATAACCCTGAAGCCTTGGTAGGGCCAGGTAGAAATAACATTGAGCCTTGGTTGGCCAAGTACGTATGAAACACCGAACCTTATGGTCGAGTACGCTATGTATGTATATAAGTGTATGGCTATGTATATAATATGAATATGAATGTGAAAAGACTATGTATACGAATACGAGCCCTATTATGAAATACGCATGAGAAATGGAAAGTTCCTATGAAAGGCAGGTAAGTGCCATGATGATGATATTATTGTCTTCCCTCCTATGCCACATCATATATTGTCTATGATGCTTCTACATTGATGTTGATCATGTTTTACATACTCAGTACATTCTTCGTACTGACGTCCTTTTGTTTGTGGACGCTGCGTCATGCCCGCAGGTGCACAGGGAGACAGACTTGATCCATAGCTGCTTATTCAGAGATTACATAGCGGAGCTCCATTTCCTTCGGAGCCATAGCTTTTGGGTACTTATTCTTTTGTGTATATAATTATGGGCATAGCGGGGTCCTGTCCCGCTCATGTGATGTGTTATACTCTTCCTAGAGGCTCGTAGTCATGTGTATATGGTTTGACATGTCCGGCCTTGTCGGCCTATGTTTTGTATATCATTTTGTCGGCCACGTTGGCCCACGTACATTGATGTGGCATAGATGCCTATGGTGATATAAATGTATCGTTGTCCAATTGGGACTAGTTGACGAATGAATGGAAATGTATGTATAATTATGTGGCTCACCTAGATGTAAGTATAAGAGTAAGCTAAAAGGGTGCTCGGGTGGGTTAGCACCGGGTGCTCGTCGCGGCCCCGAGTCGGGTCGTGACAATTATGCAGGAGTAGTGTTTTCCGAAGGATACATAGGTAGCATGAGATTCCTCGTGCACAGAATAAAAGATTGACATAGACTGGAGAAATGGTGAGGGAATACTAAAGGAAGCACCCAAGATAGACGTAATTAATTGAGTACGAGTATAAAATAAAAGGGAAATATATAGCTATGAACTTAAAGGTGTAGTATGACGACAAGGTGATAAGATAAGACCATTATTAAGACGAACCTGATATGATTTTGAGTAAATTAGAAGTCAGTATTGGGTACACAACAAGGGTGAAAGAGCATAAGGCACAAAGGAGTACTGCGTGTATATGACTTCACCTCCAAAATAGTGAAATCCTTAAAGGACAAGGACTGTGGGCCTGAGGAACAAATAATTTATTGTAAACTTATTAAAGGAAACAGATGATATAGGATAGGATAAAGATAATATTACAACAGAACTTTGGACACTTATCATCGGAATATAAGTTCTACCTAATTGAGGATTTGGAATGACTATAAGTACTAATTAATTACTGATTGGAGTAAGTGGAATGTGGCCTTGGATGAGTTGCTACATGGGTTGCAATACTCGGGTACAGATGGTCAGATGAGATTTTATACTATATATAGGAAGGTTCTCGTCGTTTCATGATTTTGTTAAGGTTTCATACGTGGATAGTCAAAGTTATAGATTATAAATAAAAGACATGGATATGGTACAGTATACCAAGTGAATTGGAAAAGGATTAGATGAATTTGAGATTGGAGATAGAGGCATAAAGCAGAATATATACAGATAATAAATACACCCTAAAGGGGGGAAGCGGGTGAGAGAAATGCAAGTGTAAGATGGAAACAATTGACACTGTAATATATTGATATGGATACTTAAACTTCAAGTGAGATCCCTTGCTGAACAAGTTAGTAAGATCTGAAAGCCAGCAATAAACGGATAGAAGTCAGGATGGTATTCGAGATAGTGCTGAGAATTATTTGTAAAGATATTGAGTGATGTGACATTAGAAAGTGGGTGCTTATAAAAAGAAAGAATATGACAAGAGAATGATAACGAATAACTTGAGAGATATTATTAAGGATAGCAATGTTATACTGGATTAGAGGCTAAGATGTTGGCAATAGAGTTGTTTGCTAATGATATAGTGACTTACAAGTAGCAAAGGAGAAGGGATAGAAAATCTCTTATAGTAAGATATGAGAAAATCAAGGGAAAGGAATATGACAAGATAGGCCACAAACAAGTTTTAGTACGGACGAGTTATGTAAAGCATAATGAACCAGGAGAAGGAAAGGCTATGACTAAGATTGGATGTATTTTATACAAGTTGTACAAGAATAGTTATGTAACTTACGAATATTGGTATGTTAAGAATGAGACAAGTGAGTATTTGATAAGAAGAGTGAGGATTCAGTAATAACAGTGTGGTTACGATATTTCGGGCGCATTAAGGAAAGATGTAAAGATGGTTTGAGCCAAATTACCAAGATAGAATTAATACTAAGGGAAAATAGGACATGGCCATGGCTGAGCCGAAGACTTATCCCGATACCGATTGTAAGATAAGAGAGGATAAGGCAAGGTAAAGAATGAGGACTACTGAGACGACGCTAAGATATCTCTTGGGCTCATTTGAGCACTTACGCATATTCTGATGCGTGATAGGAGAACTAAGAGCAAAATATGGGTAAAGAGGAAATAGAAGAGTTTGAATTAAAGATAAATAAATGACACGAGACAATATGCCTAAAGTGTTACAAGTTGGATTAAGGGAAATTGTGAAATGGTTTAAGCGAGACGATCAGAACAAGCGGGTTACTGGATGATAGTGAATTTATATGTCAAATCAAAAAATTCTTTTAGAATTATACCAGTTAATGATAGTCAAATCACAGAGCAGCTGTGTAAAGTTATTATATGAAGGAACTCTAGCGCTACTCGATAGCCAACTCTAAGGATTGAAATTAAGAGCTAAAAAGTAAAGTGACAGTTAAAATATTTTTAAAAGAATGTCGAGAAGTGATACATGAGGCCAAAGATTCCAGAATATGAATTGAAATAGCAGAGCAATGTAAGGTTACTGAGGTAAAATAATGTAACACCTTGGAAATAATTCGTTTTATTCGTAAGAATCTGCGAAGGGTCTACAGGTTACCAGAGCCATGAAGTACTCCAGGGATAGTAAAGTCTAGTAAATCGACGAGGGACGCCAACGCATTATAAAATCTTATTTAAAGATTAAGAGGTAAGGTGAAGTGAGCGATACATCTTAAAGGAGTAACTATAGAAGAAGAAAGAGTCGAGTTATGACTAAGTGCACCAGAGAGAGAGTAAGATTTTAGCGGAAGAGCTCGCAATATAATTGTCAACCAACTGCGAAATAAAGAGGAGGGTAAAGACAATGACGCGGAATTATTACCTCGAGAGGCAAGAGTAAGAGGGAATATTACGAGAATGGTTACTTAGAGATCTGGAATGCGTTATAGTAAATTAAAGGGAATCAACTAATGAAAGAGGCATGTGAAGGGCATAATTCAATAAGAGAACACTTGAGGAAGTATTGGGAATGCAGGACTAGTTTAACATTCGAGGACGAATGTTCTAAAGGGGGGAAGGATGTTATATCCCGTATTTTTGCACGTTGGATTATTCGTAAGCTAATCGACATAAGTTCAAGGACAAGATTATTTTTGAAATATGGAACAAGGACTTTTTAATCTCAATTTTAATAAGTGCACAATTTGCTTGTAAATTACAATTAGTGTAGAAATATTAGTGGAGATTAGGGATTAATTGTTACATCCCGTGTTCTCATGCGTTAGAAAGCGTGCGAGTTAAATGACATTAGTAACTGAAACGAGGTTATTCCCCAAGCTTATAGGTGGTTAGAGTGATGGTGCAGATGTGTTGTAAATATTAGAAGTTAAACAAATCGAAGAAAATAAGTTTCGTCGAGGTTTGAAATTTATTTGAATGAAATACGGTCCAAGCTATAATATTCTGTATTTTGGACCGGGAAATTGAACCGTCCGACATGAGCAAATTTACCCAAGCCTGGTGAATTTAGTCATATCGAAGCATGAAAATCAAGAACTCGGTGTATACAAAGAATGAAGTTCCGAAATAATTTAAGACGAAAACGTGTGACGACAATGATTGCAAATAATATTTTGTATGTACCAAAAAGGGGTATGGACTAGTGCTATATCACATAATCATGACAATGAATATATGAAGTGTATTAAAAATGATTGCTATTTAAGTGAATTGGATCAAAAAATTAATTATGTGGCTAATTAGTTAAACATTGGATTTTTAGTGGGAGATTAATACATTAAATGGTGGATAAGTATTGAAGATAGTGTGCCCACGTGTGTACTCAGCTAAAGGATGACCAAGTGACTAATACACTCCTATTAGTGACACATATGGAATAGTGAAAATAAATTTATCATTTTATAAAAGTGGTGGGACCCATGGTCTATTAACCTTGAGGAGCATTTAGCTACACGTTTTCCTAAAATAATTATGGGCAGAACGTACTAATGGAACTGTGCATTCGGTTCTTACAATATTAAGTAAGCAAATAGACCATCAAGTCTTTTTCACATAGGAGAAGAAATCAAGCATACGTTTTTGGTCTTTGGGGTTCAATTAAAGGAAGAAAAACTTTGTTTCCAACAATATTATGGAAGCAGCAATGTGATTATTAGTAGCAGCAACGTGATTTCCTTTTAAGGAAGAAAAGTATATTGCATTTCAAGAACAATATTCGGGTTTTGCTCACCGCTTCGATCTCGTTGTTTCGCTTTGTCGTGTTGTTAAATTCGGGATTTCTTCGAAGTGAAGTAAGGTGGAAGAAAAATAGTTCTTGGCATATGAGGTAAGAATTTTCCTACTCTTGATATATTTAAGTTTGTCCGGGTCATGGCTAAATTGTGGGATAAGAAATATGGAGTTAATAGCTAGAAATCATATTTTGATGGATTAGAATGATGGAAATAACGTTATGATCCAGATATGTTCATTGAGTTGCTATTATGATGATGGGCTGTTTTAGAAGTGATTTAAGGAGGGATTTGATTTCATTTGGATATGTATTTGTTGATATTATTGTTGTTGGTATTGTGATTGATATTTTGGCTAGGTTGGGATCTCGAGGATTATTAAGTTTTTAGGAAAGATGCTGCCCGAATATCGTTAGTTTTCTAAGTAATTAAGGATTGGTTTGAAAGAGTATCTTAATTTGATTATTGGCATATTTGGTATTGTTTGTAGATTAGTGAAACCCGTGACCTAAGTTATGGTTAACTTGAGAAGAAACAAGGTATGTAAAGCTAACCCTTCCTTCTTTTTGGCATGATCTCTATGAAACAAACAGACGACGAGCATATAACTCCAAAGAAACTCTTATTCTTAGAGAAACTAGGATGGCTAATGTTCTTGATTTCCAGAAGCTGTTTCATTATGTCTTGATACGTGTCTATGATTCCAGAAGTTTTGTTTTGATATAATCCATAGTGACATTCAAAGAATACTTGATATGACTATTGTCTTGATTATCAAATGATGGTTCATTTTGATTATTCTTTTGAGTCTCTGATATGACATAGTTTGCATATGGTTGCTCACTACTCTACTCGTGCATTCCTCAATATATCTTTCACCGAGTCCCGGGCCGAGGTACGTTCTCGTGCATGGTTTCACTGCATTGTTCACCGAGTCACTCACTAGAGGGTCGGGATACGGTATATATATATATTTGATGATTTGATGATATGATGATGTGATTATGGCACCAAGGATGGTATGTGATGACTTTATTCACTGAGTCCCATAATGGGTCGGGTATGATATATGATATTGATATGCATGTTTTACATTTCATAAGGCAAGTGTATTGGTATTTTGAAAGTCATACTTGTCTCCTGTAATTTCTATTTCAGTCATGATCCTCTTTATTGTGTTTCATGCTTTATGTACTCAGTGCATATCTCGTACTGACCCTCTTTCTTCCGGGGGGGGGGGGGGGGGGGGGGGCTGCGTTTCATGCCCACAGGTACAGATACTCGATTTAGTGATCCTCTGGCTTAGGATTTCTACTCAGATGTCTTGGAGAGCTCCATTGTCCCGGAGCCTAGACTTTTGGTACAGATCTTTTGATGTATATATATATATGTTTATCCAGGGGTACGATGCTGTCCCGTCATATTTCACTATCGATACTCTTAGAGGTCTGTAGACCTATGGGTGGGTTGTGTATGAGTTTTGTTCAGCTGTGTCTAAACGATATGCTATGGATATGTTCGTCTGTAGCGGCAGCCTTGTCGGCCTGCGTATGGTATTGATATGTAGTGGCAGCCTTGTCGGCTTGCGTATCATATTATGTTTTGATTAGTTGTGACTCCTCAGGACACATGTTATCGGGATATATATATATATGACGACGTTACGAACCTTTGGAGTTCTTTTGCATGTTTCCATATTGTTCTTAGGTCCAGTTTGACTATAACTAACAGGTATGTATACGAGTGTCCAGCTCGGGCATTAGTCATGGCCCACGGGGCTAGGTCGTGACAAAAGTGGTATCAGATACCAATTAAACAATGATGGTTCTACATCGGAAAAGAAATGTCACACCTCGAAAAAAATTTCGTTGATGCACAAGTGAATAGGCTAGTGAAGAGTACGAGCATATGATATTTCAAAAAGTAAGAAATGACATTCGATGACCCTAGTTAAGATTTCAAAGATGTTATAGATGGGGGAAGAAAGTTGGCCAAGAGAAGGCAAGGCATACAATAGGTAACGGAAAGGAATTAAGAGTAACGAGTTAATGAGGACTTAATGATGTCTTGGAGAAGAGTGATAACGTCCCTTAGATTGGTATTGAGGTGTTGAACAAGTGCTGAGAAGGTTCCATAAGGATTGGAGATCAAACGAGTCAACGAAACGAGCTTCAGAATCACTGGGGATTATACGGCCAAGCATACTGGCCGTATAAATTATACGGTCCGTATGTTGGGACCGTATAATTAGCCCAGAATGTCATACCTTTCTGGACCAAACATACGACCAAACATACTGTTATAGCCCGTACTTCGTACGTTCGGAAAATTCAAGGCAATGGAGAGAAGTTAGGAACGAGACTATGTTTCAAAAATTATTTTAATATACGAGTTGTTGAAAATATTATTTATGATTATTATTAGTATGGAAATGTTGAGAAGGTCAAGGGCGAAAAAGGAAAATTTGCAAAATGGCCCATGAAAATATTGAAAAAGGCTAGGGGCAAGAAGGTAATTTCACAAGATTCAAGAAAAGAAAAGAAAAAGAAGAAGAAAATTCTAGAAAAAGAAAAGGAAAAAAAATTAAATTAATTAATTAGTCTTCTTTTAAGAAGACTCTAGAGAAGAAAAGTTTAGAGAGGGGCATGTGCTCCTCACATGCTTGGATACATATATATATATATATATATATATATGAGCTACCTTCTAAGGGAAGAACAACAAAAAAAAAAAAAAAAAAAAAAAAAAAAAAAAGAGGGGGCCATTTTCGGCCAAGAGCTATGGAAAACAAGACCAAGATTTGGCCATAAAAAAAAATTGTTTCTCCAAGCAAACCTACTAATTGAAGGGTGGTCATTAACATGGAAGCGTTATTGGAAGCGTTAGATTATCCGTTTTCATCCATGGCCAACTTTAGCCAAGTTGTTAAGTGAAGAAGAAAGGTAAAAGTTTAATCTTATTTCTCATATGTTATGGGAGTTTTGAACATGTTGGAATATGTAGAAATGAATAAAAATTCATGGAAGTGTGTATGTTGATGTGGCCGTGTAGGTGTATGTGTGTAGGAGTGATGAACTAGCTCTATTTAGCATGTTTGGTTGTTGTAGTGTGTGAAAATGAATGAAAATCATGAAGCTTGTATATGGGTGTGGTGGCCGAATATGGTCTCTTTGTGTGGTTATGAGTGAACAAATTTTAGTTAGTATTTTGGACATACCTTAATGTGATTCTTATGTAATTTTTGTATTTATGGAAATGACATTGTTATGGTGTGGGTTGATTTGGAGGCTAATGTGATTTTAATGTGGTCCTTTGTGTTGATGAAAATAATGTTGCTAATGTATAGATTGTTGGTGTGGTTTATGAATTTGGAGGAAAAGAAATGTGTTGTTGATATTCCCTTGGACTTGGAAGGTTTCGGGTTGCCTTATGTTTTGGGTCGGGTTATGTTGGAATGTTTTGTGGATTGTTGGAAATGTTATGGAATCATGTTTGAATGGTTTTGGATTGATTATATATCTTGATTTGAACGTAATTGGAATGTCGTCGCATATTGCGAAAGAAGGTTGTTGAGGTTAAAGTGCGTTTACATTAATGGCCGATGTTGTTAGAATGTTTGTTGTCATTGTTGTTGATATTGTGGCCGGGTCAAATTCCCGGATTTGTTGTTGTTGATTTGGGGTCGTGCCGTATTCTCGGGGATGGTACATTTACAGGGGAGATGCTGCCGAAATTCCGACAGAATATAAGCAGATGTGTTTGAGAGGTTAAGGCAAGTATATGACCAAGGATCTGAATGAATGGATGAATTCTTTTGAATGAAGACTAACAAGTTGCACAAATGAGCGTAGCCAGTTGGTCGCGGCACAGGTATGTAAGGCTTACCCTTTCATTCTTTTGGCATGTCCTAGAGCTAAGTAAGGTATGACATTGATATATACTTTGGGTTATTCCATTCTATGATCCCGAGTCTATTTGTGATCTGTATGTTCTCCCTAATATAGGCAACTAATAGCCTGGATAGGTGAATCCTGACTTAAGCAAATCTGACATCCGTATTCTGACATAAGTATGTTGGTCTGAACATTCTGATATAAATATCCTGATGAGAGTATTTGGTATAAGTGTTCTGATATGAGAGATTATGCTACAAGTAATTTGGAATATGTATCCTGATTGAGTAAAAGCGATATAAGTACTTTGATAGAAATATTCTGATAAAAGTAATTTGACATAAGTATTCTGTAATAAGTAATCTGTTATGGATATTCTGAGAATATGTTTGATTAATCTATTGAGTCTGAATTATGTGCATTCGGTTTCTCACTATTCTGCTCGTGCATATGTTATGATTTCCTTCACCGAGTCCCGGGCCGGTATATATCGTGCGGATGGTTCGCCGAGTCCTCTGTTGAGGGCCGGGTTCCATATATGAATTCCGAAAGTATGATGTGTCCGGTTCCGGGGTACTGTGTTATATGTCCGACCCCGGTTACCGAGGATATATTATGAAGTATGATGTGTCCGGGCTCGTGGTGCCGTGTTATCTGTCCGCCCCCGGGTATCGTGGTTATGTTATGATGTGTGACGGAGATTGGAGCAAATTTTCTGAAATATGATGTGTTGTGGCGCCAAAGGTAGGAGTGGCGACCACGTTCCTATGTTATCGTGCGCATCCCTTGGCATTGTTCACCGGTTCCATGGCGTGTTATCTGTCCCCGAGGTTATCATGTATATGATAGGATGTGACCGGTCCCTCGGCGTGATATTTGTCCTCGAGGTTACCGTATGTATGATATGGTATTTGTCCCGGCGTGGTATATGTCCCCGGGGTTACCGCGTATGTGATATGATATCCGATTCCGATATGCCTGACTTGTGTTGGAGAGTAAGCATTCTAACCTTCCGTATATTCTGTATTCCGTTTGCTATATGACATCATTTGGGTAATTTGTACGTTCTGTAATCCGTCTGGCATACGAGATGAGTAAGTATGATTCGTGTCTGGAAAAGAAAAATAATAAGTGTTTGGTATTCTGGATAGGCTATTTGTATGTTGTTCTATCTGTCTCAGTCATGGTTTCGTTTTCTGTACTCATGCCTTACATACTCAGTACATATTCCGTACTGACCCCCTCTTCTTCGGGGGCTGCATTTCATGCCGCGCAGGTACCCATAAATGGATAGACGAGATTAGTTGAAGATGATCCAGTGGATTGGCGGGCTCCTTTTCCTCCAGGAGTGCTGCCGAGTCAGAGTATGTATGCTGTGATGTCTGATCAGTATTAGAGACTTTGCAGACAGCGTCGTGGGTAATGATAGTCAGTCTGTAAGCGGCTCCATCAGCCGATATGTCAATTTGTGTTATGTAGTAAACTTTATGTGATTACAGATTTTTGTTTAATCTTGAACGGTAAGAGGAAAATTTTGACAGCTTAATATGTATTTTACTTGTATTTGATTTTCTGGATCCCAAGGAATTAGGTGTGTAATCAGAGTCTGCGGGTTCGCTCGGCTCCGTAGGTGGGGTCGGGTGCCCATCATACCCTAATAAGGTTAGGGTGTGACAAACTGGTATCAGAGCAGGTTTGTCCTAGGGGTTGTCTGCAAAGTCGTGTCCGGTAGGGTCCTGTTTATGGTGTGTAGCGCGCCACATTTATAAACAGGAGGCTACAGGGCATCTAGGGGTTGTTGACCTTCTTTCTGTCATAGATCGTGCGATAGAGCCAGGCTATAGGAAATGAAATTGCTTATGTAAGCCTTAAGTACGACGGAAAAGGTGAGTGGTGACATGGAAAGTCACAGGGGTAAGTACTGGTGTATTTGATCCGTTACCTAAAATTGGCAGTCCCGGATGGCCGGAATGTGGTGTAGCTGTGTGTTCCGCAAGGTGTTATTGGTATTGGCAGTGTACAGGAGGATGGTATAAGAAAAACAAGGTCGGATGGGGGATTCAGAAAGCTGACAATTAATTTTGCCACAGGCTACTATGTAAAAGCGGTGAGTAAGAAGTTCGAACGGGCTGATATCGGGGCATCCATAAAATAATGACAGCGAAGGTGTATTTGTTATCAGCAGGGGTCTGGGAACCCAGAATGAAAAGTAGTTATACACGGAAGCGAAAGGTGAGCACTGAGGACCGAAAAGGGTAAAATGGTAATTATGGAAGAAAAGACGTGCCACGAAGGTGTCCCGGGATCTGTAAGACCTCGATTAGTCCCGAATCATGTAGTAAAGGTCATGCGAGAAAGTGGACCCGAAAATACCAACATTAAGGCATCGGATTCCACTAAAGATTCGAGGTTAAGCGTGCTCAGGTGGGAGCAATTTCAGGATGGGTGACCCCCCTGGGAAGTAATTGGGAAAATTTTGCAAAATTAAAATTTAAGGGAACAAAAGGAAAACTAGAGTAACCTGAGTGAGACTATGGTGTATGGGGTGGTTGGAGACCATAAGAAGACGCGGAGAACGAGGCAGACCAGCTCGGTGAAGAGGCAAAAAGTGTGTCACAGCTCGGGAATTAGGATAGGCTTGAATAAATTTGGAAATATTTTGTGGGTTAATTGATAATAACTATATGTGTAGGTGTGGATGCATACGTTATTCCATATACGATGATATCAGTGGACACGTGTGTCCCAATAACCTATGCTACGGTAACGGAGACCTCAATCGAGTAAAGGGACACCGAAACCTGAATAGTAGTGAGAAAACAAATGGTGTAAATGTTATAAGTAAGACGCTATTTTCACTATGGGTCAAGGACAAAAAGGTCTTAACAGTTCGGTATTTGAAAAAGAAGTGAGTGAGTACATGAGGAGTAAGGAAATCAAGATATCAAAAAAAAAGGGGTAGGAGACAAGAAAACCCCTGCGAGGAGATTCCTGACGAGGTACGAGATTATTGAATAGAGGTTTAAATGCAGACATGGGGTGAGGGCAAAGTACGGTAATACGGAATAAAAGAGGAGTGTGTGAGATTCGAGGGTTAATTTCAATAGGCGGGAATGAAGAATAATTAAAGACAAAGGTACTGAAATCCGAGGGACGGCAGGAGTATGTGGTACGAGTGTGGCAAAGTAAGATGTTATTATTTTACCATAGGTTGAGATTGGAAGTGTTATATCCCGTGTTTTCGCACATTTGGAAAATTAGAAATAATCTTGACTTGTATAAAATAAGGTTATAATTGTTTACATCTAGCACATGAGTTGGTTGTGAAAGAATATTAATGTGGAAGTGCCGAGGAAGTCTAAGGGCAAATTTGGAATTTTGAAAATTAGTTTCGGGATTTGTAAAACAAGGACTTAAATCCATTGGGCCAAGAAAATTGAAGAGAATAATGAGGCCCAAAAATTATGGGGTGGCCGGCCAACATGCCTTGGCCCAAACCCATGAAGTTGGTCATGTGACTAAGTCATGTGATCAACTTAAAGATAAGAGCTAACTTCATGAAAATTCAAGAAACAAAAAAAAAATTGAAGAACACCCCAAAAGGAGGCTCTCGGCCGAAACCTTTAGGAGAAAAAAAATATTCTAAGTCCTTCAATCTTCTTCTTAAAATCTTATTCTTCTTGTATTCGTAGTAAGCTCAGGACGCTCTCCAATGCGGTATAATTAGTTAAGCGAGGGAACAACGTTTGTGGCAAGTTGAAGTTCGGAGAAAAAGGTAGGAATTTCTCCCTTATCTTTGTGTTATGAAGGCTTGTTTGTGTTGTAGTATATAGAAATGTGTTGATTGTATGGAAAAATGGAAGTTTACAAAGTGAGTTTGGAATATGGCTTGTAGCCGTGGGCATGTGTGTATGGTGTGGTTATAATGTGTTGAATTCATGTTATATTCTAGTTGTGATTGTGATGAAATGCATATGGGAATTGAGAGTTGGATGAATTTAATTGATATTGATAAAATAGGCATATGGCCGTAGGGTGTGTTAGGCTTGGGATAGAAATGAATTAAGTTGTTTAGTGTGTAATTGTGATGATCATTGATGAGGTTCGAAGTTGGAAGCATGTTATGAAGTTGTATGCCAAAGGTTTGATGTTTTGCACAAGTTATGACTTTGACGGAAAGTTGTATATTATGTATATCGAGTGTATAACTTGAGGAAATGATATGAAATGTTTCTAAATCTATACTGTGATAATCTTGATTGATAATGAATGTGAAATCATTGATATTAGTTTGAAAGTTTGGGTTGGAGAGAAGGTTATGGCAATTGTCGGCAAGTAGAACTAGTTGTGCCATATTATGTTTTTGATGTTCGATGTTGATGTTGATGTTGTTGTTTGGGTTGTTGTTGATGATTCTGAGCCGAGTTGAATTCTCGGGGGTGCTATATGTATAGGGGAAGTGCTGCCGAAATTTCGGTAGACAAATATGAGTTGAATTGAATTCGTAGCATCTATAACTTACAATTGGTAAATGTGACCATTTGCAGATTTTCGACGAAACGGAGAGTGAGCTTGGATAGGCTTAAAAATCTCAAAAGGTATGTAAAGCTACCCGATCCTTCTTTTGGCATGCCTAAGTGTATTAGAACCGGATTCGGGCCTCGAAAGACTTTCTGCCCATCGGAAATCCGCAAGTGAAAATATCACTTTTTCTTTCAATAAGATTAAACTCTTTTTGGTATGCTTTCTTGAAAATTATGCGAACTTTCCCCTAAACTACTTGGAAAGCTATAGAACGTCCGTAGAACCTTTGTAGGTGATCCTATAAGCTTAAAATATGTAATTTGAGCCCACCGCCTTGCTTGTCCCGAGGTGGGCCCACTATTCCCGGTTTTGCCCGTATTGTACTCCAGTCTTACTTTCGAGCGGTTTTTGAAAGAAATGTTTTGACTACCATTCTAATTTCTTAACAAACGTTGTTTCAAATATTCCATTAAGTCTGATAAACTGTTTTGATACTCGAAACTCATTTACTATGATCTCTTTCGATTTCATTGGATCGGTTTGTCTTTGATATGCCTCATCGAGTCTATGGAAACATTTATGATATTTTGATTGCATTAGTCTCTCACTACTCCATTCGTGGATGCCCCAATGTTTCCCACACTGAGCCCGGGCCAGGATATGTTTTCAAGCATGATCCTTTGCATTGTTCGCCGTGCCTCGATGTGAGGGGGCAGGTATACGCGTACATGGGTTTGTGGAGTATGCTGTGCCATGTACGCTTGTTTTGATATGATTTACTATGGCCATCTGATATGACATATTATGTTACGGGGTTATGCCCCTATTCTGATTCTTCTGTGTTGTGGCACCAGCGTCGGGAGGGTGGCCACATTCTGTCTGCCTAGTCCCTTGGCAGGGGCCGGATTTGATATGACATATGTTTCTGTACACACTCCGCATGTTTTGAAAATATATATCTGATACTTTGTATTTTCTGTTTACTTTCTGTACGTTCTATACCAGTTATGATTTTGTTTCTGCAACTCAGGCTTTACATATTCAGTACATATTTCGTACTGACCCCTTTTCCTCGGGGGCTGCGTTTTCATGCCGCGCAGGTACTGACGACAGGTTTGCCGATCCGTCGGTCTAGGATATCTTCTCCGCCATTTGGAGCGCTCTTTTATTCAGAGCCATCTTTTGGTACAGTCTGTCACTTCTATATGTGTATATTCTCGTTCATGGGTACGGCGGGGCCCTGTCCCGCCATATGATTCTGTTGGTCCGTTTAGAGGTCTGTAGACATGTTTGTGGGTTGGGATCTTTCTGTACAGCTGTGTGTATATGTTGTGTTTGGGCGATCCCATTCGTCGCGGCGGCCGGTCCGCATATATTTAAATGTTACTCTGTTGGCCCTGTGTGTCCTTTGTTGGTATTTTCTGCGTGCAGGGTATATGGGATAGTCCGTAAAACAAAGGAAACTCTGCCGAAATTTTTCTGAAAATTATCTAAATTGGAAATAAAGCCTTGTCGGCTTCTGCTATATACTAGAATGTGTTCGAGTGCCCAGATCGGCACTAGTCACGGCCTACGGGGTTGGATCGTGACAGGAAGTTCTGGTATAATAATATTGAAAAAAAAGGGGAGTGAGTAGAGAAGAAACATAGAGATCGGAGGACCGGAAAAAGGTTCGAGAACCAATGTCGATAAGTGGGGATAAAGGGATAGTAACTAGGATAAGGAAGTATGAAGCAAGAAAAGAGAATGTTTAGGTCTGTAATAATGCTAAGATGAGAGATCTATAAAAGAACAAGTATGTAGCTATGAGGGTGTGTGAGCAAGAGTAAGGAGAGCGAGGATTCTGTGCTAAGGACGAGAATAGCGGAACACTGAAGAAACATGGATATACAGTTAAAACACAAACGCGCAAGTAAGGAAAAACAAAAATCACGGGTAGGTGGGCTAAGCAAGTAAAAAGGACGAGTGGTGGATGGAAGAGTATAGGAAATGTGGACAAAATGATGACATAGACAGAGGGCAAGGGAAGAATTTAGAATAAGAAGTTTTCGATATGTAGGTGTAAGGTTGAAAGAGAGGTAAGGGATAAAGTATGAATGAAAACTTCGTAAGAAGACTGTCGGCACATAAGGAACCCCTTAAAAGGGGGGGGGGGGGGAGACCACGTTAGGCCCACAACGAATGACGGTGAACGAAATGAGCACCAATACAAGAAGTCAAATACAAGTATGCCTGTATCGAGAGATACGAGAGGAAAGATTAAAGAGGAGTTGTGGTAAGGGTCTAAAGATGTGGCTTTTATTCTGGGATGGTCATGGAGCAGTAACAGAAAAGAGATGATCTGAGAAAGACAAGGATAAAATGTTGGCCCAGTAGATTAGAAAACCCATGACGCAGAATAAGTGCCCATACAAGGACGGAGAGGCTCGACTATATGGAATGGGCATGGAGAAACGGGCAACTATAAAGAAACCTCCTCTCGAAGTGTTATGAGCTCCGGTAAGGTCAGTTGAACATTCGAGGACGAATGTTCTAAAGGGGGGGAGGATGTTATAGCCTGTACTTCGTACGTTCGGAAAATTCAAGGCAATGGAGAGAAGTTAGGAACGAGACTATGTTTCAAAAATTATTTTAATATACGAGTTGTTGAAAATATTATTTATGATTATTATTAGTATGGAAATGTTGAGAAGGTCAAGGGAGAAAAAGGAAAATTTGCAAAATGGCCCATGAAAATATTGAAAAAGGCTAGGGGCAAGAAGGTAATTTCACAAGATTCAAGAAAAGAAAAGAAAAAGAAGAAGAAAATTCTAGAAAAAGGAAAGGAAAAAAAAAAATTAATTAATTAGTCTTCTTTTAAGAAGACTCTAGAGAAGAAAAGTTTAGAGAGGGGCATATGCCCCTCACATGCTTGGATACATATATATATATATATATATATATATATATATATATATATATATATATATATATATATATATATATATGAGCTACCTTCTAAGGGAAGAACAATAAAAAAAAAAAAAAAAAAAAAAGGGGGCCATTTTCGGCCAAGACCTATGGAAAACAAGACCAAGATTTGGCCATCAAAAAAAAAAATTGTTTCTCCAAGCAAACCTACTAATTGAAGGGTGGTCATTAACATGGAAGCGTTATTGGAAGCGTTAGATTCTCTGTTTTCATCCATGGCCAACTTTAGGCAAGTTGTGAAGTGAAGAAGAAAGGTAAAAGTTTAATCTTATTTCTCATATGTTATGGGAGTTTTGAACATGTTGGAATATGTAGAAATGAATAAAAATTCATGGAAGTGTGTATGTTGATGTGGCCGTGTAGGTGTATGTGTGTAGGAGTGATGAACTAGCTCTATTTAGCATGTTTGGTTGTTGTAGTGTGTGAAAATGAATGAAAATCATGAAGCTTGTATATGGGTGTGGTGGCCGAATATGGTCTCTTTGTGTGGTTATGAGTGAACAAATTTTAGTTAGTATTTTGGAGACACCTTAATGTGATTCTTGTGTAATTTTTGTATTTATGGAAATGACATTGTTATGGTGTGGGTTGATTTGGAGGCTAATGTGATTTTAATGTGGTCCTTTGTGTTGATGAAAATAATGTTGCTAATGTATAGATTGTTGGTGTGGTTTATGAATTTGGAGGAAAAGAAATGTGTTGTTGATATTCCCTTGGACTTGGAAGGTTTCGGGTTGCCTTATGTTTTGGGTCGGGTTATGTTGGAATGTTTTGTGGATTGTTGGAAATGTTATGGAATCATGTTTGAATGGTTTTGGATTGATTATATATCTTGATTTGAACGTAATTGGAATGTCGTCGCATATTGCGAAAGAAGGTTGTTGAGGTTAAAGTGCGTTTACATTAATGGCCGATGTTGTTAGAATGTTTGTTGTCATTGTTGTTGATATTGTGGCCGGGTCAAATTCCCGGATTTGTTGTTGTTGATTTGGGGCCGAGCCGTATTCTCGGGGATGGTACATTTACAGGGGAGATGCTGCCAAAATTCCGACAGAATATAAGCAGATGTGTTTGAGAGGTTAAGGCAAGTATATGACCAAGGATCTGAATGAATGGATGAACTCTTTTGAATGAATACTAACAAGTTGCACAAATGAGCGTAGCCAGTTGGTCGCGGCACAGGTATGTAAGGCTTACCCTTTCATTCTTTTGGCATGTCCTAGAGCTAAGTAGGGTTTGACATTGATATATACTTTGGGTTATTCCATTCTATGATCCCGAGTCTATTTGTGATCTGTATGTTCTCCCTAATATAGGCAACTAATAGCCTGGATAGGTGAATCCTGACTTAAGCAAATCTGACAACCGTATTCTGACATAAGTATGTTGGTCCGAACATTCTGATATAAATATCCTGATGAGAGTATTTGGTATAAGTGTTCTGATATGATAGATTATGCTACAAGTAATTTGGAATATGTATCCTGATTGAGTAAAAGCGATATAAGTACTTTGATAGAAATATTCTGATAAAAGTAATTTGACATATGATATTTTGATTGCATTAGTCTCTCACTACTCCATTCGTGGATGCCCCAATGTTTCCCACATTGAGCCCGGGCCAGGATATGTTGTCAAGCGTGATCCTTTGCATTGTTCGCCGTGCCTCGATGTGAAGGGGCAGGTATACGCGTACATGGGTTTGTGGAGTATGCTGTGTCATGTACGCTTGTTCTGATATGATTTACTATGGCCATCTGAAATGACATATTATGTTACGGGGTTATGCCCCTATTCTGATTCTTCTGTGTTGTGGCACCAGCGTCGGGAGGGTGGCCACGTTCTGTCTGCCGAGTCCTTTGACAGGGGCCGGATTTGATATGACATATGTTTCTGTACACACTCCGCATGTTTTGAAAAAATATATCTGATACTTTGTATTTTCTGTTTACTTTCTGTACGTTCTATACCAGTTATGATTTTGTTTCTGCAACTCAGGCTTTACATATTCAGTAAATATTTTGTACTGACCCCCTTCCTCGGGGGCTGCGTTTTCATGCCGCGCAGGTACTGACGACAGGTTTGCCGATCCGTCTGTCTAGGATATCTTTTCCGCCATTTGGAGCGCTCTTTTATTCAAAGCCATCTTTTGGTACAGTCTGTCACTTCTATATGTGTATATTCTCGTTCATGGGTACGGCGGGGCCCTGTCCCGCCATATGATTCTGTTGGTCCGTTTAGAGGTCTGTAGACATGTTTGTGGGTTGGGATCTTTCTGTACAGCTGTGTGTATATGTTGTGTTTGGGCGATCCCATTCGCCGCGGCGGCCGGTCCGCATATATTTAAATGTTACTCTGTTGGCCCTGTGTGGCCTTTGTTGGTATTTTCTGCGTGTAGGGTATATGGGATAGTCCGTAAAACAAAGGAAACTCTGCCGAAATTTTTCTGGAAATTATCTAAATTGGAAATAAAGCCTTGTCGGCTTCTGCTATATACTAGAATGTGTTCGAGTGCCCAGATCGGCACTAGTCACGGCCTACGGGGTTGGGTCGTGACAAAAGTGGTATCAGAGCGGTTCGTCCTCGGAATGTCTTCAGACCGTGTCTAGTAGAGTCTTGTTTATCGGTGTGTTGTGCACCACACCTATAAACAGGAGACTACAGGGCATTTAGGATACTACCCTTCTTTCTGTCTTAGATCGTGCGATAGAGCTGTGTTATCAGGATGATTCCTCCCTAACGAATTGTTACATTTGCAGTTATGCCTCCAAAAAAGGCGACAGCGGCCCAAAAGGCCAAGGCAGCAGCTGTGGGAGAGACTAGTCGGGCCCAGAGGGTTACCAGGGCCCATGCTCATATTGCTCCTGATGTTTTGCCCCCGGCAGAGGGCTCTTCCACACCGCCACCTGTAGAGGAGATTGGAGCAGCAGCAGCTGCAGGTCGAGGGGCGGCTCCACCGCCAGCTCCCGCAGTTCCAGTACCTGAGCCTCCAGCTCCACGGCCAGGGACTGACGATCAGACTATGAGAGAGGCAGTCCAGCTATTGACCAGACTTGTGGCAGGACAGGTTCAGGGGCACGGATTGGGAGGTGACCGAGCATATAGGGGTGACAGTTCTAGAGCTCGTGAGTTCTTGACTTGTGGCCCTCCAGAGTTCTTCGGGACAAAGCCCGAGGAGGATCCTGAGGAGTTTATCAGGAAGATGCGGCGCACCTTACATTTGATTAATGCTTCTGCGACAGAGTCAGTCACATTGGCTTCGTACCGGTTGTATGATGTAGCGGCTAATTGGTACGAGTCATGGGAGTTATCCAGAGGCAACGGCGCTCCCCCAGCAGTTTGGGATGATTTTTCTCAGGCTTTTCTTAGCCATTTTCTGCCTCCGGAGCTATGGCGGGCCAAGGCTGACAGATTCTTATTGCTGAGACAGAGGGGTCGCAGTGTTCGAGAGTACAGTATGGAGTTCGACTCATTGGCCCGATACGCACCTGCTGTGGTAGCTACTATGGCTGACAGGATGCACAGGTACATTATGGGGTTGGACCGTTATTTTGTCGACAACTGTTTGGTATTGGCTGCTTAGCCCGGCATGGATATTGCCCGGATTCAGGCGCACGCCCAGGGCATGGAGGACCGGCATAGGGAGCGTCAGCCTGATAGGAATCAGGATCGGAGACAGCCCAAGAGGGCCAGATCGTCTGGGTATTCTGGAGATTTTCGGGGCAGACAACCTAAGCAGCAGCAGCAGCCTAGCAGACATCTATCCCAGCCGGCACAGAATGCACCTCCACAGCCGACAGGTCGCAGGTTTGGTAGCCCAGGGTATTCAGGAGCAGGTCAGAGCTCCAGGGCTTCAGGTTCGCGGACAGACAGGGGTTCTGGTCAGACGAGGCCACCTAGGCCTCAGTGTTCTTATTGTGGCAGGTATCATCCAGGAGAGTGCTACAGAGCCACCGGTGAATGTTTTTCTTGTGGCCGTCAGGGCCATTCTGTGAGAGATTGCCCGTATAAGGGTAGTTCGGGTGGTGCAGCGCAGCCTACCGGGTCAGCCGCCGGGTCTTCATCTTCATCAGTGGCTATGCGCCCTACGGGGCCAGGTACTTCAGCACCAGCGGGTCGCGGCAGAGGTCGTGGTGGAGCTTCTGGTACTAGCGGTCCTTCGAACCGCATTTATGCTCTGTCCAGCCGCCAGGATCAGGAGGCATCGCCTAATGTCGTTATAGGTACATTATTGGTTTTCTCTCGGTCTGTGTATGCATTGATTGATCCAGGTTCGACTTTGTCATATATTTCGCCTCTGGTTGCTAGTAAAATTGGTATAACCTCTGAACCTATAGAGCCGTTTGAGGTAGCCACACCGATTGGGGACTTTATTGTAGCAAAACAGGTATATAAAAACTGTTCTGTAATTGTATGTGGCCGTGACACTAAGGCAGATCTGGTGGAGTTAGATATGGTCGAGTTCGATGTTATTATGGGAATGGACTGGCTAGCCTCCTGTTATGCTAATGTTGACTGCCAAAATAAGGTAGTTCGTTTCCAGTTTCCCGGGGAGCCAGTTATAGAATGGGCCGGTAATACAGCATTGCCGAAAGGTAAGTTTATTTCATACCTTAAGGCGAAGAAAATGATCAGAAAGGGTTATTTTTATCATCTGGTTCGGGTACAAGACTTGACAGCAGAAACGCCGACTCTTCAGTCAGTTCCCGTGGTTAATGAATTTCCGGATGTATTCGCAAATGAGCTTCCAGGCCTTCCTTCGGAGCGGGAGATATATTTTACAATTGATTTGCTTCCAGATACTCAGCCGATATCTATTCCCCCGTACAGAATGGCACCGGCAGAATTGAAAGAACTGAAAGAGCAGTTGAAGGATCTGTTAGAAAAAGGCTTCATCAGGCCCAGTACTTCGCCTTGGGGAGCCCCGGTATTATTTGTGCGTAAGAAAGACGGGTCGCTGCGTATGTGTATTGATTATCGGTAGCTGAATAAGGTAACTATAAAGAATAAATACCCCCTCCCCAGAATTGATGACTTGTTTGATCAGTTGCAGGGCGCCAAATATTTTTAGAAGATAGATCTTCGGTCAGGCTATCATCAGGTACGGGTACGAGAGGCTGATATTCCTATGACAGCATTCCGGACTAGATATGGGCATTATGAATTCAAAGTTATGTCTTTTGGGCTGACTAATGCTCCTGCGGTATTCATGGATTTAATGAACCGGGTATTCAGGCCGTTCTTAGACATGTTCATAATTGTATTTATCGATGATATCCTGGTTTATTCTCGGTCCGAGGCAGAGCACGCAGATCATCTGAGAGCGATACTTGGGGTACTTCGGCATCGGAAATTATATGCAAAATTTTCTAAATGTGAATTCTGGCTGGCTTCAGTGGCATTCCTGGGGCATATTATTGCAGCTGATGGTGTCCGGGTGGATACACAGAAGATTGAGGCCGTGAAAAATTGGCCCAGACCCACGACGCCCACAGAGGTACGTAGTTTCCTGGGGTTAGCAGGCTATTACAGAAGATTTGTGGAAAGGTTTGCTTCGATTTCAGCGCCTTTGACAAGGCTAACTCAGAAGGGAGCCAAGTTCCAGTGGACTGATGCTTGTGAATGAAGCTTCCAGTTGCTGAAAGAGAAGCTGACTACAGCCCCAGTTCTGACTCTTCCAGAGGGACCCGATGGATATGTTATTTATTGTGACGCTTCTGGTGTGGGATTGGGCTGTGTATTGATGCAGCACGACAGAGTTATAGCTTATGCTTCTCGGCAATTGAAAAAGCATGAAAAGAATTATCCTACTCACGATCTGGAGCTTGCAGCGGTGATCCATGCCCTGAAGATATGGAGACATTATTTATATGGAGTTCATGTTGATATCTATACAGATCATAAGAGTCTCCAGTATATTTTCAAGCAGAAAGAGCTTAATTTGCGGCAGCGGAGGTGGCTGGAGCTCCTGAAAGACAATGATGTGGATATTCTGTATCATCCGGGCAAGGCTAATGTTGTTGCAGATGCGCTTAGCCGGAAATCTATGGGCAGCTTGGCAGATTTACAGCCAGACAAGAGAGAGATAGTGCGTGACATTCATCAGTTGGCTAATCTTGGGGTTCGTCTGGCCGATTCTGGAGGTACACGGATTTCTGTCCGAGGGGTTTCTGAATCATCTATTAAGGAAGATATCAAGCGGCATCAATATGAAGATCCTGTTTTGGCTCGATACAGAGACACAGCCTATGATAAGGAGAAGACTCTGTTCGAGTTCACTCCGGACGGGACTTTATTATTTAGGGGAAGGTTGTGTGTACCTGATATTGCAGGCCTTCGGCAGCAGGTTATGAGTGAGGCACATTATGCTCGCTATTCGGTCCATCCTGGGTCTACGAAGATGTACCATGATCTTAGATGCCTATACTGGTGGGATGGCATGAAACGAGATATCGCAGAGTTCGTCGCCCAGTGTCCCAATTGTCAACAGGTCAAAATTGAACATCAGAAACTGGGTGGACTGTTGCAAGAAATGGAAATTCCGACGTGGAAGTGGGAGATCATTAATATGGACTTCATTACAGGTTTGCCTCGCACTCCACGGAAGTATGATTCCATCTGGGTTATTATTGATAGGCTGACAAAATCAGCCCATTTTCTCCCCGTCAGAACTACTTACTCCGCTGAGGATTATGCCAGGCTTTATATTAAAGAAATTGTGCGACTTCATGGAGTTCCTATATCTATTATCACTGACAGAGGTGCTCAGTTCACATCGAACTTCTGGAGATATTTTCAGGAAGGATTAGGGACTCAGCTGAGCCTGAGCACAGCTTTTCATTCTCAGAGTGACGGACAGGCCGAGCGCACTATCCAGACGCTTGAAGATATGTTGTGGGCCTGTGTTATTGATTTCAGAGGTAGCTGGGAGGCTCACTTGCCATTGATTGAATTTTCTTATAATAACAGCTACCATTCCAGCATCCAGATGGCTCTGTACGAGGCTTTATATGGTAGGAAATGCAGGTCACCTATCGGCTGGTTTGATATTGGCGAGACAGAGTTAATTGGCCCAGATATGATCCAGCAGGCCGTTGATAAGGTGAAACTTATCCGAGAGCGACTATTGGCAGCCCAGAGTCGACAGAAATCATACGCTGATAAACGGCGACGACCGTTGGAATTCCAGGGAGGCGATTGGGTATTCCTGAAGGTATCGCCTATGAAAGGCGTGGTGCGTTTCGGCAGGAAGGGTAAGCTCAGTCCGCGTTATATTGGGCCTTATCAGATTATTAGAAAAATTGGAAATGTCGCCTATGAGTTAGATCTGCCATCAGATTTGGAAGCGGTACATCCGGTATTCCATGTGTCTATGCTCCGCAAGTGCATTGGTGATCCTTCCAGAATATTCCCTGCGGATGACATTCAGGTGACGGAGCAGTTATCTTACGAGGAGCAGCCCGTAGCCATTCTAGACCGCCAGGTAAGAAAGCTCCGGAACAAAGATGTAGCCTCTGTTAAGGTGCTGTGGCGGAAAAACAATAGGGAAGAAATAACCTGGGAGGCCGAAGAGGAGATGAAGAAGAAATACCCTCATTTGTTCCCTATGCCCTCAGGTAATCTCGAATCCTTGTTTAATTCCCTTTCAATAACAAATGTGCTGCCCATAAACAGAAACTCCCCCGGAGTATTCTCAGACCCTATAAGATTAATTTAACATTCGAGGACGAGTGTTCTAAAGGGGGGGGGGGGGGAGGAGGATGTTATATCCCGTGTTTTCGCACATTTGGAAAATTAGAAATAATCTTGACTTGTATAAAATAAGGTTATAATTGGTTACATCTAGCACATGAGTTGGTTGTGAAAGAATATTAATGTGGAAGTGCCGAGGAAGTCTAAGGGTAAATTTGGAATTTTGGAAATTAGTTTCGGGATTTGTAAAACAAGGACTTAAATCCATTGGGCCAAGAAAATTGAAGAGAATAATGAGGCCCAAAAATCATGGGGTGGCCGGCCAACATGCCTTGGCCCAAACCCATGAAGTTGGTCATGTGACTAAGTCATGTGATCAACTTAAAGATAAGAGCTAACTTCATGAAAATTCAAGAAACAAAAAAAAAATTGAAGAACACCCCAAAAGGAGGCTCTCGGCCGAAACCTTTAGGAGAAAAAAAAAATTCTAAGTCCTTCAATCTTCTTCTTAAAATCTTGTTCTTCTTGTATTCGTAGTAAGCTCAGGACGCTCTCCAACGCGGTATAATTAGTTAAGCGAGGGAACAACGTTTGCGGCAAGTTGAAGTTCGGAGAAAAAGGTAAGAATTTCTCCCTTATCTTTGTGTTATGAAGGCTTGTTTGTGTTGTAGTATATAGAAATGTGTTGATTGTATGGAAAAATGGAAGTTTGCAAAGTGAGTTTGGAATATGGCTTGTAGCCGTGGGCATGTGTGTACGGTGTGGTTATAATGTGTTGAATTCATGTTATATTCTAGTTGTGATTGTGATGAAATGCATATGGGAATTGAGTGTTGGATGAATTTAAATGATATTGATAAAATAGGCATATGGCCGTAGGGTGTGTTTGGCTTGGGATAGAAATGAATTAAGTTGTTTAGTGTGTAATTGTGATGATCATTGATGAGTTTAGAAGTTGGAAGCATGTTATGAAGTTGTATGCCAAAGGTTTGATGTTTTGCACAAGTTATGACTTTGACGGAAAGTTGTATATTATGTATATCGAGTGTATAACTTGAGGAAATGATATGAAATGTTTCTAAATCTATACTGTGATAATCTTGATTGATAATGAATGTGAAATCATTGATATTAGTTTGAAAGTTTGGGTTGGAGAGAAGGTTATGGCAATTGTCGGCAAGTAGAACTAGTTGTGCCATATTATGTTTTTGATGTTCGTTGTTGATGTTGATGTTGTTGTTTGGGTTGTTGTTGATGATTCTGAGCCGAGTTGAATTCTCGGGGGTGCTATATGTATAGGGGAAGTGCTGCCGAAATTTCGGTAGACAAATATGAGTTGAATTGAATTCGTAGCATCTATAACTTACAATTGGTAAATGTGACCATTTGCAGATTTTCGACGAAACGGAGAGTGAGCTTGGATAGGCTTAAAAAGCTCAAAAGGTATGTAAAGCTACCCGATCCTTCTTTTGGCATGCCTAAGTGTATTAGAACCGGATTCGGGCCTCGAAAGACATTCTGCCCATCGGAAATCCGCAAGTGAAAATATCACTTTTTCTTTCAATAAGATTAAACTCTTTTTGGTATGCTTTCTTGAAAATTATGCGAACTTTCCCCTAAACTACTTGGAAAGCTATAGAACGTCCGTAGAACCTTTGTAGGTGATCCTATAAGCTTAAAATATGTAATTTGAGCCCACCGCCTTGCTTGTCCCGAGGTGGGCCCACTATTCCCGGTTTTGCCCGTATTGTACTCCAGTCTTACTTTCGAGCGGTTTTTGAAAGAAATGTTTTGACTACCATTCTAATTTCCTAAAAAACGTTGTTTCAAATATTCCATTAAGTCTGATAAACTGTTTTGATACTCGAAACTCATTTACTATGATCTCTTTCGATTTCATTGGATCGGTTTGTCTTTGATATGCCTCATCGAGTCTATGGAAACATTTATGATATTTTGATTGCATTAGTCTCTCACTACTCCATTCGTGGATGCCCAAATGTTTCCCACACTGAGCCCGGGCCAGGATATGTTGTCAAGCGTGATCCTTTGCATTGTTCGCCGTGCCTCGATGTGAGGGGGCAGGTATACGCGTACATGGGTTTGTGGAGTATGCTGTGCCATGTACGCTTGTTCTGATATGATTTACTATGGCCATCTGATATGACATATTATGTTACGGGGTTATGCCCCTATTCTGATTCTTCTGTGTTGTGGCACCAGCGTCGGGAGGGTGGCCACGTTCTGTCTGCCGAGTCCCTTGGCAGGGGCCGGATTTGATATGACATATGTTTTTGTACACACTCCGCATGTTTTGAAAATATATATATGATACTTTGTATTTTCTGTTTACTTTCTGTACGTTCTATACCAGTTATGATTTTGTTTCTGCAACTCAGGCTTTACATATTCAGTACGTATTTCGTACTGACCCCCTTTCCTCGGGGGCTGCGTTTTCATGCCGCGCTGGTACTGACGACAGGTTTGCCGATCCGTCTGTCTAGGATATCTTTTCCGCCATTTGGAGCGCTCTTTTATTCAGAGCCATCTTTTGGTACAGTCTGTCACTTCTATATGTGTATATTCTCGTTCATGGGTACGGCGGGGCCCTGTCCCGCCATATGATTCTGTTTGTCCGTTTAGAGGTCTGTAGACATGTTTGTGGGTTGGGATCTTTCTGTACAGCTGTGTGTATATGTTGTGTTTGGGCGATCCCATTCGCCGCGGCGGCCGGTCCGCATATATTTAAATGTTACTCTGTTGGCCCTGTGTGGCCTTTGTTGGTATTTTCTACGTGCAAGGTATATGGGATAGTCCGTAAAACAAAGGAAACTCTGCCGAAATTTTTCTGGAAATTATCTAAATTGGAAATAAAGCCTTGTCGGCTTCTGCTATATACTAGAATGTGTTCGAGTGCCCAGATCGGCACTAGTCACGGCCTACGGGGTTGGGTCGTGACAGGAAGTTCTGGTATAATAATATTGAAAAAAAAGGGGAATGAGTAGAGAAGAAACATAGAGATCGGAGGACCGGAAAAAGGTTCGAGAACCAATGTCGATAAGTGGGGATAAAGGGATAGTAACTAGGATATTGAAGTATGAAGCAAGAAAAGAGAATGTTTAGGTCTGTAATAATGCTAAGATGAGAGATCTATAAAAGAACAAGTATGTAGCTATGAGGGTGTGTGAGCAAGGGTAAGGAGAGCGAGGATTCTGTGCTAAGGACGAGAATAGCGGAACGCTGAAGAAACATGGATATACAGTTACAACACAAACGCGCAAGTAAGGAAAAACAAAAATCACGGGTAGGTGGGCTAAGCAAGTAAAAAGGACGAGTGGTGGATGGAAGAGTATAGGAAATGTGGACAAAATGATGACATAGACAGAGGGCAAGGGAAGAATTTAGAATAAGAAGTTTTCGATATGTAGGCGTAAGGTTGAAAGGGAGGTAAGGGATAAAGTATGAATGAAAACTTCATAAGAAGACTGTCGGCACATAAGGAACCCCTTAAAGGGGGGGGGGGGAGACCACGTTAGGCCCACAACGAATGACGGTGAACGAAATGAGCACCAATACAAGAAGTCAAATACAAGTATGCCTGTATCGAGATATACGAGAGGAAAGATTAAAGAGGAGTTGTGGTAAGGGTCTAAACATGTGGCTTTTATTCTGGGATGGTCATGGAGCAGTAACAGAAAAGAGATGATCTGAGAAAGACAAGGATAAAATGTCGGCCCAGTAGATTAGAAAACCCATGACGCAGAATAAGTGCCCATACAAGGACGGGGAGGCTCGACTATATGGAATGGGCATGGAGAAACGGGCAATTATAAAGAAACCTCCTCTCGAAGTGTTATGAGCTCCCGTAAGGTCAGTTGAACATTCGAGGATGAATGTGTTCTAAAGGGGGGGAGGATGTTATAGCCTGTACTTCGTACGTTCGGAAAATTCAAGGCAATGGAGAGAAGTTAGGAACGAGACTATGTTTCAAAAATTATTTTAATATACGAGTTGTTGAAAATATTATTTATGATTATTATTAGTATGGAAATGTTGAGAAGGTCAAGGGCGAAAAAGGAAAATTTGCAAAATGGCCCATGAAAATATTGAAAAAGGCTAGGGGCAAGAAGGTTATTTCACAAGATTCAAGAAAAGAAAAGAAAAAGAAGAAGAAAATTCTAGAAAAAGGAAAGGAAAAAAAAATTAATTAATTAGTCTTCTTTTAAGAAGACTCTAGAGAAGAAAAGTTTAGAGAGGGGCATATGCCCCTCACATGCTTGGATACATATATATATATATATATATATATATATATATATATATATATATATATATATATATGAGCTACCTTCTAAGGGAAGAACAATAAAAAAATAAAAAAAAGGGGGCCATTTTCGGCCAAGAGCAATGGAAAACAAGACCAAGATTTGGCCATCAATAAAAAATTATTTCTCATATGTTATGGGAGTTTTGAACATGTTGGAATATGTAGAAATGAATAAAAATTCATGGATGTGTGTATGTTGATGTGGCCGTGTAGGTGTATGTGTGTAGGAGTGATGAACTAGCTCTATTTAGCATGTTTGGTTGTTGTAGTGTGTGAAAATGAATGAAAATCATGAAGCTTGTATATGGGTGTGGTGGCCGAATATGGTCTCTTTGTGTGGTTATGAGTGAACAAATTTTAGTTAGTATTTTGGAGACACCTTAATGTGATTCTTGTGTAATTTTTGTATTTATGGAAATGACATTGTTATGGTGTGGGTTGATTTGGAGGCTAATGTGATTTTAATGTGGTCCTTTGTGTTGATGAAAATAATGTTGCTAATGTATAGATTGTTGGTGTGGTTTATGAATTTGGAGGAAAAGAAATGTGTTGTTGATATTCCCTTGGACTTGGAAGGTTTCGGGTTGCCTTATGTTTTGGGTCGGGTTATGTTGGAATGTTTTGTGGATTGTTGGAAATGTTATGGAATCATGTTTGAATGGTTTTGGATTGATTATATATCTTGATTTGAACGTAATTGGAATGTCGTCGCATATTGCGAAAGAAGGTTGTTGAGGTTAAAGTACGTTTACATTAATGGCCGATGTTGTTAGAATGTTTGTTGTCATTGTTGTTGATATTGTGGCCGGGTCAAATTCCCGGATTTGTTGTTGTTGATTTGGGGCCGAGCCGTATTCTCGGGGATAGTACATTTACAGGGGAGATGCTGCCAAAATTCCGACAGAATATAAGCAGATGTGTTTGAGAGGTTAAGGCAAGTATATGACCAAGGATCTGAATGAATGGATGAACTCTTTTGAGTGAAGACTAACAAGTTGCACAAATGAGCGTAGCCAGTTGGTCGCGGCACAGGTATGTAAGGCTTACCCTTTCATTCTTTTGGCATGTCCTAGAGCTAAGTAGGGTATGACATTGATATATACTTTGGGTTATTCCATTCTATGATCCCGAGTCTATTTGTGATCTGTATGTTCTCCCTAATATAGGCAACTAATAGCCTGGATAGGTGAATCCTGACTTAAGCAAATCTGACATCCGTATTCTGACATAAGTATGTTGGTCTGAACATTCTGATATAAATATCCTGATGAGAGTATTTGGTATAAGTGTTCTGATATGAGAGATTATGCTACAAGTAATTTGGAATATGTATCCTGATTGAGTAAAAGCGATATAAGTACTTTGATAGAAATATTCTGATAAAAGTAATTTGACATAAGTATTCTGTAATAAGTAATCTGTTATGGATATTCTGAGAATATGTTCGATTAATCTATTGAGTCTGAATTATGTGCATTCGGTTTCTCACTATTGTGCTCGTGCATATGTTATGATTTCCTTCACCGAGTCCCGGGCCGGTATGTATCGTGCGGATGGTTCGCCGAGTCCTCTGTTGAGGGCCGGGTTCCATATATGAATTCCGAAAGTATGATGTGTCCAGTTCCGGGGTACTGTGTTATATGTCCGTCCCCGGTTACCGAGGATATATTATGAAGTATGATGTGTCCGGGCTCGGGGTGCCGTGTTATCTGTCCGCCCCCGGGTATCGTGGTTATGTTATGATGTGTGACAGAGATTGGAGCAAATTTTCTGAAATATGATGTGTTGTGGCGCCAAAGGTAGGAGTGGCGACCACGTTCCTATGTTATCGTGCGCATCCCTTGGCATTGTTCACCGGTTCCATGGCGTGTTATCTGTCCCCGAGGTTATCATGTATATGATAGGATGTGACCGGTCCCTCGGCGTGATATTTGTCCCCGAGGTTACCGTATGTATGATATGGTATTTGTCCCGGCGTGGTATATGTCCCCGGGGTTACCGCGTATGTGATATGATATCCGATTCCGATATACCTGACTTGTGTTGGAGAGTAAGCATTCTAACCTTCCGTATATTCTGTATTCCGTTTGTTATATGACATCATTTGGGTAATTTGTACGTTCTGTAATCTGTCTGGCATACGAGATGAGTAAGTATGATTCGTGTCTGGAAAAGAAAAATAATAAGTGTTTAGTATTCTGGATAGGCTATTTGTATGTTGTTCTATCTGTCTCAGTCATGGTTTCGTTTTCTGTACTCATGCCTTACATACTCAGTACATATTCCGTACTGACCCCCTCTTCTTCGGGGGCTGCGTTTCATGCCGCGCAGGTACCCACAAATGGATAGACGAGATTAGCTGAAGATGATCCAGTGGATTGGCGGGCTCCTTTTCCTCCAGGAGTGCTGCCGAGTAAGAGTATGTATGCTGCAATGTCTGATCAGTATTAGAGACTTTGCAGACAGCGTCGTGGGTAATGATAGTCAGTCTGTAAGCGGCTCCATCAGCCGATATGTCATTTTGTGTTATGTAGTAAACTTTATGTGATTACAGATTTTTGTTTAATCTTGAACGGTAAGAGGAAAATTTTGACAGCTTAATATGTATTTTACTTGTATTTGATTTTCTGGATCCCAAGGAATTAGGTGTGTAATCAGAGTCTGCGGGTTCGCTCGGCTTCGTAGGTGGGGTCGGGTGCCCATCACACCCTAATAAGGTTAGGGTGTGACACATACGGCCCGTATAAAATGTACGGATCGTATGTTGGTCCGTATATATGGTCGAGGACAGTTTTGGATCATTAAATAAGGGACCAAGTCTTATTTCATTTCACTTCCATATCACACCCCTTCTCTCTAAAACATCTCTCTACATTTATTCCACACAAATTCAAGAGATATTAGTGATCATCTACATCAAACTAAGTGAATCAAGTGTGAGAAACCCACTAAAGTTCATCCAAAGTAAGAAATCCAAGTTAAGGTGAAACTAGGGTTTTGCTCAAGTGAAGCATTTTCAACCAAGGCCTGTTCCTACAACATCTAAGGTAAGATTTATGGTATTTCTATGTTGTTTATGATATTTGAAAGTTGAAACACTTGGATTATATGAGGAAATAGGAAATGGGTCATGAATGTGAGAATAGTGTCACTTTTGAGTAAATGTTTGGAGTGAGTCATGATTCTTGATACATTATGATTATAATCATGTTATAAATGACATGGAGAACATGGAATAGAATTTGTATATGAATGAACGAAATTGTGTGATACGATCATGAATATGGATGAATTGGGGTGAGATGAGAAGTAAGGATAATGTAGGTGAATAATGGCTATGGTTAGGATATTGTGAATGTATTATTGATGCTTGGGAGTTGATATACGCTATGGGGGAATGTCGCATAAATAAAGGAAACGCTGTCCGATTTTCTCTAGTTTTAGTCATGTATGCTAGCTATCGATTTCTAATAATAGTATGACTTTAATGAAGGTAAAAACACGAACGTTGAAAGAGAACGTGCAAGTGGTAAATAGTTGAATGGAAAGGTATGTAAGGCTAACCATTCTTTCATAAGGCATGGTTCTTTGGCCAAACATCTGAATCTTCTATAAGTCTATGATGTCTTTCAAATGATTCAACCTCCCGAGCTATTGAGCCCACGATTCGTGATATGCTACGATTGTACTAAGCTCCTCATATCAAGAGTAAGCCTACAAAGATAGATGTAATGAATGACGATAATAGTGATAATGATATTGACGATGACTATAATGGTAATAGCGATGACAATGACGATGACGACGATGATAGTAATGCTAATAGTAAAGAGGCTTATAAGCTATTATGTATGTCTATCTATGTATGACTATTATGGAACCCTGAGCTTACAAGGCCAAGTAGAATATGTATATGATTATGTAACGCGCGCACACCTCTGCAGATGGTACGGATAACCCTGAAGCCTTGGTAGGGCCAGGTATGTGTGACATTGAGCCTTGGTTGGCCAAGTATGTATGAAACACCGATCCTTCATGGTCGGGTATGCTATGCAAATGCTATGTATATGATATGATTATGTATATGATATAGATATGAGTATGAATACGAATGTGATACGAATATGAATAAGATTATGTATATGAATACGGCGATGAACGCAATGTAAATGAGTACAGATATGAGTATGGGTACGGTTATGGATGTATGTACATAAATACGCATTAGAAATGGAAAGTTACTATGAAAGGTAAGTAGGTGCTTATGACGATGATATACGATCTCCCATCCTATGCTATTCCTTATGTCATATATTAAGCTTCTATATTGATATTGATCATGCTTTACATACTCAGTACATTCTTCGTACTGACGTCCTGTTGTTTGTGGACGCTGCGTCATGCCCGCAGGTGCACAGGGAGACAAACTTGATCTATAGCTACATTCTCAGGGACTACATAGCGGAGCTCCATTTCATTCGGAGGTATAGCTTTTGGGTACTTATTCTTTTGTGTACATAATTATGGGCACAACGGGGTCCTGTCCCGCTTATGTGATATGTCATACTCTCCATAGAGGCTCGTAGACATGTGTATATAGTTAGATATGTTTGGCCTTGTCGGCCTATATTTTGTATATCATTTTGTAGCCTTGTCAGTCTATGTACATGGGTATGGCATAGATGCCAATGTTGATATAAAGGTGTTATCGTCCAATGGGACTAGTATGATTGATGAACAGAAATATACGTTTTATTATGTGGCTCACCTAGATGTAAGTAAGTGTAAGCTAAGGGGGTTCCCGGGTGGGCTAGCACCGGGCACCCGTCGCGGCCCCCTAGTCGGGTCGTGACAAGAAACCAAGGGAAGGTACCTGAATCAGTAAAGAGAAGAGGATATCTACTAGGTATATCAGTGCCGGTCTCCTATGTAGTATCCTTAACTGACGGTGCTTCACTGTACCTTTACTGAAGATATCTTTGACCTCAACTTCCTAACTTGCCTATCCAAGATTGCTACCGGCTTTTTTTCAAAGGACAGATTTTGATAAAATAGCATCGAGTCCTGGATGATAAAAGATAGTTCTGAATGGTATTTCTTCAACATGGAAACATGAAACACTGGGTGAACACCCGCCAAATCTGATGGCAATGCCGACTCATATGCCACCTCACCAACCCGTCGAAGGATCTCAAAAGGACCAATGAACCTAGAGCTTAGCTTGCTCTTCTTCCCAAATCTCATCACACCCTTCCTGAGTGAAACCTTCAATAGAGACTGTCACCAACTATGAACTCCAAATCACGAACCTTCCGATTCGCGTACTTTTTTTGTCTACTCTGAGCCACACGGAGGTTCTCCTGAATCAAGTTCTTCTTATCCAAAGACTCTCTCAACAAATCAGTACCCCAAGGACTTACCTCGAATGCATCAAACTAACCAATCGGAGAACAACATCTCCTACCATGCAATGCCTCAAATAGAGCCATGTCAATACGCGAGTGATAACTGTTGTTGTAAGCAAACTCTGTCAAAGACAAGAACTGGTCCTGATGACCACCAAAATCAATCACCCAAGCCCGCAACATATCCTCTTACATATGACCATCTGTCTATGGGTGAAAAACGGTACTAAGATCCAAATGAGTCCCCAATTCCTTCTGCAAAGTCCTCCAGAAATGGGAAGTGAATTGAGTGCCTCTGTCTGAAATGATAGAAATGGGCGTCCCATGCAGTCGGACATTCTATCTAATGTAGATCCTTGCCAACCTCTTTGAATTGTAGGTAATCAGAACTGGAATGAGGTGCGCGAATTTGTTCAATCTATCCATGATAACCCAAGTAGTATCAAACTTGCCCAAAATCTTTCGTAGATCTACCATGAAGTCCATAGCTATCCTCTCCCACTTCGCATCCTCTGAGTCATACCACCCGGTCTCTGATGCTCATACTTAACCTGATGGCAATTCAAACACTGAGAACGAACTCCACTATATCCCTATATCCTACCCTACTAATAATGTTGTCTCAAGTCAAGGTATATCTTTGTAGCACCAGGATGGATAGAATATCTGGAACAGTGAGCCACCTCCAAAATAAACTTAATCAAACTGCCAACACGAGAAACATAAATGCACCCCTTAATCCTCAGAACACCCTCACCACTAGAATTGCTTCCTTGGCTTCCTCTCGCAACACCTTATCTTAAATCTTGCACAATTTTACATGTTCAAACTATTGTGCCTTAATCTGCTCCAAAGAGATGACATCGCCTCACCTCAAGACAGAACCTTTCCCAATTCTGCAATATCGAGCCTGACCATGCTATTAGCTAAAGAATGAACCTCCATAGACAAGGGACTTTTCTCAACAATCAAACGTTCCAAGCTGCCCCTTCTCACTTCCTTCTGGCTCAACACATCCGCCGCCACATTAGCCATGCCTAGATGATAAAGAATGGTAATTTCATAATCCTTGAGCAACTCCATCCATCAACACTGCCTCCAATTTAGATCTCATTGATTGAACACATGTTGAAGACTACGAAGATCCGTGAATACCTCACAATGGACTCAATAAAAGTAGTGTCTCCAAATCTTTAAAGCAAAGACCACTATCGCCAACTCTAAGTCATGAATGGGGTGGTTCTTCTCATGGACCTTCAACTGTCTTGAAGCATACGCAATTGTTACACCTTGTAGTTTCGTTCGCTGAGATTCGTTAGGTGTTAGTTGTCCTAATCGTGGAAACTGGGGTTATCATCTAAGATATATGAGATTATATGTTCCTATATTATGGTTATGGGGGTTTAAGCTCATGAAATAGGAAATGGAAGGATTTGAGAACAAGCAAATTAAGGAATTGAGTTTGTCGGAACTTTGGGAAAGCTTGGCAAATATTTTGACAGGATTTTGGTCTAACTTGGGAGAGGTATATCTCCTAGAATATGAGGATTTTTGGTGTGTTTCTTTTTTCCAAATTTAAGTTCATCGAGTCTAGTTTCCAACGCAACAAACCGTTCGTCAATGTGACGTTGGAGTAAAAAGTTATGGGTGTTTTAAGACAGACTGTTTGAGCAGAATATTTTGACGGACCAGTTTGACAGACTGCAGAAATTTTTGCGGCCCATCAAATTGCATCTTTCCAGCATAAAACAATCACAGTGAGCCATGTTTGGCTGGGCAGTTTGACGGAGCATTTTGACGGCCCGTATGAATTTTGACGGCCCGTCAAAGTGGATGCAGGATTGCCCGACAGGATTTTAAGTTACACTTTATATATTTCATTTCACTTCGTTTGAGCATTTTATTTTCTCAAATTAGATCCAAGAGCTCTCCAAAAACCCTCTCTTCAACTCCATAAACTAATCTAAGCCAAATCCAAGAGAATTAAGAGATTCAAGTGCTAAGAAGCTTGCTAGGGCTTGATGTTAGGGTTTTTCACTTTGGTGGAATACGTTGATCCAAGACTTTTTCTTGTGTGATTAAGGTAAGATTTCACATCTTTCACATATGGTTAAGGTTGTTTGATTGTTATGCCATGTGGGTAAAGGAAGAAAAGTGGAAATAGAGTTTAAGTATGAGCTTGGAGATATTATGAGCCATAGGCTAACTTGAATTGAAATTCTTGAAATGTTAGGAGTATAATCTTGTTGTGGATGTTATAGATGATGTTGAGAAATATTGTATGTAAGCATATATGGTGTTTTGTTGTAGCCATTGTTATGAATGATCATGAAAAGGAGTTTTGCGATTGGATGATGCTTAACTTGAATGAAATCTCTTGATTTTGGTATTGTTGATAATGTCATTATTGCTTGGGAGTTGTTTTGGAATTTCGTAGAAGTAGATGAAATAGGGGAAATGCTGCCCAATTTTCTCTAGCTTACGAATTATACTCGTTTGAACTTAAGGGTGCCTTTGAAGCCTAACTTTGGTATGAACCCTCTTAAATGTAGATTTCTCGGGCTTTGGAGGTGAACGTTAAGTAGTTAAGAAGACATAAAGGTATGTAAGTCTAATCCTTTTTTCTTAAGGCATGATCCCATTGATGTATTCCTTCATGTGAAATCCATAGTATCTTCCATGATGATTTCATTCCTAGAATCACTAAAGCTCATGATCTTGATATTCTCATGATACCATTTGTCCCATCCGATGATAGTTGATCCTTTAAGGAAGGATATAATGAAAATAATAGTGATGATGATGATGTTGAGGACATGTATGTACTCCTATATATATATATATATATATATATATATATATATATATATATATATATATATATATATATATATATATATATATATATATATATATTAAAGTTTGACTACTAAGAACACCGAGCTTATATGGTCGGGTATGATATCTATCACGCGCACACCACTGCAGTTGGGTACGCATGACACTGAGCCTTAGTGGGACCAGGTATGTATGACACCGAACCTTATCATGCTCGGGTATGATACTACTATATGTATAAATGTATGAAATGGAAGTTTCCCATTAGAAAGAGGTTAAGTAAATATGATGAACGTCGCTAGAGGTATAAATGGTTCTTTCATTCCATGACTTTTCTATCTTATGTTTATTTCGTATGCTTCCATTATGTTATTGATTATGCTTTACATACTCAGTACATTATTCGTACTGACGTCCTTTTGTTTATGGACGCTGCGTCATGCCCGCAGGTGGACAGGGATAGACTTGACCCATATACTGCCTGTTCAGACACTGAATAGAGGAGCTTCATTTTGTTATAGCCCGTATTTTGTACATTCGGATATTTCAAGGTAGTCGTGGTAAGCAAAGGGTAAGACTATTTTTCAAAGTTATTTTAGTATACAAGTTGTTTATTAGTATAGAAATATTGAGAAAGGCTAAGGGTAAAAAGGGAAATTCGCAAAGTGGTTTATGGTAATATTGCGGAAGGCTAGGGGTAAAACGGGGATTTCACAAAAATTTCATGAAGGTTCATGAAAGGCCACTCTTGGCCGTGTGACATAGGTGTGGACCCCACCCATGGCTTGGCCAATTGCTTCAAGCCACAAGTGGGGGCATGTGTCTACTTTGCTAATGGAGGGGGCTAAGTATATATATGGAAAGTGATGACTAAATATGGGCAATTCATCATTTTAACTTAAGAAGCTTGGAGAAGAAGAAAAAGAAAGAAGAAGAAAAAAAAGGGGGCATTCGGCCATAGGTCCAAAAATTGACCCCTTGAAAGATTGATCAAAAAATTATTTTCTTCTAGTAATTCAACCAAGTGGAACGTCCCTAACAAAATGAAGTAATTGTTGGAGTAAGCAAAGCATTCGTTGTGTAAGTTGTAGACCCTAGCCGAGCAAGAGGATGAATGGAAGAAGGTAAGGTTTAATCTTCTCTCTCATGTGTTATGGATGATTTGTGAATATTGTAGTAGGTAGAAATGGATGAAATTCATGAAATATGTATGTGTATGGTGAAGCCGTGTGGGAGTTGCATGGTATGGAGGTGATGAACTAATTTTATTTAGTATTTCAATTATTGTTGTGGTAGATTCTATGATGTAAAATGAGAATTTAATGGTTTGGGATTAAGTGGAAATTGTATGGGGGCCATTGTAGAGATTAATGTGGCACTAGTATGAATTCTTATATTGTATGAATGATATTATTAATAAGTAGATTTGTTGGTATAGTTCATGAATTTGGAAGAAAGAAATGTGTTGTTATCGTTCTTGTTGAATTTGGAAGGTTTCGGGTGGAGTGGTATATTGGATGGGTTGTTTTGAATATTGTGTGAATTGTTTGAAGTATTCTTGAATCATGTAAGAAGGATTTCGGATTAACACTTAAAAGTGTGAGTATTGATGTTGGCTTGATCGTATGTGGTTGGTTTGAATGGAAAGGGAATGTTGTCGAATTGTGTAGAAAAGATTGCTAGTATTAGAATGCATTTTGAGTTAATTGTTGAAGTTGGAAATATGATTGTTGGTATTGTTGTTGATAATTTGGCCGAGTTAGATTCTCGGGGATGGTGTATTTACAGGGGAAATGCTGCCGAAATTTCGGCAGATTATAAATGAATTTATTTGAAAGACTAAGACAAGTGTGTGACGATGTGTTTGATGATTGAGTAAATCTTCTTGAATGTAGACTAGCGATAGCGAGCTTGGACAATTAAGCGTAGCCAATAGGACGTGGAGCAGGTATGTAAGGCTTACCCTTTCTTTCTTTTGGCATGATCTTTGTGAAACAAACAGACAAAGTATATGTATGATTTCAAAGAAACTCCTATTCTTAGAGCCACTAGGATGGCTAATATTCTTGATTTCTATAAGCTACTTCATATGGTGTTGATACGTATCTATGATTTCCGAAGCTGTATTTGATATGTTTCAGAGTTTGTCTATGATTCTCACTCACTTCTTGACACGAGTACGTGCGGTATAGTTGAGCTTACTGTATGGTTGAATAACGAGTAAAGTATAAAGAGTTCATGTCCCTAAAAGGGTTCTGTAAGTATTAATGTCTCTAACATTTACATACAGTCTCGGATTTCTTTGGAAACGTTCGTAGAGGTTCCGTGGTAAAAGTGTCCATAACTTTCTCATACTAAACCGGATTGACTTGAAACGTGTTTATGATCCTCAAGCGTCGATTTGTGTACTTATCTATCGAGTCTTGATTTATGTGCATATAGTTTCTCACTACTCTGCTCGTGCATGCCTTAATGTAACTTTCACTGAGTCCCGGGCCAGGATACGTTCTCGTGCGTACTCCACTGCATTGTTCACCGAGTCCCTCTCACTTGCGGGCCGGCACACGTTATATGTATATGTATATGATGATATGATGATACGGGGATGGCGGCCAGGATGGCATATGATGACTTCATTCACCGAGACCCGAAATTGAGGGCCGGGACACGTTATGTGCATATAAGATATATGATGTTGACATGTATGATTTTATCCACCGAGTCCCTCACTTGAGGGCCGGGACACGTTACGCATATATGATATATGATGTGGACATGTATGTTTTTATCCACCGAGTCCCTCACTGGAGGGCCGGGACACGTTATATGTATACATGATATATGATGTGGACATGCATGATTTTCATTCAAAAAGGCAAGTGTATTGATGTTTTAAAAGTCATGTTTGTTCTGGTAAATCTGTGTCTCAGCTATGATCCTCTTTACTACATTTCATGCTGTACAGGCTCAGTACATATTCCGTACTGACCCCCTTTCTTCGGGGGCTGCGTTTCATGCCACGCAGGTACACCCAGATGAGTAAAGGACATTGCTAGAAGATGCTTCAGCTGGATTGGCGAGCTCCACTTCCTTTCGGAGTGTTGCCGAGTCAAAGTACATATGTTATGATTTCTGATTAATGTTAGAGACTTTGCAGACAGAGTCGTGGGTATAGAATGTCAGTCTTGTAAGCGGCTTCACCAGCCGATGTGTCTTTATATATTATGTTACAGATTCCATATGATTACAACTTTTGTTTTATTTGAGAACGATAGAAAGAATGCTTCTGAAAGCTCTTATTATGTATTCCATTTTATCTGAGTTAGGAGTCCAAGCTAGTATGTCTGTAATAAGAGGCAGTGGGTTCGCTCGGCTCCGAATATGGGGTCGGGTGCCCATCACACCCTGTTAAGATTGGGGTGTGACAAAGTGGAATCAGAGCAAGGTCGTCCTAGGGGTTGTCTGCAAAGTCGTGTCCAGTAGAGTCCTGTTTATGGGTGTGAAGCCGGCCACATTTATAAATAGGAGGCTGCATGGCATCTAGGAGTTGTTGACCTTCTTTCTGTCTTAGATCATGCAATAGAGCAAAGTCATAGGAAATGAGATTCCTTATATAAGCCTTACATACGACGGAAGAAGGTGAGTAGCGATATGGAAAGTCACAAGGGCAAGTATTGGTATTTTGTTCTTCTACCTGAAATTGGAAGCTCTGGATGGCTGGAATGTGTCATATACATATGTATGCCCTGTGAGGCATTGCTGGTATTTGCTGCGTGCAGATTTTGAATAGTAAGAATCGTAAGGGAGACCCGGTCAGAATTTTCAAAATCAGGTCATTTAGTTAGGTACGCCTAACAGGAAGAAGCGTGGAAAGGAAATATCGTAACCAGAAAATAAATGGGATGCATTATTTCAGAGGAGTTATGGATTTGGCATGACAGGAAGAAAAATAACGAGAACGACGATTAGCAGCTTGAAGAATTAATATGGGTTACCTTCAAGTGTAGTAAGAGCAAGGTCTTTTGGAGGATTCAAAGAAAGTTGACAATCAGTTTTGCTGTAGATTATTATGTAAGGATGGTGAGTGGAAATCCGAACAGGCTGATACCCGAAGTATTCATAAGTAACAGCGACGAAGGTATATTCGTTACCATCGGGAACCTAGGAATCTAGGACGAAGGGTAGTTATACACATAAGTGAAAGGTGAATATTGGGAATTAAAAAGGGCAGAATAGTAATTGTAAAGGGAAGGACGTGTTACGAAAATGTCTCGGTATCTATAAGACTTCGACTTTCTCCAGATCATGTAATGAAGGTAATGCAGAGAGGTAGATGTGATTATATCAGCATTAATGCACCGGATTTCATCGAAGTTTCGAGGTTAAGCGTGCTAAGGTGAGAGAAATATTGGGATGGGTGACCTCTTGGGAAGCGTGCAAGAAATTCTATAAATCCAGATATGAGAGGCAAATGAGAAGCTAGGGTAGCCTAAGGGAAATCAGAGTATACGGAATGGCTGGAAACCTTAAGAGGACGCGTAGGACGAGACAGACTTGATTAGTGAAGAGACAGAGAGTGTATCACAGCTCTGGAATTAGGATAGGCTTGACTAGCGTTGGGAAGTATTTTGTGGGCGAGTTGGCAGAAATTATATATATATATATATATATATATGAATGCGTATGATATCCCATATGTGATTGTATCGGTGGGCATGTGATGTGTACTCCAGCAACCGGCTCTACAGTGTAGAAGGCATTAATCAAGTAAGGGTACCGAAGTTCAAGTGACAACAAGAATAAACGGCACAAATGTTATAAGGTAAGCTGATGTTATTTTATCTACTGGTTAAGATTGGAAAGTTCTAATACAATGACACTTGGAAAAGAAAGAGAGTGAGTAAATGGAAGGCAGGGGGATCAAATGTCGGAAAAAGGTCCTAGGTAAGAAACCTCAGTGAGTGAAGCCTCAAGAGAAACTATCGGCAAAGCACGAGACAACTTGGGTAACAATTCAAAGATAGGCAGGTGAAAAGGATAAAGTGTGGCAAGATGGAACAAAAGAGGAACGTGTGAGGTTCGAGGACCAATTGCAATAAGTGGGGCTGAAAGAATAGTGACTGCGACAGGGAATGTGAAGTAAGGGAAAAAAATGGTTAGGCCTTTTGACGATGTTAGGAGATTTCGGCCCTTGAAAGGTATAGAAAGGGAAAAAATGTACAACCATATTAACGTGGTTGCCTCGGACATGGAAGAGCTTTCCTGAAAGGATGATTTAAGAATAGGACGGATTTGTGCGTTTGAAGGAATGTTTCATGAACTTCAGAGCCGATGCCACAAATAACAAGAGAAGAAGAGTGCTCGAGGAGGAAGAAACCCAAGGAGGGTTAAGGATGACAGTAGGAAAGGTATACTAACGGATTGGTCGAAGGAAGAGGAGAACATTTGGGAACAAAACAATTGGAAATCTTTAACCATAGGAGTAAGAAGGATACCTTAACGAGTTAGCGATAGGAACCCGATTACGCACCAAGGAATGAATAAGTATAATGGGTCGACACTGTTGATTGGGAAATTAATGGTATGGAATAAGGATTCATGTGAGATCTGAAAGATTTGATCTTAAAGGAAATCGATTGAAATGCAAGGGACGCGCGTGGGAAACTGCTCAGTCATAGCATCATGAATATAGTTAAAGGCTCGATGAGCGAGGATAGAGAGAGTGTAAATTGTAAAGATTCTATGCTAAGGGCAAAAGTAGTAGGACGCTCGAGACAATATGGATGCACAGCTGCAATACAAGCGCATGGTCAAGGAGAACTACGAGTAAGTGAGCTAAATAGGTGAAAGGGACTAATAGTGGATAGGAAGATATGGGAATATTGACAAGAATGATGATATAAATGCAAAATGAAAGAAAAACTTATGGTAAGAAGTTTTGATATGTTATGCACATAGTTGGAAAGAAATATAAGGAGTAATAAATTAAATGAAGACTTCACAAAAGGACTGTTGGCGTATAAGGAGACCCTTAAAAGGGGGGGGGGGGAGAATATATTATATCAGACTCTAAAGGAACCACAACACTTTCAGGCTCCAGAGGAGGAAAATTTATTAGCTCGGGGCCAGATTTCTAAACATATCGGCATATCAGGAGAATATGTGAAAGAAGAGTAGTTGTATGATTGACAACGAGGGTACCATGAGGCCGACATGAAGGGAAAGAATGGAAGACACCTTAAGAGAATGCTTTATGCCAACGTGAATTATGATATGCTTAGAACATGATTTGAATCCCTCATATCGGGAAAATTTGCGCCGTACCTAAGTACGCAGCGACATGTTTTAAAGAGTAATAAAAAGAGCAGGAAAGGTCTACAAGCTAAATTCACAAATGGTAATGGAGAGGATGACAACAACTATTATAATAAGAGTACCAACGATTGGTAGTTTGGAAATTTTTGAAGGAAAGAAAGGACCCACTGCCTATGAATGAAATAAAAGAGTTCATCGGATACTAGAAAATAGTTCATAGACTATTAATTATACGGAGTATGAGAGTATACGCTATGGAATTATATGAACCATCGACGTGAAGCGATGCTCAACCATATTCGTAAGGAGTCCACACCGGAGAGCCAACAAGAAATAACGATTGACGAAACGAGCGCCATTACAAAGAAATCAAAGACAAGTATACTTGTGTCGAGAGATGTAAGGGATGGATAAGGATAATGAGTTGGCGCAGTGGATTAGAAAACCCATGGCGCGGAATGAAGACTCATGTAAAGACCGAGGAGTTCGATTATAAGAAAAATAGGGTAAAAGATAAGTTCAAGGTAGTCGTGGTAAGCTAAGGGTAAGACTATTTTTCAAAGTTGTTTTAGTATACAATTTGTTTATTAGTATAGAAATATTGAGAAAGGCTAAGGGTAAAAAGGAAAATTCGCAAAGTGGTTTATGGTAATATTGCGGAAGGCTAGGGGCAAAACGGGGATATCACAAAAACTTCTTGAAGGTTCATGAAAGGCCAATCTTGGCCGTGTGACATAGGTGTGGACCCCACCCCATGGCTTGGCCAATTGCTTCAAGCCACAAGTGGGGCCGCGTGTATACTTTGCTAATGGACGAGGCTAAGTATATATATGGAAAGTGATGACTAAATATGGGCAATTCAAAATTTTAACTTAAGAAGCTTGGAGAAGAAGAAAAAGAAAGAAGAAGAAAAAAAATGGGCATTCGGCCATAGCTCCAAAAATTGACCACTTGAAAGATTGATCAAAAAATTATTTTCTTCTAGTAATTAAACCAAGTGGAACGTCCCTAACAACATGGAGTAATTGTTGGAGTAAGCAAAGCATTCGTTGTGTAAGTTGTAGACCCTAGCCGAGCAAGAGGATGAATGGAAGAAGGTAAGGTTTAATCTTCCCTCTCATGTGTTATGGATGATTTGTGAATGTTGTAGTAGGTAGAAATAGATGAAATTCATGAAATATGTATGCGTATGGTGAAGCCGTGTGGGAGTTGCATGGTATGGAGGTGATGAACTAATTTTATTTAGTATTTCAATTGTTGTTGTGGTAGATTCTATGATGTAAAATGAGAATTTAATGGTTTGGGATGAAGTGGAAATTGTATGGGGTCCATTGTAGAAATTAATGTGGCACTAGTATGAATTCTTATATTGTATGAATGATGTTATTAATATGTAGATTTGTTAGTATAGTTCATGAATTTGGAAGAAAGAAATGTGTTGTTATCGTTCTTGTTGAATTTGGAAGGTTTCGAGTGGAGTGGTATGTTGGATGGGTTGTTTTGAATATTGTGTGAATTGTTTGAATTATTCTTGAATCATGTAAGAAGGATTTCGGATTAACACTTAAAAGTGTGAGTATTGATGTTGGCTTGATCGTATGTGGTTGGTTTGAATGGAAAGGGAATGTTGTCGAATTGTGTAGAAAAGATTGCTAGTATTATAATGCATTTTGAGTTAATTGTTGAAGTTGGAAATATGATTGTTGGTATTGTTGTTGATAATTTGGACGAGTTAGATTCTCGGGGATGGTGTATTTACAGGGGAAATGCTGCTGAAATTTCGGCAGATTATAAATGAATTTATTTGAAAGACTAAGACAAGTGTGTGACGATGTGTTTGATGATTGTGTAAATTTTCTTGAATGTATACTAGCGATAGCGAGCTTGGACAATTAAGCGTAGCCAATAGGACGTGGAGCAGGTATGTAAGGCTTACCCTTTCTTTCTTTTGGCATGATCTTTGTGAAACAAACAGACAAAGTATATGTATGATTTCAAAGAAACTCCTATTCTTAGAGCCACTAGGATGGCTAATATTCTTGATTTCTATAAGCTACTTCATATGGTGTTGATACGTATCTATGATTTCCGAAGCTCTATTTGATATGTTTCAGAGTTTGTCTATGATTCTCACTCACTTCTTGGCACGAGTACGTGCGGTATAGTTGAGCTTACTGTATGGTTGAATAACGAGTAAAGTATAAAGAGTTCATGTCCCTAAAAGGGTTCTGTAAGTATTAATGTCTCTAACCTTTACATACAGTCTCGGATTTCTTTGTAAACGTTCGTAGAGGTTCCGTGGTAAAAGTGTCCATAACTTTTTCATACTAAACCGGATTGACTTGAAACGTGTTTATGATCCTCAAGCGTCGATTTGTGTACTTATCTATCGAGTCTTGATTTATGTGCATATAGTTTCTCACTACTCTGCTCGTGCATGCCTTAATGTAACTTTCACTGAGTCCCGGGCCAGGATACGTTCTCGTGCGTACTCCACTGCATTGTTCACCGAGTCCCTCTCACTTGCGGGCCGGCACACGTTATACGTATATGTATATGATGATATGATGATACGGGGATGGCGGCCAGGATGGCATATGATGACTTCATTCACCGAGACCCGCAATTGAGGGCCGGGACACGTTATGTGCATATAAGATATATGATGTTGACATGTATGATTTTATCCACCGAGTCCCTCACTTGAGGGCCGGGACACGTTACGCATATATGATATATGATGTGGACATGTATGTTTTTATCCACCGAGTCCCTCACTGGAGGGCCGGGACACGTTATATGTATACATGATATATGATGTGGACATGCATGATTTTCATTCGAAAAGGCAAGTGTATTGATGTTTTAAAAGTCATGTTTGTTCTGGTAAATCTGTGTCTCAGCTATGATCCTCTTTACTACATTTCATGCCGTACAGGCTCAGTACATATTCCGTACTGACCCCTTTCTTTGGGGGCTGCGTTTCATGCGACGCAGGTACACCCAGATGAGTAAAGGACATTGCTAGAAGATGCTTCAGTTGGATTGGCGAGCTCCACTTCCTTTCGGAGTGTTGCCGAGTCAGAGTACATATGTTATGATTTCTGATTAATGTTAGAGACATTGCAGACAGGGTCGTGGGTATAGAATGTCAGTCTTGTAAGCGGCTTCACCAGCCGATGTGTCTTTATATATTATGTTACAGATTCTATATGATTACATATTTTGTTTGATTAGAGAACGATAGAAAGAATGTTTCTGAAAGCTCTTATTATGTATTCCGTTTTATCTGAGTTAGGAGTCCAAGCGAGTATGTGTGTAACAAGAGTCAGTGGGTTCGCTCGGCTCCGAATATGGGGTGGGGTGCCCATCACACCCTGTTAAGATTGGGGTGTGACAAAGTGGTATCAGAGCAAGGTCGTCCTAGGGGTTGTCTGCAAAGTCGTGTCCAGTAGAGTCCTGTTTATGGGTGTGAAGCCGGCCACATTTATAAACAGGAGGCTGCAGGGCATCTAGTAGTTGTTGACCTTCTTTCTGTCATAGATCGTGCAATAGAGCCAAGTCATAGGAAATGAGATTCCTTATATAAGCCTTACATACGACGGAAGAAGGTGAGTGGCGATATGGAAAGTCACAGGGGCAAGTATTGGTATTTTGTTCTTCTACCTGAAATTGGAAGCTCTGGATGGCTGGAATGGGTCATATACATATGTATGCCCTGTGAGGCATTGTTGGTATTTGCTAAGTCCAGATTTTGAATAGTAAGAATCGTAAGGGAGACCCGGTCAGAATTTGTCAAAATCAGGTCATTTAGTTAGGTACGCCTAACAGGAAGAAGCGTGGAAAGGAAATATCGTAACCAGAAAATAAATGGGATGCATTGTTTCAGAGGAGTTATGGATTTGGCATGACAGGAAGAATAATAGAGAGAACGACGATTAGCAGCTTGAAGAATTAAAATGGGTTACCTTCAAGTGTAGTAAGAGCAAGGTCTTTTGGATGATTCATAGAAAGTTGACAATCAGTTTTGCTGTAGATTATTTTGTAAGGATGGTGAGTGGAAATCCGAACAGGCTGATATCCGAAGTATTCATAAGTAACGGCGACGAAGGTATATTCGTTACCATCGAGAACCTAGGAATCTGGGACGAAGGGTAGTTATACACATAAGTGAAAGGTGAATATTGGGAATTAAAAAGGGCAGAATAGTAATTGTAAAGGGAAGGACGTGTTACGAAAATGTCTCGGAATCTATAAGACTTCGACTTTCTCCAGATCATGTAATGAAGGTCATGCGGAGAGGTAGATGTGATTATATCAGCATTAATGCACCGGATTTCATCGAAGTTTCGAGGTTAAGCGTGCTAAGGTGAGAGAAATATTGGGATGGGTGACCCCTGGGAAGTGTGCAAGAAATTTTATAAATCCAGATATGAGAGGCAAATGAGAAGCTAGGGTAGCCAAAGGGAAATCAGAGTATACGAAATGGCTGGAAACCTTAAGAGGACGCGTAGGACGAGACAGACTAGATTGTATCGGTGGGCATGTGATGTGTACTCCATCAAACCGGCGCTACGGTGTAGAAGGCATTAATCAAGTAAGGGTACCGAAGTTCAAGTGACAACAAGAATAAACGGCACAAATGTTATAAGGTAAGCTGATGTTATTTTCTCTACTGGTTAAGATTGGAAAGTTCTAATACAATGACACTTGGAAAAGAAAGAGAGTGAGTAAATGGAAGGCAGGGGGATCAAATGTCGGAAAAAGGTGCTAGGAAAGAAACCTCAGTGAGTGAAGCCTTAAGAGAAACTATCGGCAAAGCACGAGACGACTTGGGTAAAAATTCAAAGATAGGCATGTGAAAAGGATAAAGTGTGGCAAGATGGAACAAAAGAGGAATGTGTGAGGTTCGAGGACCAATTGCAATAAGTGGGGCTGAAGGAATAGTGACTGCGACAGGGAATGTGAAGTAAGGGAAAACAATGGTTAGTCCTTGTGACGATGTTAGGAGATTTCGGCCCTTGAAAGGTATAGAAAGGGAAAAAATGTACAACCATATTAACGTGGTTGCCTCGGACATGGAAGAGCTTTCCTGAAAGGATGACTTAAGAATAGGACGGATTTGTGTGTTTGAAGGAATATTTCATGAACTTCAGAGCTGATGCCACAAATAACAAGAGAAGAAGAGTGCTCGAGGAGGAAGAAACCCAAGGAGGGTTAAGGATGACAGTAGGAAAGGTATACTAACGGATTGGTCGAAGGAAGAGGAGAACATTTGGGAACAAAACAATTGGAAATCTTTAACCATAGGAGTAAGAAGGATACCTTAACGAGTTAGCGATAGGAACCCGATTACGCACCAAGGAATGAATAAGGATAATGGGTCGACACTGTTGATTGGGAAATTAATGGTATGGAACGAGGATTCATGTGAGATCTGAAAGATTTGATCTTAAAGGAAATGGAATGAAATGCAAGGGACGCGCGTGGGAAACTACTCATTCATAGCATCATGAATATAGTAAAGGCTCTATGAGCGAGGATAGAGAGAGTGTAAACTGTAAGGATTCTATGATAAGGGCAAAAGTAGTAGGACGCTCGAGACAATATGGATGCACAGCTGCAATACAAGCGCATGGTCAAGGAGAACTATGAGTAAGTGAGCTAAATGGGTGAAAGGGACTGATAGTGGATAGGAAGATATGGGAATATTGACAAGAATGATGATATAGGCGCAAAATGAAAGAAATACTTATGGTAAGAAGTTTCGATATGTTATGCACAGAGTTGGAAAGAATGATCAGGAGTAAGGTATAAATTAAATGAAGACTTCACAAAATGACTGTTGGCATATAAGGAGACCCTTAAAAAAGGGGGAGGGGGGGGGGGGGGGGGAGAATATATTATATTAGACTCTAAAGGAATCACAACACCTTCAGGCTCTAGAGGAGGAAAATTTATTAGCTCGGGGCCAGAGTTCTAAACATATCTGCATATCAGGAGTATATGTGAAAGAAGAGTAGTTTTATGATCTACAACGAGGGTACCATGAGGCCGACATGAAGGGAAAGAATGGAAGAGACCTTAAGAGAATGCTTCATGCCAACGTGAATTATGATATGCTTAGAACATGATTTGAATCCCTCATATCGGGAAAATTTGCGCCGTACCTAAGTACGCAGGGACATGTTTTAAAGAGTAATAAAAAGAGCAGGAAAGGTCTACAAGCTAAATTCACAAAGGGTAATGGAGAGGATGACAACGACTATTATAATAAGAGTACCAACGATTGGTAGTTTAGAAATTTTTGAAGGAAAGAAAGGACCCATTGCCTATGAATGAAATAAAAGAGTTCATCGGATACTAGAAAATAGTTCACAGACTATTAATTATACGGAGTATGAGAGTATACGCTATGGAATTATATGAACCATCGACGTGAAGCGATGCTCAACCATATTCGTAAGGAGTCCACACCAGAGAGCCAACAAGAAATAACGATTGACGAAACGAGCGCCAATACAAAGAAATCAAAGACAAGTATACTTGTGTCGAGAGATGTAAGGGATGGATAAGGATAATGAGTTGGCGCAGTGGATTAGAAAACCCATGGCGCGGAATGAAGACTCATGTAAAGACCGAGGAGTTCGATTATAAGGAAAATAGGGTAAAAGATAAGGAATGGGCATGAAGAAGAGGACGACTATAAGAGGGACCCCCCCCCCCCCCCGGAAGTGTTATAAGACCCCATAAGATCAGTTGAACATTCGAGGATGAATGTTCTAAAAGGGGGGGGGGGGAGGATGATATAGCCCGTATTTTGTACATTCGGATATTTCAAGGTAGTCGTGGTAAGCTAAGGGTAAGACTATTTTTCAAAGTTATTTTAGCATACAATTTGTTTATTAGTATAGAAATATTGAGAAAGGCTAAGGGTAAAAAGGAAAATTCGCAAAGTGGTTTATGGTAATATTGCGGAAGGCTAGGGGCAAAACAGGGATTTCACAAAAACTTCTTGAAGGTTCATGAAAGGCCAATCTTGGCCGTGTGACATAGGTGTGGACCCCACCCCATGGCTTGGCCAATTGCTTCAAGCCACAAGTGGGGGCATGTGTCTACTTTGCTAATGGACGAGGCTAAGTATATATATGGAAAGTGATGACTAAATATGGGCAATTCATCATTTTAACTTAAGAAGCTTGGAGAAGAAGAAAAAGAAAGAAGAAGAAAAAAAATGGGGCATTCGGCCATAGCTCCAAAAATTGACCCCTTGAAATATTGATCAAAAAATTATTTTCTTCTAGTAATTCAACCAAGTGGAACGTCCCTAACAACATGGGGTAATTGTTGGTGTAAGAAAAGCATTCGTTGTGTAAGTTGTAGACCCTAGCCGAGCAAGAGGATGAATGGAAGAAGGTAAGGTTTAATCTTCTCTCTCATGTGTTATGGATGATTTGTGAATGTTGTAGTAGGTAGAAATGGATGAAATTCATGAAATATGTATGTGTATGGTGAAGTCGTGTGGGAGTTGCATGGTATGGAGGTGATGAACTAATTTTATTTAGTATTTCAATTGTTGTTGTGGTAGATTCTATGATGTAAAATGAGAATTTAATGGTTTGGGATGAAGTGGAAATTGTATGGGGGCCATTGTAGAAATTAATGTGGCACTAGTATGAATTCTTATATTGTATGAATGATGTTATTAATATGTAGATTTGTTAGTATAGTTCGTGAATTTGGAAGAAAGAAATGTGTTGTTATCGTTCTTGTTGAATTTGGAAGGTTTCGAGTGGAGTGGTATGTTGGATGGGTTGTTTTGAATATTGTGTGAATTGTTTGAAGTATTCTTGAATCATGTAAGAAGGATTTCAGATTAACACTTAAATGTGTGAGTATTGATGTTGGCTTGATCGTATGTGGTTGTTTTGAATGGAAAAGGAATGTTGTCGAATTGTGTAGAAACGATTGCTAGTATTAGAATGCATTTTGAGTATTGTTGTTGATAATTTGGCCGAGTTAGATTCTCGGGGATGGTGTATTTACAGGGGAAATGCTGCCGAAATTTCGGCAGATTATAAATGAATTTATTTGAAAGACTAAGACAAGTGTGTGACGATGAGTTTGATGATTGTGTAAATCTTCTTGAATGTATACTAGCGATAGCGAGCTTGGACAATTAAGCGTAGCCAATAGGACGTGGAGCAGGTATGTAAGGCTTACCCTTTCTTTCTTTTGGCATGATCTTTGTGAAACAAACAGACAAAGTATATGTATGATTTCAAAGAAACTCCTATTCTTAGAGCCACTAGGATGGCTAATATTCTTGATTTCTATAAGCTACTTCATATGGTGTTGATACGTATCTATGATTTCCGAAGCTCTATTTGATATGTTTCAGAGTTTGTCTATGATTCTCACTCACTTCTTGACACGAGTACGTGCGGTATAGTTGAGCTTACTGTATGGTTGAATAACGAGTAAAGTATAAAGAGTTCATGTCCCTAAAAGGGTTCTGTAAGTATTAATGTCTCTAACTGTTACATACAGTCTCGGATTTCTTTGGAAACGTTCGTAGAGGTTCCGTGGTAAAAGTGTCCATAACTTTCTCATACTAAACCGGATTGACTTGAAACGTGTTTATGATCCTCAAGCGTCGATTTGTGTACTTATCTATCGAGTCTTGATTTATGTGCATATAGTTTCTCACTACTCTGCTCGTGCATGCCTCAATATAACTTTCACTGAGTCCCGGGCAAGGATACGTTCTCGTGCGTACTCCACTGCATTGTTCACCGAGTCCCTCTCACTTGCGGGTCGGGACACGTTATACGTATATGTATATGATGATATGATGATACGGGGATGGCGGCCAGGATGGCATATGATGACTTCATTCACCGAGACCCGCAATTGAGGGCCGGGACACGTTGTGTGCATATAAGATATATGATGTTGACATGTATGATTTTATCCACCGAGTCCCTCACTTGAGGGCCGGGACACGTTACACATATATGATATATGATGTGGACATGTATGTTTTTATCCACCGAGTCCCTCCCTGGAGGGCCGGGACACGTTATATGTATACATGATATATGATGTGGACATGCATGATTTTCAGTCAAAAAGGCAAGTGTATTGATGTTTTAAAAGTCATGTTTGTTCTGGTAAATCTCTGTCTCATCTATGATCCTCTTTACTACATTTCATGCCTTACAGGCTCAGTACTTATTCTGTACTGACCCCCTTTCTTCGAGGGCTGCGTTTCATGCCACGCATGTACACCCAGATGAGTAAAGGACATTGCTAGAAGATGCTTCAGCTGGATTGGCGAGCTCCACTTCCTTTCGGAGTGTTGCCGAGTCAGAGTACATATGTTATGATTTCTGATTAATGTTAGAGACTTTGCAGACAGAGTCGTGGGTATAGAATGTCAGTCTTGTAAGCGGCTTCACTAGCCGATGTGTCTTTATATATTATGTTACAAATTCCATATGATTGCAGATTTTGTTTGATTTGAGAACGATAGAAAGAATGTTTCTGAAAGCTCTTATCATGTATTCTGTTTTATCTGAGTTAGGAGTCCTAGCGAGTATGTGTGTAATAAGAGTCAGTGGGTTCGCTCGGCTCCGAATATGGGGTCGGGTGCCCATCACACCCTGTTAAGATTGGGGTGTGACACATTTGATTCAGAGCTGCAGCTGTTGGTAGTATTCTTTTGTGTATATGTATGGGCATGGAGGGGCTCTGTCCCTTCCTTATGATGATATTCATACTCTTCTTTGAGGCTCGTAGAAAGTCATGTATAGTAGATGTCTTTTTCCATGTCGGCTCACGTTTTGGTGTAGTATTTTGTTAGCCTTGTCGGCCTGTGTATATGCGTGTGGGCTTAGTTGTTGACGTTGATATATAAAGGTGTATTAGCCGTTGAAAATGGCATTTTGAGGCATAGAATTGTTAGTAGGCCATATGGATCACCTATAGATCAATGTGAATGTACGATGAGAGGTGCCCGATTGGTTAGCTCCGGGTGCCCGTCATGGCCCTCCGATTTGGTCGTGACAAAAGTTGTATCAGAGTAGTTTCATCCTAGGGTGTGAGTACGAGCCATGTCCAGTAGAGTCTTGTTTATGGGTGTGTTGCACGCCACAATTATAAACAGGAGGTTGTAGGCATTTTAGGAATGAATGACCTTCTTTCTTCATAAGATCATGCGATAGAGCCATGATATAAGGATTTTTTTTCCTTTAACCGTGTGTTATGTATTTCAAAAATGCTTGTAAAGAGGAAAGCTACGGCAGCCCAAAAGGGCAAGACAGTGGTAGAAAAGCAGGCTGAAAGAGGACCTCCAACGATTATAGAGGAAGGTGAGTCCCAGAATGCGGTTCAATCTCAGTCCTCTCACTCGTTGCCTATTTCTGAAAAGCATGAGGGAGCCTCAGCCCTAGCTCCAGCACCTCCAGCTCCTCTACCAGAGCTTTCGGGCCAAGAGATGAAATAGGCCATTCGATTGTTAACTCAATTGGTTGCCGCTCAGGCCCATCGGCAAGGTATGGGTCATGGTGATAGGGCGGTTAGTGTAAGAGCCCATGATTTTATTAGCTTGAACCCTCCGAAGTTCTTCGAGTCAAAGCCGGATGAGGACCCTCAAAACTTTATTGATGGAATGTTGAGGACACTTCGGTTAATGCATGCTTCCGATGTTGAATCGGTGTAGTTAGCATCGTATAGGTTACGGGATGTTGCGGTACATTGGTATACAGTGTGGTTGTCTTCTAAGGGAGTTAATGCAACTCCCCCGGTATGGCAAGAATTTGTTGATGCTTTCCTTCAACATTACTTGACCCAAAAGGTTTGGCGGGCTAGAGCCGACAAGTTCTTGAATCTTAGGCAAGGAAGTATAAGTGCCTTAGCGTATAGTCTCGGTATGCTCCGGCCATGATAGCAGATATGGTTGATCGATACACCGATTTGTGAGTGGCTTAGGGCCACATTTGATGGATAAGTGCTTGACTACATCCTTTTAGGACAATATGGATATTTCTCGCATTCAAGCCCATGCCCAGAATTTGGAGGAAAACCAACAATCGCAAAGAGGTGAGCGTGAGCTTGACAGAGGTTATCATAAGAGGGCTAGATCTTCGGGTCCAATTGGTGAGTTTAGAGGAGGGCAAAGACAATTATTTTTTAGGCATTCAGGTCATTCCATGACTAGTGCGCCTTCACGGTTTACGGGCTAGAGATTTGATAGATCCACTCACTCCGGGCCGAGTCAAAGTTTTAGGGCTTCAGGTTCTCATTTCAAAGGCGACTCGGGTCAGGCAAGGCCACCTATGCCACGATATTCTCAATGCAAGAAGTTACATTAGGGCCAGTGTCAATTAGGCTCAGATGTTTGTTATACATGTGGTCGGCCAAGCCATATCATGCGTGACTGCCCCTCGATTGGTGGTAGGGGTAGGGTCGAGCCCTTAGGATCAGCAGTTGGGTCTTCATCATCTATACACCCTCTAGGGCAAGGGTCAAAGATGCCAGTCAGCCGTGGTAGAGGTAGAAGAGGAGCTCCCAATTCTAGTGGCCCTCCGCACCGTATTTATGAATTTCCTGGGCGACAGGATCTTGAGTCTTCCCCTGATGTCGTCACAGGTACAATATCAGTATTTTCTCATGATGTATATGCTTTGATAGATCCGGGCTCCACATTTTCATATGTTACTCCTTATATTGCTGGGCGATTTGGGTTGAAACCGGAGTCAATTAAACCTTTTGAAGTATCAACACCCGTTGGTGAACCGGTAATAGCTAGCCGAGTATATAGAAATTATATAGTTGTGATTTGTAATCATCGTACTATGGCTTATTTACATGAGATGAAAATGGTGGACTTTGATGTTATTATAGGCATGGATTGGTTGGCGATTTGGGTTGAAACCGGAGTCAATTAAACCTTTTGAAGTATCAACACCCGTTGGTGAACCGGTAATAGCTAGCCAAGTATATAGAAATTGTATAGTTGTGATTTGTAATCATCGTACTATGGCTGATTTAAATTAGTTGAAAATGGTGGACTTTGATGTTATTATGGGCATGGATTGGTTGGCTTCTTGCTATGACAATGTCGATTGTAGAACGAAGATAGGTCGCTTTCAGTTTCCGGGAGAACCAGTTTTGGAATGGAAGGGAAATACGACATCTCCGAGAGGTAGGTTTATTTTCTATCTCAAGGCAAGGAAAATGATTGCAAAAGGTTGTATTTACCATTTAGTCCGGGTTCAAGTTATAGAAGCCGAATCGCCGATTCTTCAGTCTGTCCTAGTAGTGAATGAGTTTCAAGATGTATTCCCGAATGAGCTTCCAGGCCTTCCTCCAGAGCGGGAGATTGATTTTGCTATTGATGTGCTACCGGATACTAAACCCATATCTATTCCTCCTTATATAATGGCTCCCGCAGGGTTGAGAGAATTGAAAGAGTAATTAAAGGAATTTCTTGAGAAAGGCTTCATAAGGCCTAGTTCATCTCTGTGGGGAGCACCCGTGTTGTTTGTGAGGAAGAAAGATGGATCCTTACGAATGTGCATTGACTATCGACAACTGAATATGGTGACAATCAAGAATAAATATTTGCTTCCAAGGATTGATGATTTATTTGATCAATTGCAAGGTGCCAGATGGTTTTCAAAAAATAGATTTGAGATCCGGGTATCATCAGGTGAGAGTTAGGGAGCAAGATATTCCTAAGACGGCCTTCAGAACCAGATATGGTCATTTCAAGTTTCGGGTAATGTCGTTTGGGCTGGCACCGACAGTATTCATGGATTTGATGAACAATGTGTTCAGGCCTTTCTTAGATTTATTTGTGATTGTGTTCATTGATGATATCTTGGTATATTCTCGGTCCGTGGCAGAACATGAGGATCATTTACGTACTGTCCTTAGAGTTTCTCCAAACTCAAGAGCTATTTGCAAAATTTTCGAAGTGCGAGTTTTAGTTGAATTCGGTGACCTTTTTTGGACATATTATTTTAGCCGATGGTATTCGGGTAGATCCCCAAAAGATTGAGGCTGTGGCCTACAATGCCTACGAAGGTTCGTAGTTTTCTGGGCTTAGCAGGTTATTATAGGAGGTTTGTAGAAGGCTTTTCTTCTATCTTTGCAACACTCACGAAGTTAACCTAGAAATTAGCTAAATTTAAATGGATTGATGCTTGTGAACGTAGTTTTCAACAGTTAAAGAATAGATTAACTTCTGCCCCAGTCCTGACACTTCCAGAGTGATTCGAAGGCTATGTTGTTTATTGTGACGCTTCAGGCATTGGATTAGGGTGTGTTTTGATGCAACATGGTAAGGTGATTGCGTATGCTTCAAGGCAGTTGCGAAAACATGAGAAAAATTATCCAACCCATGATCCTGAGTTAGCTGCGATGATTCATGCATTGAAGATGTGAAGACACTATTTGTATAATATCCATGTGGATATCTATACGGATCACAAGAGCCTTCAGTATATTTTAAAGCAGAAAGAATTGAATTTACGACAACGGCAATGGCTAGAGTTGTTGAAAGATTATGATGTTAACATCCTATATCATCCCAAGAAGGCGAACGATATGACTGATGCTCTTAGCTGTAGATCTATGGGAAGCTTATGTGATGCTCAGCCACAGAAAAGAGAGTTAGCTCGTAAGCTCCAGCAATTAGCTATCTTAGGAGTTCGGGTAGTAGACTCAGGAAATGTGGGAGCTACCATTCAGAATTCAGCGGTCTCGTCACTAGTGGTTGAACTAAAAGAGCGCCAGTACGAGGATCCCATGCTAGTTCATTACAGAAATACACTTCCTCGGAAGAAGTCATCATTTGAGATTTCTGGAGATGGAGTTCTCCGATGCCGAGGCAGGTTATGTGTTCTAGATGTCGCAGGATTACGCCACCAAATATTGAGGGAAGCCCATTGTTCCCATTATTTTGTTCACCTCGGAGCAACAAAAATGTATCATGGTCTTAAATCCACGTATTGGTGGAATGGAATGAAAAATGACATAGCAGAGTTCGTGGCCTAATGTCCTAATTGTCAGCAAGTGAAAATTGAGCATCAAAAGCCCAATGGATTGTAACAAGCTATGGAAATTCCAACTTGGAAATGGGAAGTGATTAATATAGACTTCATTGTAGGTTTGCCTCGTTCTAAGCATAAATATGATTCTATATGGGTAATTGTGGATAGACTTATGAAGTCCGCTCATTTCCTACCAGTCAGGACTATATATGTAGCCGAAGATTATGCAAGGGTTTATGTCAAATACATAGTGCGACTCCATGGTGTTCCAGTATTTATTATTTCCGATAGAGGGAAAAAGTTTAGTGCAAATTTCTGGAATTCATTTCAAGAAGGTTTGGGGACTCAGGTGAGTCTTTGTACGACATTTCATCCACATACAGATGGGCAAGCTGAGCGTACCATCCAGACTCTAGAGGACATGCTACAGGCATGTGTATTGGATTTTGGAGGTATTTGGGATGATCACTTACCTCTTATTGAATTTGCGTATAACAATAGTTATCATTCTAGCATCCAAATGGTCCCGTATGAGGGTTTGTATGGGCGCAAGTGCAGATCGCCAATTGGGTGGTTTGAAGTAGGGGAGACTAAACTGATAGGGCCAAACTTGGTCCAACAAGCTATAGAGAAATTCAAGCTCATACAGGATCAGTTATTAATAGCTCAGAGATGTCAGAAATCCTATGCAGATAATCGTCGAAGGGACTTAGACTTTCAAGTGAAAGATTGGGTATTCTTGAAGGTGTCACCAATTAAAGGCGTCATGAGATTTGGAAAAAAGGGCAAGCTTAGTCCTCGGTATATTGGACCTTATGAAGTTGTATGCAAGGTAGGCCAAGTGGCTTATGAATTAGATCTACCTTCGGATTTGGAGTCAGTCTATCCGATTTTCCATGTATCGATGTTTCGTAAGTGCATTGGAGATCCTTCTAGAGTCGTACCGATAGATGATGTTCAAGGCACTGAGAAATTATCCTACGAAGAAGTTCGCATTATCATTCTAGATAGGCAAGTACGGATACTCAGAACCAAAGATGTAGCTTCAGTTAAAGTCTTATGGAGAAATAATAACAGGGACGAAATGACCTGGGAAGCGGAAGAAGACATGAAGTTCACGTACCCGTATTTATTTTCACCTTCAGAGGAGACTCAGGCAGAGTCGTCGTTGCCCCCAGGTATGTAATGCCTTCTTCGATGTTTTCTTGGTCGTGTGTGGCCATGGTTGTTGATATTGTTATTGTAGCCCTGTGAGGCAATATATTTTGGGTTGCTGTGACAGGATGGTAATGCCATATTATAGAGGAAACTCCGGCAAAATTTTTGTAGAATCCCCAAGAGCCTATCATTCGAGGAAGAATGTTGCTAAGAGGGGGAGAATGTTACACCTCGTAGATTCGTCCGTTGAGATTCGTTAGGCGTTAGTTGTCCTAATCGTGGAAACTGGAGTTATCTTCGAGGATATATGATATTATATGTTCCTATATTATGGTTATGGGGGTTTAAGCTCATGAAATAAGCAATGGAAGGATTTGAGAACAAGCAAATTAAGGAATTGAGTTTGTCGGAACTTTAGGAAAACTTGGCAAACTCTTTGGACAGGATTTTGGTCCAACTTCGGAGAGGTATATATCCTACAATATGAGGAGTTTTGGTGTGTTTCTTTTTCCCAAATTGAAGTTCATCGAGTCTAGTTTCCAACGCAACAAACCGTTCGTCAATGTGACATCAGCGTAAACAGTTATGGGTGTTTTAAGACAGACTGTTTGAGCAGAACATTTTGACGGACCACAGAAATTTCTGCGGCCCATCAAATTTCATCTTCCTATCGTAAAATAGTCACAGTGAGCCATGTTTGGTTGGACAGTTTGACGGAGCACTTTGACGGCCCATAGGAATTTTGACGGCCCGTCAAAGTGGGCGCAGGATTGCCTGATGGCATATTAAGTTACGCTTTATATCTTTCATTTCACTTCATTCGGGCATTTTATTTTCTCAAATCAGATCCAAGAGCTCTCCAAAAACCCTCTCTTCAACTCCATAAACTAATCTAAGCCAAATCCAAGAGAATTAAGAGATTCAAGTGCTAAGAACCTTCCTAGGGCTTGTGGAACTCATGTTTTTCCTTAGGTATTGATGTTAGGGTTTTCACTTTGGTAGAGTAAGTTGATCCAAGACTTGTTCTTATCTGATTAATGTAAGACTTCACATCTTTTACATATGGTTAAGGTTTTTTTTATTGTTATGCCATGTGGGTAAAGGAAGAAAAGTGGAAATAGAGTTCAAGTATGAACTTGGAGATATTATTAGCCATAGGCTAACTTAAATTGAAATTCTTGGCATGTTAGGAGTATATTCTTGTTGTGGATGTTATAGATGATGTTGAGGAAATATTGTATGTAGGCCTATATGGTGTTGTGTTGTAGCCATTGTTATGAATGATCATGAAAAGGAGTTTTGGGATTGGATGATGCTTAACTTGAATGAAATCTATTTATTTTGGTATTGTTGATAATGTCATTGTTGATTGGGAGTTGTTTTTGAATTTGGTTGAAATAGGGGAAATGCTGCCCAATTTTCGCTAGCTTACGAATTATACTCGTTTGAACTTAAGGGTGCCTTTGAAGCCTAACCTTGGTATGAACCCTCTTAAATGTAGATTTCTCGGGCTTTGGAGGTGAATGTTAAGTAGTTAAAAGAAGACATAAAGGTATGTAAGGCTAACCCTTCTTTCTTAAGGCATGATCCCATTGATGTATACCTTTATGTGAAATCCATAGTATCTTCCATGATGATTTCATTCCTAGAATCACTAAAGCTCATGATCTTGATATTCTCACGATACCATTGGTCCCATCCTATGATAGTTGATCCTTTAAGGAAGGATATAATGAAAATAATGGTGATGATGATGATGTTGAGGACATGTATGTACTCCTATGTATATGTGTATATATATATATATATATATATATATATATATATATATATATATATATATATATATATATTAAAGCATGACTACTAAGAACACCAAGCTTATATGGCCGGGTGTCACGTCCCAAAATATCCCTTAGACGGGACTGGAACCCAGCACACACCACCAGCCAGGCGAACCAAATTTTCATATCTTAACCATAATTTCACAACATTTAATAATTTAAATAAGTACCCAAATAATATGATAATTAATTACAGATAACTAGTGTCTCAGAATATTAATCAATTACTCCTGCCCAAATCTCACACTAGACCATGGAGCATCTAAGAGAATTACAAAACACTCGGGTTTAAAAACCCCAAAAGAAAAGACATTAATAAATAAATGATAACGACACTTTTGGCAGCCTCCACAAACAAAGTGGCGGCTCACCTCAACCAATAGATCAACTCTAGCAAACTAGTGAGCTACTAGCTTCGTCGTCACCAATAGTATCTGCATGGACATGTAGATACTGTCGTTGAGAACGAGGCTGGTAGTTGAAGACTTCGTGAGTGGATTCTGTTGTTGAGGTGAGCCACCGCATTGTTCGTGGAGGTAGCCATTTCAACTTTATCTAGTTTATTTCTAGTTATTTCTTTTATTTTGGGTTTACATGCCCGACACTCAAACTCATGTAACTCTGTTAGATGCTCCATGGTCTTAGCGTGGGTTGTGGGCTAGAGATTCTCTTTTACCTTAGCGTTGATTGGTTTTCATAAATCGATTATGGATTTGGTTGGCGACTATTTCGCATTTATCATTAATAACGTTGTTGGACCTGAACTTATTTTCTTTTAGTGCTTTTGTAAATAGTTAAGAGTATGATATATGGTTCGCCTGGCGGGTGGTGTTTGCTGGGTGCCAATCACGTCTAGCGGGTGTTTTGGGACGTGACAAAGTTGGTATCAGAGCTTAGGCTTTAAGTCCCGGGTCCATAGAGCAGAAAATTTTGAACGTTAAGAAATCGTTGAATGAAAGGGTAGCGACTGCGAGTTCCCTAGTCATCAAAAATAAAAAGGTGGTCAAATGATATAAAAAAGAATTGTGTAAGAGCAACCATCCAAATCTGGGGGTTGTTGGTATAACTTTATATTATGAGTCTTATTGGTAAAGAGAAAGACGGTAGAAGAAAGTAAGAAGTTTAATTGCATACCCATGCCTAAGTTGTTGGGCTTTATGGTGAAAGATATTTTGAGAAAAGTGCTTAAATGGCTCTAAGATTAATGTCTCTTAAAGCGATTCACTATTATTAGTAACGTCGTGATGGTGATGTCATAAGTGTGACTGTGGCGTAATATTACATATCTTAACTGTATTAAGTATGAGCATGATAATGGCCCTATGAGATGCACAACTTGTTCATGGAGTAGGTCCCTGGGTGAATTCCAGATTGTGAGCGAGAATAAGACTTAAGTATAAGAATTATTGAAACAAGATAGTAAGATGTTTAGCATGAAACTCAATATATAGTGGCTTGATTAGTTGTTGAAGGGAAAGACGTGGAATATTAAAGACTATCATGCACCAAGAAAATAAATGAACCTTAACAAAAGTTGGAGTAAATGAGAAATGACATGATTGCCACAGATAACCAGTTCACACAGTTTTGTTAATATACGTTGTTTTCGATGAAACACAAGCTTGAGGAAGATGAGAAACACGTTAATGAGATGATAGTATAGATGAGGATAAAGAGAGAAGTTGATACTTAGATATACCCTTTGTGATTTCGTGGTGGAGTCTACTATTATTGGCCGGTCTATCGAATATGTGTGGACACAGTTCAGAGTCATGATACGTTTATGTGCTGGAAAAAAAACATGGCATTATTGACCTTGAGTTTATCTTTGATTCAGATTGAATAACTTCGTCTTGCCTTAAGCTTGATTGCCATAAAAAGACCGTTCCATTTTCCATTTCGATAGAGCCTAATATTGAGTTTGTAATGAGTTTAAAGGATTCAATTGATATGTCCACAGACAAAGCAACCTCGTCGATAATATAGGTCGTATCTAACTTTAACTCGAGGCACCTGAGTTGAATAACTAACTAGCAGGTTAGTGTGAGTAGTTAATAAGTTTTTGAATATGAGTTGGTAATAAGTTTTTGTCTATTCTTTCAGCGAACCTACTAATTATACCATATAATGGGGAGGTCAACTAAAACTTGGTATTGATATGCTGTCATTAATCTGGTATATTTTTATTTTTAATTATAGAATGACTGCAAAGTCAAAGGAAGTAAATTATAAGTTACAAGATTTCGTGATTGGGAGGCCACTATACCAAGTATAGAGCCCGGAGGTGCTTAATTTCTGTCTGTTGGGGAGAACACTGAATCTATGCAAATTTTTATCACTAAGAGAAAAATGACTTAATTTTTATCATATGATGGGCAAGTATCTTTTTGTCTTTTCCTAAATTATATGATATGTGGCTTCAGTTACATGGTGTGATATGCTATTCTAAGATAGACTTGTGATCAGAATACGCTGAGTAGTAGGAGAAAGGGTTGGATAATCTGAAGACATATACCAAGACTTATTTTGGTTAGTGTAAATTTCTGGTGATATCTTTTGGATAGAGAATGCATTAGTGATTATCATGCACTAGAGGATTGGGGTATTCAAAAATGTTCCTTAGCTCTCTATTTTCCATGTTCATTAATGACATATACGAATATCTTCTCAGTCGATAGAAGCATATGTTGTGGTTGAAAAAGATGTCGGGATAATATTGATTAAACAACTGAGGTTAAAAGTGTGAAGTTTAATTTTTACATCATGGCGTTATGAGCCTTGTGGTGTCTAGTAAAAGGATGGAAGGTTGAGTATAATACACACACTAAGGCTCTATCATGCGTTATGCTACAGTTGTTTTTGTTTGAACATGCACAGTTGATCGATACGACAGTCTGGACCTTATTGGGGATTAGTGATAGTCTCTAAAGACGAGGCTACTTGATAGTGAAAAAAAAAGGTAGCATTCTAATTAAAGAGTTGAATGTGTGTACACCTATGGTGGTTGACTTAAGGAGATTTGTACTCGAAAAGATACAACGTTTATTATATTTATTACTTTTTAGATTCACAACTATGCATTGGGGCCGCAGGAAGAGAGTTAAAATTGACAAAAGTTATTTGGGGTACATAAATGTTGTTCTTGTGTTTAAATCATTAATATATTAAATACGAGTGTTAGAGACTCAAAATTTCCGATGCATAGTTGTCTCCGATAGAAAGTAAAAATAGATCAATGTAGACTTTGGAGCTGGTCTATATGTTCATTCAGAAAATCGTGATCGTAGCTTGGGTGATATTGATTGACTTAGCGAGATTGTGTACCTGATTTAAGCTGAACTATTTTTTTATATATCATACTAGCCTATATGGTGTTATGTGTCAGAGATAGTGCAATGATATGAGATGTCAATATTTTCATGTGTGACAAGAGTAACAGTGCATGGGACGTTTATGTAGGAGCATGTGGATGTGTTCCAGCATCGTTATGTGAAAATGTTATGAAGGAGTGTATGGATGTGTTCCAACACCACTGTACATGTGAGAGATATGTAGAAGCATAAAGATGTATTTCTAAAATTGTTGTACGTGAGAGCATTATGTAGGAGTGCTTGGAGGTGTTTCAGCTCTACCGTATGTAAGATTGGTGGATATGTTTCGCCATAGGATCGTGGTTGTGGCACTTGGATTCTGCTATCCTTGGGTGCCCAGTCTTAACACTAGTCAGATGGATATTACCTGATAAGGGGTTAATGATCAGTTGCTTTTGACCGAGTTCGTGTATGATATTAGTTTACTAACTCATTATGCAAATCTTGTCATTTTAGGTTTTATACGAATGCTGGAGTCTTGCTCTATCTGGTTAATTGAATACTCTAAATCAGAGTAGTTGGTTCTAGACTTTGATTAGCAAGCCTTGAAGAAGGTTGTATTGAATGCGGGAACGATTTCGGAGAGCATTGAATAGACAAAAGTCTTATAGTGATAAACAAGATTGTGATTTGAAGCTTATGAAAGGGATTAATTTGAAAGTTCTCAATAAGAAATGAGTCATGAGATTCAGTCGAACGGCAGGTAAAATCTTAGGTATATTGTTTCTTGTGGGATTTGGATCGAATTAGGTTGGTGCATGTGAACTTGCTTTACCTCTGTGATTGTCTGTTGTTCATATCTCGTGTTTCATGTGTCCATGCTTAGATCATATATTCGTAATGATAGCTATGATTCAGTCCAAAAAAAATGGAGCTAGATTAAAATTTGACTTACGAAGAAGGTTCTATATCTATTGTAAAGACAAGTGCGATAATTGAGCTCGAACAAGGTTTCTTAAGTGGAAGTATAGTGTGTAAATCATGTTTTTTAAGGCTTTATTAGGGTATCAATATCGTCTCTAGTTGAGTTGTTTGAGCTCGAGAAGACAATGCTATTTTATTAAGAAAACAAGTGTGATAGGCCCTGATAAGGTTGGGTTGGACCAAAATACAGCTTGGAGCAGGTAAAGTTTCCTTTTCTATTCGAACAAGAAAAATTCATGACTTAAATTTATAGTAAGTGACTGCTTTTAGAGGTTTCTTTCACCGTTAGCAGTGTTGTGTGAGATATTAAAAGAAGGATAAGTTGTGGGGTGCAAGCGTATTACTGATAAGATTATGGCCAATAGGTTGTGGTGGTAGCTAAGAGACTTGCTACGCTGCAAGAGGTACATGTTATATTATGTGAATATGTTCCGAGAGTGCATTTATGATCGGATCCATGTTATTGAGACTGAAATAGTGCTGGTAAATGCGAACTGCGTCTTTTTGTAGGAAGTAATTCTGTATTCGAACATATAACTTTGTTGGTTATGGATGAACAAGTATTCTGAGGTCAAAGTATTATAGTAGGACTATCTACAAAAAAGATCACTTTGATAGTATGAGTGGTACATGCATACTGAGTATTCATATCCTGACAATTTTGAAAAGTTCTTGAACACGTTCGAGGACGAACGTTATTTTAAGTGGTGGAGAATGTAATAACCCATATTAAATTAGGGGTTATTTTGGTATTTAATCAAAATAGAAAAAAATATATATAGAAGAATTAAGTGGTACAAAATAAAAGAAAAGGATGAAAGGGTCCTTTAGAAAAAAAAATGAAGGAAAAAGAGATGTGGGCCAAGCCTACAAAAAGAAGAAACAGAAAAGAAAAAGAATAAAAGGGAGTAAGAGAGTCAGACGTGAATTGCAGGAGCAAAAGCAGTAGAAGCCGAACAGAGAAAAAAAATAGAAAAAAAAACGCAGTAGAAGAAAGGGAGAAAAAGAGAGGAAGACACAGGAGAAAAATAAAGATTTTTCACCCAACTCATTAAGGTAATGACTCTAATGTTTTATTTAAGTTTATTACATAATTATGGGTGAATCTTTATGGTGAAAACATGGAGATATTTTGAGGAATTGAGAAAGTTTAGCTCTAGGGTTCTTCAACTAAAATCATTGATTTGAAAGGGCAAATAGCGTCAGATTTTAGACTTCTATATATCGTTAGAATCCTCTCGTTAAGGCCTTTCCGAAAACATAAGTCTTGTTGGGTTTTGAACACATTGATCAGAGGGCGTTTTCGTCCTTTAAAATTTGACTTTAACCGTTTAAGCCTCTAAAAATATATAAGTGGTTTACCCTAAGGGTTTTGACCATTCTAAATCCGTTTTTGTGTAGTTTGAGGCAATCCGGAGACTCGAGAACGCAGTTTTGATTTATTGGGAAGTGTGCTTGAATTGTGAATTTGAGGTAAGTGAAGCTTTGGGTACTTGCTTTTCAAAACCCGTTTTAAAAATATGTTTTCTCTGCCTGGTCCATGTGTTGGGACGAGCGTGTGCTTGGCATAATCGGTGGTCCTTCAGGCCAGCCGCATATACTTTATTTTCAAATAATCCAAAACTCTCTTTATAAATTATTTTGTGATGTGATATAGCTGTGAGCCATGATATTGGGGCATTGTGTATGCTTCCCTTAGCATTGTGTATGCTACTTGATTATATTGGGGCATTGTGTATGCTTCCCTTAGCATTGTGTATGCTTCTTGATTATATTGGGGCATTGTGTATGTTTCCCTCAGCATTGTGTATGCTCCTTGATTATATTGGGGCATTGTGTATGCTTCCCTTGGCATTGTGTATGCTTCCGGACATATTTGGCACATTGTGTATGTTGCCGTGGATTCATATAATATATTTGATAGACAGTGGTTTGGACCTTGGTTGCTATTATATAACGATATATTCATGTGCATAATATTTTTGTGCTTCTTGTGTGTTTGAATTTTCTAACACTTGTTCCAGGGGTATTTGAAGTGGCGGGTCGAGGATCTTACTGGGTTATATTTATGTATAACTCACTCCTTACCTGCATGTCCATGCAGATACTGTCGTTGAGAACAAGGCTGGTAATTGAAGACTTCGTGAGTGGATTCTGTTGCTGAGGTGAGCCACCGCATTGTTCGTGGAGGCAGCCATTTCAACTTTATCTAGTTTATTTCTAGTTATTTCTTTTATTTTGGGTTTACATGCCCAACACTCAAACTCATGTAACTCTGTTAGATGCTTCATGGTCTTAGCGTGGGTTGTGGGCTAGAGATTCTTTTTACCTTAGCGTTGATTGGTTTTCATAAATCGATTATGGATTTGGTTGGCGACTATTTCGCATTTTATCATTAATAACGTTGTTGGACCTGCACTTATTTTCTTTTAGTGCTTTTGTAAATAGTTAAGAGTATGATATATGGTTCGCCTGGCGGGTGGTGTTTGCTGGGTGCCAATCACGTCTAGCGGGTGTTTTGGGACGTGACACCGGGTATGACATCTATCGCGCGCACACCACTGCAGTTGGGTACGAATGACACTGAGCCTTGGTAGGGCTAGGTGTGTATAACACCGAACCTTATCATGGTCGGGTATGTAAGACACCGAACCTTATCATGGTCGGGTATGTAAGACACCGAACCTTATCATGGTCGGATATGTAAGACACCGAACCTCTATGGTCGGGTATGATACTACTATATGTATAAATGTATGAAATGGAAGTTTCCCACCGAACTAAGCCAAAACTCGCACTTCAAAAATTTAGCATACAACCTTTTATCATTCAACAAACCAAGTACTATCCTCAAATGCGTCTCATGATCTTCCTTGTTACGAGAGTACACCAAGATGCCATCGATGTAGAAAATAACAAATGAATCCAAGTAGAGCTTGAAGATCCCATTCATCAAATCCATGAAGGCTTTAGAGGCATTGGTAAGCCCAAAAGACATCACTAAGAACTCATACTGACCATAGAGGATCCTAAAGGCCGTCTTCGGAATATCCTCTGCTCTAATCTTCAATTGGTGGTCGAGCTTAGAAAAGACCGACGTACCCTGAAGCTGATCAAACAAGTCATCTATGGGGTATCAGATACTTGTTCCGGATAATAACCTTATTCAACTGTAGATAGTCAATACACATCCACATGGTACCATCGTTCTTCTTCACGAACAATACGGGAGCACCCCAAGGGGAAACACTAGGTCTAATGAACCCCTTACTCAACAAATCCTGCAACAACTCCTTCAATTCTCTCAACTTTGTCGGAGCCATATGATACGGTGGGATAGAAATAGGACGAGTGCCTGGCTCCAAATCAATGCAAAAATCAATATCCTGATCAGGTGGCATACCAGGAAAATCTGTGGGGAAAACCTTCTAAAACTCACTAATTACTAGTACTGACTCTAGGGAAGAGGTATCCGCACTTGTATCCCGGATATGCGCCAAGTAAAATAAGCATCCCTTATCCTCCAACTTCTTCGCTTGGAGGAATGATATAATCTTCTTAGGAGCAGGGCTAGGAGTACCCTTCCCCTCTAACCTAGGAAGTCTGGCATAGCTAACGTAACTGTCTTGGCGTGACAGTCTAGAATCGCATGGTAAGGAGATAACCAGTTCATGCTCAAAATAATATCAATGTCCACCATACTAAGGATCACCAGGTATAGCCAAGTATCATAACCCATAAAAGTAACCACGCATGACCGATAGACTCAATCTACTATCACAGAATCTCTGACAAGAGTAGAGCCACGAATAGACATATCAAGTAGATCACAAGTCATATCCAAACCCCTAGAGAAATATATAGAAACATATGAGAAAGTGGAGCTCGAATCAAATAATATTGAAGCTGCCGGATGACAGACCGAAATAGTACCTGTGATAACCACATCAGAAGCCTCTGCCTATGGTCTGCTCGGAAAAGCATAGTAATAAACCCGTCCACCCTCACACTGTGTACCTCCACGGCCACCATGGCCAGACTGAGCTCCAGCCCTTACTGACTGTGAGTTACCCCTGCAGGGCTGATGACCACCTCTCCCATAGTAATGGTCGCCTCTACTAGACTGCGTACCATCATTACCGGAAGATCCACCTCTACTAACTGATGGTGTTGGAGCCCTAGGTGCCTGAAATCGAGAACCTTGCTGAGCTCCTCCCTGTCTAGGTCTAGGACACTCCTTCGCAAAATTTCCTGGGTCACCATACTCATAGCAAGCCATGACAATCTTGGATTGCAAAACTGATAAAGAAGAACTAGAATACCATCCACGATCTGAGAGTCAGGTGTAAGGACCTCGAGAAATCTGTCTAGAACTGAACTCACTATGCCCAGAAGGGCCACCTATTGAAACCTGAAATGCTGACTGACTAGGTCAGCTAGACTAGGGGTGGGAATGGTATAGTAGATACCGGTTACCATACCGAAACAGAAATTGTTTATATCACGATTTTTGGTATTACGGTATTTGGTGTGCATTTTTAAAAAGTTTGGTATTCGGTATTCATATAGAAAATACCGAAGTACCAAATACCATACCGAAATATATAATTACATATACAATTCATATATCTTAGTATTATAATACTAACAAATATATAAACTAGTATTATTAGAAAACTAATTGTTTAAACATTGGAACTTTGACTACTCTATCTAGATTTAAATGTCTTTTTTGAGTAATTAATTTACGAAGAGGATTGCTTGTACTTTCTTTTGAATATTTTTACATGAGTAAGGTGTTTTGTACATAATAATTGAGATGATTCTTAAGTAATGGAAGTCATAATTCTCCACGATATTAATATATGTAAGTCGAAGTCTGACAAACTATAATACCGATTTACCGTACCGTAAAATACCGAACCATACTAAATTAATTTGGTACGGTAATGGTATAGTATTTTTAGAATTCAAAAATCAAAATTACCGTACCGTAGTTTCAAATACCGTACCATGCCCACCCCTAGGCCAGACTGGCACTGGTGACTCTTGCCAAAATGGCCCCTACCCCTAGACGAAGAACCACTGAAGCTACCAAATCTGCGAATCCTCTTGTCGTCAAACCTACCATGATCTTGAAGCCTCGCTGACTCGACCTTTGTGGCATGATCCACCATGGCCTGGAATGAAGCCCCAAAAGTTACTAGCTGTAAAGTCGCCAACTTGAACGGAAGTATCAAATGATTGACGAACCGCATCACTCTCTCTGACTCGATGGGGAGCAATTGTATTGCATATAGAGAAAGGGTGTGGTGTTATGTCCCGTATTTTCATACGTCGGGACGTTTTAAAATAAGCGCGACGAGTTAAAGGCAAGACTATCTTAAGATATGAAG